>NW_006408564.1:19683959-19702613 GCF_000296735.1 Chrysochloris asiatica | reverse complement strand
TCTCTGTTATACGTCCACCTGATCCGCCATCTTGTTTGTTCTCTCTCAGCAACTGGTTCTTGTCCAATTGTCATTGTAGTCTATGTCAGAGAGTCTTAACTGGAGATGATTTGTACCACGAGGGGACATTTAACAGTATATAGAGACATTTTTAGTTTGTGGAGGTTGCTATTGGCATCCACTGTGTGCATGACAGAGATGCTGCTAAACATCTTACAATGCACAAGACAGCCATCTACAATAAAGAATTAACCTGCTTTAAATGTCAGTAGTGCTGAGACTGAGAAACTTTGCCTTATATGAGTGATCTGATGCTCCGTCCTCTAAAAGCAGTGTCCTTCATGGTGGTCCTGAGAGGATTCAGGACAAAAAAAATAAACATTTCCTGTTAGATTATATTTAACAATCTTTGTCCCACTGTTGTTAAGTGTCATCGAGTTGGTTCTGACTCACAGAGATCTTGTATAGGGTTTCATAGGAGCTGAGGTGGGTTTGAACTTCCAGTCTTTTGGATCAAACCACCTTATGGTCCAATTTATCTTATAACTACACCCCAGGACTCCATAGTAGGTAATATAAAGTTGTTCATTGAGAGCTAATAGGCTTTGGAGTGATAAATTGGGATTTTGTTCTTCACGTCTGCTATGTAATTGCTGTGTGGCCTTAACCAAGTGGCATGACTGCTCTGGACACAGAATAATGTCTGTGGTAATAATTAGACTAGAACACGGATTTAGAACACAAAGCCCTATGCCTGATCCATACCCAAACCACCAAACTCATAACCGTTGAGTTAATTCTGACTCATAGCAACCTCACAGGACAGAGCAGAATTGCCTTCATAGGGCACCCATGGCTGTAATCCTTATAGAGAGTCATGGTGTGGTGCTGTGGGTTAATGCATCAGACTGTAAAGCAGTTTGAACTGCAAGGTTGGCAGTTCAAGCTCACCAGCCACTCCTCGGAAACCCTATCCAGCAGGGTCGCTATGAGATCTGACTTGATGGCACTTAACAACAACAGCAATGATCTTATAGACGCAGACTGCCATATATTATTCCCATAGAGCAGCTCTTGAGTGTAAACCACCGATCTTCTGGTTGGTAAGCAAGCACTTTAACCCCCAGGGTTCCTATGTCTGACCCATACCAAGCACTTAATAACTGATGGTTATATGCAGAAGTCAGAGCTAGACTCCATAAGCTAAGCCTTTTAACAGGCAAGGCCAGTTAGCATATGTGCTGAACAGAATTAGTGAGTGCTGCATTTATTATTTTTTATAGCAGGTGGTTAGGAAAATATATGGCACTTTCTGTAAAATAAAGATCGCCTTGATCACCATCCAAGCTGGGCAAAACTTTTGCTTTATGTGTGGCATATGATGTTTGACATGGAAGCATAGAAATCAATATAGAAAATTCACAATTAACAAACAAAAGCAACAGAAAGGAGAAATGCTGAGCCCGTAACAAAATAATCACTTGGCTTTTCTGGTGATATCATTTCGGAAAAACTCTAATTAGCAAAGGAAACGCTATTTTAGGGAGACATTTCTGTAATCTTGAGCCATTTTGCCTAATGACCCTTGCTTGTACCTCTACCCCCAGCCTGGCTCCTCAGAAATATCCCTGAGATGTCAGAATTTCCAAGTAAGTTTCTTGGTGTTCACATGAGCAGGGCCTCTAATAGGATTCTGAGAAAGCCTTCAACATGGCTTATGATAGATGTCTGTGATGGAAAGCCCCCGTGGTTTTCATTTTGGACTTGACTTAATCAAAAACAATCATGCAAACAAAAGATTGAGGGGGAGGGAGTCTGCTTCTCCCAATTTTTCTATTGTGTGGCCAATTTAATGTTGGGCTTCTCAGAGGCCTTTAAAATGTAAGACAGCAGGAAAAACAATTTAATATAGAAATGCCAGCATGAACTAAACTTAAGTAGGGTAAATCAAGCATGAAGAAGTAGGGCGTCTTAAGGGTATATAGGTTTTGACTTTTTTGTGTTTTGGAGTTTGTTTTCAGCAGCACAGTGCGATGAATCTGGCTTTTTCATGCGCACACATAGCCGCCAGAAGGTCTTCATAAGACAAACATCAGCAGGCACAAAAGCATCACTCATCAGTCTTCAGCCAGTTTGGTTTCCCTGTTGGTTAAACAAGTAGAGAATTTAAGGCATAATGCTGGCATCCCATGGCTAGATGGAAGAAGAAACTGATTATGTGATATGATGCAAATGAACCCAAAATACACATCCCATTCAGTTGTTGCTTTTGTAAGCTGCTGTTAAGTCAGTTGCAACTCACGGGGACCCAGTGCATAATAGATTGAACTGTTGAGTGGTCCTGTGCCCTCTTCACCATTATTGGCAGGTTTGAACTCAGTTGTGCCATATTCTGTTGTGGTCCATAGGGTTATTGTTGGCTGATTTTAGAAGTAGCTTGCCAGTCCTTTTTCTACAGTAAAATGATGTCTTAGCTTCTTTCGTGCAGCCAGTTTAATGTTAGACTTCTCAGAGGGCTTTAAAATGTAAGAAAGCAGGAAAACACAGCTGTGTTTGAAATACCAGTGGCATGTGTTCTAGCGTAATGGCAATATGTAAACTACCACAGCATGGCAAACTTACAGATGGGTGGTGAGCCCTTCGGCCAGAGTATTCTTCCATGCAATTGTCCTTTGAGTTGTAGCACTGCAGACCCTAGTTAAAACCCAGTTATGGTACTCTCTCTGAATGGTAGCACATAGTAGGCATCAAGCTTGGTTGCATATTAGAATCATTTAGAGAGTGTTTTTTAAAAAGCCATGCCAGGAAAGGTACACCAGGAAATGCATTTTAATTGGCTTGGAGATGTGATCTGGGCATCAGTATATTTTTTAAATCTCTCCACATAATTTTCTAATGTGCAACCAGGGCTGAGAGCCCTTTTAGTTGCAATTTAATCTCTGGTCCTTGTAAATTTTTTTCTGTTTCAAAACACCTGTGGGTTATCGCACACCTTCATCGGTCACGGTGACTCACTTTGGCATTGATTCATGAGGCAGAATCTTGGATTGAGTTGGGGAACAGAGTAAGTGGCAGGACTGGAGAGGAATGATCTATGCAACTTGAGTAAGAGCTACATCCTGGGTGATGTCAAACTATTATCAACCTATGTGTCATGAGTAAAGTAGTCTTGGTGGTGCTGTGGGTTGTTCTGCTGCTAAAATGAAGTTCAAACTCAAAAGCTACTTCTTGGGAGAAACATGAAGATGGTTGTCTGTTCCCATAAAAATTTGTAAACTTGGAAACCTACTCTAGGGTCTCTATGTGTCGGAATTGACTTGAGGGCAATGTTTGAGTGTTACACGTGCTAATATATCTGAAGACACGCTACTTATTACCAAGTCTTTTCATTGATATACCCCTGACTTTGAGAATACGGCATTAAGACAATGGCATCTACAGTCTCTTTAACATTGTTAATTCTTCCTGTTACCAGCTGTCTTCTTGGAAGAGTGAAGAACAGTTGATAATATTCAGGGAAGAAGCATGTAGGATGTATAACTGACTGTGTTGTTGGGTGTAATACCAGATTTCTTAGCACTGGACAGCAGGGATACAAAAACAGATGTTACCTACTTCCTAATCTTGTCTTGGTTCAGGCATGTTTTCGGGTATTGAAATGTTTTATGAACCTAGTGCCCTTTATAGGAATTCTAGAGTCTTTTAATGAGCACAAATACTTCTCAATAAACTCACACAGCTCACAACAACCAAACAATTAATTTTGGTGCCCGAGATGCAAGTGAGGAGTCAGGATGACATTGTGCATCATTAAACTGGTGACTTACTCCTTGCTTGTTGGTCCTGGGGCCTCTCTCCTACAGACCTAAAGAACTTTGTTCTCTGAGAGCTTCAGAAGTTCCAGGAAAAAGAACAGCTCTTTTTCAATTGCTTCTCTGCCCCCAGCTAGGCATCAATCACCATGTAATTTTCCCCTGCAACCTTCCCTCTGGCAATCCTGGTCTGTTGATACAAAGCAAAAGTTGGAAATATATTGAAAGTTCCTACTTAAAAATAGGTGTGTAATTAATTGTCCTCCAAGATGAGGAATTTGTCCTGTTCCACATTAGTCAAAGATATTCTTTGACATTAATCCACCTTTGACTAATTCCAAGTTGTTCTGAAAAAGTGGTGAGAATTGAAATAGATAGTCTTGCAGATACTGAATGCATGCAAGACTTTAAGATAAGAAATCTAAAAATCAGTTTCTGTCATGTGCTCTCAGGCACATTTCCAAGTTGTAGTGATTTATTAAAATATTTGCCAAAGACTTTTTTACCCCCTCTTTCTCTACAAATGTTGAAGTGCTCGTCAACAAGATTTTCCTTGACAACAATGAAGTATTACATTGCTGAACTGTTATTGATGTGATTTTTGAGGTCAAGAGAATATTTGATCATATACCATCACTACCACCTTCAAAGAAAAGAAGAGTTCATCTTATTTCTTAGTGGTTCACTGGGAAGTGAAAAATGTCCTGGTGGCAAAGATGGACTGTTGTTTAAAGGTCAGTCCAGGTCCACTGTGAAATAACCTTCATTCCTGTTTCAGAATCAGTATTTGATGTTTATACAAATTGTTAGTGGCAGGTTTTCCCATACAGCTCTGAGGCTGCCTTCTCAGTCTGAGATCCTCAATCCTTCAGAAATTGCAGCCACACTTTCTTTTATTATATTTTTAAAAAATGTGTTTAATGTTTTTACTGTTGTTGAATTCTTTGTAGAAAGGTTTCAGTTCATTGTACTTCTCATTTGCTGTCACATTTTTGCCATTGTTCCGTGCAAAGTTCTCTTTTGTTCTCTTTTCTCTCTTGTATCCGCAATGCCCTATTCCCATTTAGAGAAATGGCATTATTTATAACTTTATAGATTTTTTTCCTATTTTCTACATTTAAAAAAAAATTCAGTAAGCACTATGCATTTAAACTTTGTAGTGCCTAATAAGGAGCTCTGGTAGCGTAGTGGTTACGAATCGGGCTGCAAACCTTAAGGTCAGCGGTTCGAAACTACCAGCAGCTCCGCGGGAGAAAGATGAGGCTTTCTACTCCCGTAAGGATTTACACCCTCGGAAACCCTGTACAGGGTCGCTATGGGTCGGAACCGACTCGACGGCACTTAACAACAACAACAACAACAATAGGATGGCAAATTAATGAACCAGTGGTTATTTGTCAATTAAGTGTGGTAATCAGCAGGCTTGATTGGGAATTATTTTCCACTTTCCAACAGAAGGTGCCGAATACAACATCTATATCCGCAAAATTTCTCTAACTGCATCAGCATGTTGTTAAATGCCGTTGAGTCCATTCTGACACCTAGTGACCATGCATAGAGTTTCTGAGGAGGAGCTGGTGAGTTTGAACTGCCAACCTTGTGACTCAAACTGAACTTGCGGTTGAGCACTTATCCTATAGTGCCAGATTGCCCCTGCTTCAAAGGCAGCTCCATGACTTATAAATCGGGGTGTGTCCTTCTCCTGAAGTACAACTCTGGTACATCTGACTACGCTGTAGCCCAAGAGCATCTCTTCAGGGAAAACTATGAGTAAGGATCAATTATGCAATCAATATCCTCCGATAGCCCTTCTCTTTGGGACTTTCAGTATGCCCTAGATAAGACTCATGTAGTATCTTCATTACCTAGGGCTGCTATAACAACCACAAGAAGAAAAACAAAAAAAACACTTGATGGTTTTAAAGAACAGATAAGTATTTTCTCCTAGTTCTGGAGGCCAGATATCTGAATTCAGGGCATCTGTGCTATGGGACAGTCCTTTCTAGTGTTGTTGTTATTGTCATTGTTCAGTGCTGTTGAGTCAGTTCTGACTCACAGGGACCGTGTATAGTGTTTCCAAGGAGCAACTGGTGGGTTTGCACTGCTAATTTTGTGGCAGCTTTCTTGCAGTGCTTTCCCTACAACACAACACCAGTAGCTGCTGGAAAACCTTGGCATTCATATGCTTTTAGGTGCATCTGTCTTCATTACTACATGGTATCTGTCTTCCGCTGTGTGTGTCCCTCTGTTTTCCCTTTTTATAAAGGACTAATCAGGTGTGGTGTCATTGGAGAAGCACTCGACCTCAAGGTCGGCTTGAATGGTAGGGTTGGCAGTTCAAACTATGAGTTGGAACCAACCTCACACACACAACCACCACCATCATGAATCGGAACTGACTCCATGGCACAACAAGAAATCAGACTCATTTGCATAACAATGGAAAACTTCTATTAATCACATGTAACTGGTATGGCACTGTGGGTTAATGCTCTGGACTGCAAGGTCCATTTGAACTGTAAAGTCAGTTGTTCAAGCTCACCAGCCACTCCTCAAGCTCTATGTGTTAGAACTGACTCGACAGTTCTTAACAACAACCACACCCACAACTATTTAATAACAGCATCTTGACTGGTATATGACCAACTAACTGTATGCCATAGTCTAGAAAGTTGCTACCTACAATGAACCATTCATCACAAAGTGTGTGACAAAGCACTCAACGAATTTCCCCTGAGGTTATGTGTACATCTAGTCCTTTGCTTCTAACTTCTCCATAAAACTCTGATGTACATCCACTGCATTTTATCCAATCTTCTCTTTCAGTGATGAACACCAAACTTCTAGTCACCACAAACATTGTACAGAAAACATCCATATGTATATCCCTTTATCAGCCTGGGTGACATTTTTCTGGAAATAAAATTGTGATGTCATAGTAAATACATACATAAAATTTGCTTAAGTGACCCCAGATTGCTCTTCCATGAAAACTTGTCTCTCTGCCCAAAGCTAATTGGCCTGGATGTGGACATTTGATTGTCCATTGAACTGAACCAGCTGAATTCCATCTGGAAATTCAGAGTTGGAGAAGATAGTCTATCTCATCATCTGAATGGGGACACACAATTTTGAGACACATGGCCAGTTTCTACCAGGTATGCTTAGGGTACTAGAGGACACTGTCCTGTAGAGAAGATGGAAGCATAATGTACCAAGCCCTAGAGAAATACGGACACTGGTTGTCTCGGTTCCTTATGGCTTTTGACATCTTGGGTCCCACTGCTCCTGAATTATTTCCTGCCCTTGAGTTTCACAATATCTTCTTATGTGCCCCCTCCCTTTGAAGTAAGACTCAATTAATTTCTATTCTTCATGAGTAAGTGACTCTTTAACACAAAAGGAGCAAATCTTTTACAAAACCAAGACTAAAATTAAAAATGGCTGTTGATCTGAACGTTTTTTTAGGATTGTCAAAACTTATGTTTTAGAGATTTTAGGAAATGAAGAGTTAGTTTTGATTAAAAGCTGAAAGTTTTTTCAGTAGTTTTTCTCATGAAAGGTAAGGGTCTTAATATCAGACAAGGCAGTAAATATCATTCTTGATAATCTGTTAACGGATTTAAAATACATGACAATAATATACATTAGAACAGGACCAAGTCCCTGTAGAAATTGTTGTGGCAGCTTTTAATTCAGTTCAGACTCATAAGTGCTTTTAATTCAGTTCAGACTCATAAGAGTGACTGGTGGTTTTGAACCATCCACCTTGTAGTTTAGTGCTTATCCTACAGTGGCATACTATAGAAATTAGGTACCAAGTAATTAAAATGAAGAGAGCTGTTTTCATGTATGACTTTCAGAGAAATCATTTGACATCAGGTAGTCCTGATGCATGGAGTCCCTTGATGGTTGCTGTTAAGTGCCTTCAAGTCAGTTCTGACTCATAGCAACTCTATATAGGGTTTCTGAGGAGCAGCTGTGAATTGGAATCATTGACCTTGCGGTTCAAATTGACCTGTCAGTCCAGTGCATTACCCCATAGCGCCACACCAGGACTCCTCTCTTGGTGGTATAAATGATTAATGTGCTTGACCACTAACCAAAATTTTGGAGATTTGAGTTCAACCAGGGAAGCTTTGAAAGAGAGCCCAGACAACCCTATGGTGCATGGTTGTATTCTGACACATATGGGTTTGCCATGAGTTAGCATCAGCAAGATGACAAATGATAGACATTGTAAGTACAGGACTAATTAGCTTTCCTCTTTAAATATTTTATATGGTAGTACCGCAAATTGTTTTGAATCACACAATTGGCAGTTCCAACTCACCAGACACTCCTTGGAAACCCTATACAGGGTTGCTATGAATTGGAACCTACTTAAAGGCCCTTAACTGCAACAATACAGATTGTCCTGCTTGTAGCCATGAATTTTAGCAAATCTTTCAAAAACTGAAGTTGCTTCCTCCATCAAGCAACTGAATTGTGCTTCCATTGGTGGTGGTGGTGGTATGTTGTGGAGTTGGTTCTGAATTATAGTGACCCTGTATGGAGTTTCCAAGGCTGTAAATCTTCACGGGAGCAGAAAGCCTCATCTTTCTCTTGTGAAACTCCTGGTAGTTTCGAACTACTTTGAATGGGAGCCTTCAGTTGGAATGATCATTGGTTTTCATGACATCCTTTGCAAGGATAGTAGAAAGAGTCTGGCTGATTCTAGGGGAAAACAAAAATTTTTTTTTTTTGCAATTTAACCTTGAAAAATGCTTGCCCAAAAGTTTTTTTTTTTTTTTTTTTTCTGGGAAGCATAGAGAAAGCAGTGGAAAGAAATCCTTAACAGCTACCTATTAAATTATGGTTGATATAATGCCTCTTTCTGGCTTACAAAACGACTACAAGTAAATGTTGCTATTTGTATAGTTTTATCAAGAAAAGGATTTTCCCTATTTTAAGTTATTAGATCATTCTCTTCCATTCCACTGTGGGTTGGGACTACCCTTCCCCTTATTTTTTATCTAACAGTTGTTTCATCTTCTGTGTGGTTGTTACCCAATGATTTTATCTTTTCCTTCCTCCCATTTTATTTTCCTTGGTTCAGAGCCCATCTGTTGTGAATCCTAGATAAAATGTAGTAAAAATTCAGATTTATGGCAAAGGAAAAATCACAATCAGGTGGTTTGCAGCTAAAGAAAAGCAGAGATTTATAATGGCAAAAATCTAGCAAAATCACATGTAGATTTAGAAGATATTAAAGTCTCTTCACAGAAAAAATTAGATAAATTAAAAATGACCTTGATTTTTCATCTGGATATTTCTACATGGCAGCTTTTGTAGAGCAATGGTTACAAATCAGGCTGCGAACCTTAAGGTCAGCAGTTTGAAACTACCAGCTGTTCCACGGGAGAAAGTTGAGGCTTTCTGCTCCCGTAAAGATTTATAGCCTTGGAAACCCTGTACAGGGTTACTATGGGTCGGAATCAACTCGACAGCACTTAACAACAACAACAACAACAAGGCATAGATTAGCACAGGATAGTTGAGGTTGTGGTGAAGCAATAACCAAAGTCCTGTGTGTTTACCAAAAAGTAACGTAATTCTTTCAACTGGTAAGCTTTTGCTTTTCCCATGAAGATAAAAGACACAAATTCAAAGCCACAATTCTCCTTTTGCTCCCAGGAAATGTTATTCTGTTCATACTATTGTTACAAAGTTAAACTTTTTTTTTTTTTTTTTAATTGAACAAATGAATTGCAGGGATACCATATGTTTAATTTTTAAACCTCCTTTAGTCATTTAAACTTCATGGAATGAGTCAGAATCATAAATGGATGTGGGAATTCCAGTGTGGGGCTTCTGGGTTTGAAGAGAGCCCTTCTTCACTGAATGTGGGTTGTATTCATGTTCTCTGTTCCCTGAAGAGACCTTGCATTCTCAAGGCAGAGTTTTTAGGAGAAGAGACTGTGGTGGTCTGTTAGCAAATCCCCCTCCTCTCTGAGGGTAAGCTTTTTAAAGTAGATGGAACTTTGGAGAAGCAACTTCTTGAACAATCTCCTCAAAGCTGCAAAAGAGCAGGTGGAAGTTTTTAAAAGTTTAATGCAATCTCCACTGCTTATATTTTAACTCCTCCTTTATGAATTCATGATTTCTTTATGAATGCCTAACATAATTCATACACTATGGTACCTGGCTGGCCCTGTGGAGATATTGTAACCTGTGAGTTAAGGAAGAAACAAATGATACCCCATTCAGGCAGGCACTTATTCAATAAATGTTTGTCTTCTAGCCACTAGATATTATGTTACATGTCGAGGATATAATGGTGAGCATTACAGTATCAAAAATCTCTGCCATCAAGGAATTTAGAGGGTGATGCAAAAGATAGATATAAACCTATTGAATGAATGCATAATTACAAACATATTTAAGCAGGCTAATGCACTGGGATGCAAGACTCATTTGAACCTCAAGGTTGGCAGTTCAAACTCACCAGCTGCTCCTTAGAAACCCTTCACAGGACTGCTATAACTGTAGTGGTTCAACAGCACTTAATAACAACAAAAGGAAAGATGGAATCCTGGTTTGGCATTGTAGGATAAGCACTGGACTTCAAACTGCACAGTTGGTTGCTCAAACCCACCAGCTGCCTTGGAAACCCTATATATAGGATCACTTTGCCTGGATCATGTACTTGTCTTTTTGAGTGCTCACTCTAACAAGGTAGATAAACAATAAATAATTATAATCACCTCATTTATGAATTCTATTTCTTTGAGAAGTACTATAAGAGTAAGATAACATGAACTAATCAGTTCTCATGGGGGACAAAGAGGAAGACCAGGATAGAAATAGGCATCTATTGAAGTGTTCTTGGAAGAAGGCCTGTTTAATGAAGACCTGAAGATGATCCTAAGATAGCAGAAATTACTATGGACATGGGAGGGGAAAGGTTCCAGTAATGGTGGGAGCATGGAGAGTAGTCTAGAGTAATATTTTCAACTTTGTATCTCTGACTTTAGTCTGGATCCATCCCTTTCATTTTTTGCACTTCTTGGACTGGGATGGTTGAATTGGATTACCCTTTAGTTCCCAATAGTTCTTGAACTCACTATTGGACCAGAGTTAAAGAAAACATGCAATATGACAACCAACTTCTTCAAGCTACCCATGGAAATGTTTTCTTTCTTTGTGTGTAACCTGTGTATTATAGAGGATGTGTCTTTCCTATCCTGGATGAGGACACAGAGAAAAATGGTTCATGTGAAAAATGATGCCACAGTAACCTTGTCTTGGTGCTGCATCGAATCCCCTACTTGCTTTCTCCTCAAATGTGTATGGTGTATGGTGATGAGCCATGATCCTTTCTTGTTTTTTGTTGTATTTTTTTCCAGGATCCTTTCTAAGCATTATTCTCCTTTGCCCTGCATAATCAGAACATCCTTTCATCCTGCTTAAGCTTCTTCCATAGACTGCAGGAAAACATGTCTTACAAAGAGCTCTGCCTCATTTAATAACTTGCTTGAAAGGAAGAGAAGCGTCAAGGAATATTTTAATCCTTCCCATTTTCTAGATACACTCAACTGAACATTAATTTGAGGCACCTTTTTAGAAAAGAGACCAGGGATTTCTTATCTCAGTGACTTCCCTGATAATATGAGTTGGGTACATGTTGGGAGAGGGGAGTTTCTTCTTCAGTGGTTCTGGGGACAGTATGATTGACTGTATCTTGGAAAATGAAATAATCTCTTGCTTGTACATTTCTGCTATCGCAAATGTTCATGGAATAGCTTTTCTCTGTTCGAAGACAGAAAAACTTAAATAGCTTTTAGATTTGGCTTGACAAAAATTAGGCATCCTAGATTTCACTTGAATTGGCTTCTCTGTGTATGTGTGTGTGTTTGGGGAAAGACAGAGGCAGCACAGTGCCATGGAAAGAGTACAAGACATGGAATTTGGAAATCCAAGTTAGGATCTTGGCTCTGTCTGTCCCTAAACTAGCCATATAATCCTGCAGATACAATCTACTACCCAGGTCCTAGTTTCTACATGTGTCAAGTGGAAATAACAATATTAATAATTCCCACCCACCTTCAACAAAGTACTGGTGTAAGGATATAAAAATTATATATATTTATGTGTATATATGTATATATATGTACATATATGCTTTTTATAATATGCACCTATATATGCTATTGTTAGGTACCATCAAGTAGGTTTTGACTCATAGTGACCGTATGTACTGTAGAACTAAAGCTGACTGGTGTTGTGATATCCTTACAGTCATTGCTATCTATGTTTGAGTCCACTGATACACCACTGTGTGATTCTATTTTGTTGAGGTTCTTCCTCTATTTTGAAGACCCTCTGCTTTGCCACCACCACTTGTCTGTCAGTTTGTCATACTGTAGTGGCTCTGTGTTGCTGTGATTCCAGAAGTTATGCTATGGTATTTTAAATACTAGCAGGGTTACCCACGGTGGACAGGTTTCAACTGAGCTTCCAGATGAAGACAGACTAGGAAGAAGTAGTGCTGGACTGCTTCCAAATATTTAGTCACTGAAAACTTTATCAACAATGGTGGAACTCTGTTAGCATCAGAATACTGAATACTGAAACATAATCAAGTGCACCAGAATATCAGATATAGTCCAGAAGACGAACCCCTCAGGTTGGAAGGCACTCAATATATGATTGAGGAAGAATTGTCTCTTCAAAGTAGAGTTAACAGTGATGATACAAATAGAATTAAAGCCCTCGGGACCTTCATTTGCTATAGGGCACAACTCAAAATGAAGAGAAACAGCAGTAAGCATCCATTAGTTATCAGAACATGGAATGTAGCAAGTAAGAATCTAGTAAAATTGGAAATTGCCATAAATGAAATGGAACACATGAACATCAATATCCTAGGCATTAGTGAGCTGAAATGGACTGATACTGGCTATTTTGAATCTGACAATCACATGGTTGACTATGCTGGGAGAAACAAATTGAAGAGAAATGGCATTGTTTTCAAAAGTAAAATGAACATGTCAAGATCTGTCTTGAAGTACAATGCTGCCTGTAATAGTATAATTTCCATACTCCTGTAAGGAAGACTAGTGAATACCATGATTATTCAAATTTACTCACAAAGCACTAAAGTCAGTGCTTGAAGAATTGAAGAATTCTACCAACTTTTTCTGTCTGAAATTCATCACACATGCAATTACAATGTATTGATGATTACTGGCTATTAGAATGCAAAGGTTGGAAACAAAGAGGAAGGACCAGTAGTTGGAAAATATGGCCTTGGTGATAGATACCTTGCTGGAGGTTGCATGATAGAGTTTTGCATGACCAATGACTTATTAATTGCAAATGCCTGTTTTAAGCAGCATAAAAGATGACTATACACATTGGCCTCACCAGATGGAATACATAGAAATCAAAATGACTACATCTCTGGAAAGAGATGGTGGAAAAGCTCTATATTATCAGTTAAAACAAGGTAGACTGTGGAATAGACCATCAATTGCTCATATGCAAGTTCAAGCTGAAGCTGAAGAAAATTGAAGCAAGTCAACAAGAACCAAAATATGACTGACTTTGAACCTATCCCATGTGAAGTTAGAGATCATCTGAAGGACAGATGTGATGCATTAGAAAATAAAGACTGAAGATGAGAAAAGTTGTGGGATGACACCAAGAACATCACACAGGAAGTAAGCAAAAGGTCATTAAGAAGACAAGAAGGAAAAGACCAAAGTGGGTGTCAGAAGAGACTCTGAAACTTTCTCTCCAGCATAGAGATGGTAAAGCAAATAGAAGAAATGAGGAGGTGAAGATCTGGATGGAATTTTTCAAAGATCAGCTCAAGAAGGCAAGGTCAAATATTGTAATGAAAAGTGCAAAACCCTGTAATCAGAAAACCCAAAAGGAAGAACACACTCAGAGTTTCTAAAGCTGAAGGAACTGAAGAATAAATTCAAGCCTCGACTTACAATATTGAAGAATTCTATGGATTAAATAATGAATGATGCAGAAAGCATCAAACGAAGATAGAAGGAATGCATAGAGTCACTTCACCAAAAGAAAATGGTCAATATTCAACCATTTCAATGGGTAGTATATGATCAATAGCCAATAATACTGAAGGAAGGAGTCCAAGGTGCATTGAGTGCACTGGCAAAGAACAAGGTACTGGGAGTTAATGGAATACAAATTGAAATCTTTCTACAAACTGATGCAGCACTGGAGACGCTCAGTATTCTATGCCAAAAAATTTGAAAGACTGAAAACTGGTCAACGGACTGGAATGATCCATATTTGTGCCCATTCCAAAGAGAGTTGACCCAACGGAATGCGGAAACCATAAAACAGTATCATTAATACTGCATGCAAGTAAAATTTTGGAAAAAAAAATACAGAAAAAGCTGTAATCATACATTAACAAAGAACTTCCAGAGGTTTATGTCAGATTCAGAAGAGGATGTGGAAAGTGGGGTAGACCTTGAGTGAAAGCAGAGAATACCAGAAAGATGTTTACCTGTACTTTATTGACTACACAAAGGATTTCGATTGCATGCATCATGACAAGCTATGGACAACATTGCAGTGAATGAATATTCTGGAACACTTAATTATGCTTATGAGGTACATGTACATAAAAGAAGAGGCAGTTGTTCAAACAGAACAAGAGAACACAGAATAGTTCAAATTCAGTAAAGGTGTGTGCCACAGTTGTATTCGTTCATTACAGTTATTTAATCTGTATGCTGAGCAAATAATCTGAGAAGCTAGATTATATGAAGAAAAACGTGGCATCAGCACTGAAGGAAGACACATTAACAACCTGTGATATGCAGATGATACAACCTTGCTTGCTGAAAGCAAAGAAGACTTAAAATACTTCTGATGAAAATCAAAGATCACAGCCTTCAGCATGGATCGTGCCTCAATGTAAAGAGAGCAAAAATCTTCCCCTCTGAACCAAGAAACAACATCCATGTAATTGGAGAAAAGATTGAAGTTGTCAAAGACTTCATTTTGCTCTGACCAACCATCTACACTCATGGAAACAGCAGTGAAGAAGTCAAATGACATATTGCATTAGGCAAATCTGGTGTACAAGATCTCTTTGAAGTGTTCAAGAGCAAAGATGTCAGTTTGTGGACCAAGGTGCAACTGACCCACTATAACCTCATATACATGTGAGAGTTGGACAGTTTATAAGGAAAACCATAGAAGAATTGATGCATTTGAGTTATGGTGTGGGAGGAGAATTTTTAAAGTACCATGGGCTTGCAAAAGAACAAACAAATCTATGATGGAAGAAGTACAGCAAGAATGCTCCCTGGAAGCCAGGATGGCCAGACTTCATCTCTCATACTTCAGACATATTATCAGAAGGGACCAGTCTCTATAACATTTCTGATAAAGTGGGGGTTCTGAGAAAACAAAAAGATTCCCCCATGAGATGGATTGGCATAGTGGCAGCAGCAATGGGCTTAAATGTAACAATGATTGTGAGGTTGGCACAAGACTGGACAGTGTTTTGTTCTATTGTGCATAGAGTCGCTATGAATCGGTACTGACTTGATGGCACCTAACAACAGCTACTTTATCAAACATGAACATGATGTCCTTCTCCAGTAACTGGTCCATCCTGATAAGATTTCCAAAGCCCATGAAATGAAGACTCAGCATTCTCACTCCAAGGCAGATGTGTTTGTTCATAATGTAGTCCATTTTCTTCACTAACACTGTAATTCAAAGACATCACTTTTTCTTTACTCTCCCTTATTCATTGTCCAAGTTTCACATACATATGAAAAGATTGAAAATACCATGACTTGAGTCAGGTACACCTTAATTCTCAAAGTGGCATCTTTGTTTTTAACATTTTAAATAGGTGTTTTGAAGCAGATTTGCCCAATGCAAATCTATTTGATTTCTTGACTGTTATTGATGTAATTGTGAGGATCTTTGGTTTGTTGTTGTTGTTGTTGGGGTGTAATTCACAATGAAGTCTGTAATCTTTGATCTTCGTTAGTAAGTGCTTCAAGTCCTCTTCACTTTCAGCAAGCAAGTTTGTGTCATTGGCATATTGTAGGTGGTTAATAAATCTTTCTCCAATCCTTGATGCTACCTACTTCTTCATGTAGTTCAAGTTCTTGGATTATTTTCTCAGCATACCGATTGAACAAGTATGGTGAAAAGATACAACCCTCATACATACCTTTCTTAATGTTAAACCATGCATATCTCTGTTCTGTTCAAATTACTGCTTCTTTTCCTATATTCAGGTTTTGCATGAGCACAAGTAAGTGTTCTGGAATTCCCATTGTTTGCAATGTTATTTATAAGGTATTATGATGTACACAGTTGAATGACTTTGCATACTTAATAAAGCACAGTTAAACATCTTTCTAGTGTTTTCATTCTTTGCAATGCTATTCATAATGTTACGATCCACACAGTGGAATGACTTTGAATAGTTGATAAAGCACAGGTAAGCATCTTTCTAGTATTCTCTGCTTTAAGCCAAGATCCATCTGGCATTAGTAATGATATCCCTCATTCAACGTTCTCTTCAGAATATAGCTTGAATCACTGCCAGTTCCTTGTTAATGTAGTATTGGAAACATTTAAAAATTATCTTCAGCAAAATTTTACAGTGTGTGATATTAATGATATTTTGATAGCTTCTCTATTCTGTTGGATCACCTTTTGTTGGTATAGGCATGGATGTGGATCTCTTCCATATTTGTCAGTTGTCCAAGTAGCTGTCTTTCAAATTTCTTTAAAATAGGTGAATGAACACTTCCAATGTTGCATTTGTTTGTTGAAGCATCTCAATTGGTATTCCATTAATTCCTGGAGCCTCATTTTTTACTAATGCCTTTAGTGCAACTTGGACTTCTTCCTTCAACAGCGTCAGCTTTTGGTCATATGCTACCTCCTGAAATGATTGACCATTGATCAATTCTTTTCCTTCCATCTTCCCTTGATATTTCTTGTATCATTCAATATCTTGCTCATAGTATCTTTTAGTACTGCAACTCAAGACTAAATTATTTTTCTTTAGCTCTTTCAGCTTGAAAAAATGCTGAGCAAGTCCTTCCATTTGGTTTTCTCACTATAGGTGTTTGCACATTTCAATTTAAGATTTTGGTTTGTTTTCGTGAGCTGCCCTTTGATATTTTTCTGTTGAACTCTTTTACATTTGTTCATTCACTTTAGCTACTGTACATTCAAGAGCAAATCTGTCACTTGTCTGTCAGTGTGTTGTACTTTGGTAGCTTGTGTGTTGCTGTGATGCTGGAATCTATGCCACTAATATTTCAAATACCAATAGAGTCAGTTGGATAGGTTTCAGCAGAGCTTTCAGACTAAGAGAGACTATGAAGAAGGGTCTAGTGAGCTAATTCTTAGATACTTTATGAATATATTTGAATTTATATATAAATATATGTATATACTTTGACATTGTTGTTAAGTGCTATCAAGTCAGTTCCAACTCATAGACACCCTGTGTGGGCTTTCCAAGGATTGGCTGGTGAATTTGAACCCCTGACCTTGTAGTTCCAACTGATCTGTAGTCCAGTGCTTTATCCCACAGTTCCACACCAGGGCTCCATGTACATACTAGGAGGCTTCAAAAGGTTGTGGAAAAGTGAAATGAAAAGATAATGGAATTTTTCTACAAATGTTACGAAATCACTTCATATAGTTACATACAGTAAAGTGCTGCGTAATACCCATTTGTGTAGTATCTGACTGTATATATGCCACAATCCCTAGAAAACCTTTTATTTGAAAAATGTGGCAATCGTAACTATCACACATAGAAAGGTACACTATATACTATCTACTAAGTATCACTATGAGTCAAAACTGACTTGGTGGCATACAACCACCACCAAGACAAACATTTGGCTAACTGAGATTAGATAGAAACAATAATAATTCCTATTTACATAAAAATCTGACTTAACTACATACTTAGGAACACAATTTGTTCATAATCGACTTTTACCTGTATATGATGTGTTTACACAACATCTAAATCATGTAATGTCCTATTTCACAGATTTGTCATGGACATATGATTGAGGACTATCTAAGCCATGATATTTTCAGTAGTCTCCTATGCTTGTAAAAGTTGGACAATGAATAAGGAATCGTGTTAGAAGAATTGATGCATTACAGTTATGGTGTTAGAGAAGAATATTGAAAGTACCCATGACAAAATGGAAATAATGTTAAGATGCTTGTCTGTCTTTTGAATCTTGGTTTCCCTGGCATACCATTATAAAATAGACACTTGATGGGGAGAGAAAGGAATAGCCAGAAATATCAACATAGAAAGCTTGTAAGTATGTCTTCTGCCTATAACTGACTGGAATGCCTAAAGTGGGGCTACAACATGCCCAGTGAAGGAGGCTTCCTGTGGAGCCTCTGCATTACAGAAGACAATAGATGGAATCCTGCACCCCATCCAGAATCTTCTGAGGTAGGAAATCTCCACTTGAAAAGACAAGCAGAGCAGTCTGGAGGGACTAGAAGAACAGAAGATACTTCTTGAAAGAAAGACCAAAAGGAAAAATACAGAATAATAACAGCAGTCTGACTGATTACTACAAGAACAAGCAAGTTGCTTGCCCAGAAGACATCAAGGTAAGTGGTCAGGTCCCCTCAGGGCAAAACCCCCTCCAAGACTAAGACTCAATGAGAATACACAAGCAGACATACACTCTGACTGGTGACCATGTTGGTCGCCAGTAAGGGGAAGTAAGGGAAAAACAACAATGAAGCTGCAAGCTAAGCCCTACCATGTTCAATAGACTCCTGTGAACCC
>NW_006408564.1:19668155-19682714 GCF_000296735.1 Chrysochloris asiatica | reverse complement strand
TCATTAAGTTTTACATAGGGTTGCTATGAGTCGGAATCAACTAGGCAGCACCTAGCAACATGGACATTAAGTGATATATCTCCGTATATGGAGAAGCAGCAATTTTGACAGTAATATTTTTATATTTATATATGAAATTATTATTCTTATTATATAGTACTTTCATATATATATGAAAATATTATTATTAGGATTGCTGCTGCTTCTCCTGTGGGTCAGTGATTCCTTACATAAAAGCAAGGAGGAACATGATCTGACTTTCATATAAAAAATAAACTCACTAGCTGCTGGGTGGAGAGTGGATTGAAGGGAGCGTAGTGGAGGTGAAGAAACTGTTTGGTAGCTGCTGTAGCAGACAAGCAGAAAATGAGAGGGCTGCAGACCAAGGTGGTCACAGAAAAAGTAAAAAATGAATGAATTCAAGATAAATTAGAGTGCTATTTAGAATCTTTCTTGGGGAGATAAACCTTGTGACTACTGTGTAGAAAAATGTGCTCTCAGCAGAACTAGATCAGTGAGACTTGGAGGGAAGCCCTTTGTTTTTGTTTGTTTCTTTAAATCTTCAAAGTCATGCATTCAAAATGGCTGAAGGAAAGCAATGGTTTTCCATGTAGAAGAAAATATGCCATAAAATTGATGATCTTTACAGTTTAATCAGTTTGTACCATGAATAATCTCTTTCCCTGTTAACTTCCAATTACTTTATTTTTTTGAGGTTTCAATATTTTATTCAAGTTTTATCTTAAATGATGTTAATTATAGCATTTGAAGCAGAGGATCTAATTTCACACAAAATGGAAGACTCTAAAATGTACTCGTTAAATTGCTAAAAAATAGATTGAGTGATTAATACAACACAAGTCCAATTTAGATTCTGAGTGTTGTCACCAAGCGATTAGTCACAGAGACCCTTCCCAGCTTGCAGCTGGAGCTCTTGGAAGCTGTTTCATACTCTGGTGCAAGGGCACAAGACCACATAGGAAAAGGAATTAAAGTCCTGAATTATTGGCTTCGTCACATCCCTCTCCACCAGAAAGTGGCACACACAAATATCAGTTACCACACCCTACAAACTACTTTTGTTTGTATAGAGAAGTGATGCATTGGGGTGGAAATGGGTCATGAAGATCTGTCTAAAATAGTCCCTTTCAGATGAGTTTGTACATACCACCAAGCAATGAGCTTCTTTTCAGTTAGGGTTAGGAAAGCAAGGTTCAATTCTCAGGAAGTCATAATTCCATTCATTTACTCAATATAAATTTATGAAGTGCCTACACATTATCAGCTTCCACTTGTAGCCATTTCTAAATTTAAAAAAGAAAAAGGAAAAAGAAACCTGACTTCTATAGAGGGGCTACCAAATTCACCACCCCCTCCAAAGTCTATAGTGGAAAGAGTTTTCTGGAACCGGGTTTCTCCTATATCCATGAAAGGGTAACACTTTAAAGCTGAATAATTTTTAACTGGAGGTCTGATATGATATTGAGCAATATTTTCATCCCCGACATACAACATTAAAAGGTACACTACAATTCTGAAGGTAGCTATGCTATAAAATAGTTTAAAAGTAAATGATTGTACAATATTCATTAATGCTTCAAATTCCAGTCCTAGACCAAGCTTGTGGCCACCGTGTTGACATTTTTTCCTTCTAGCAGAGCTGACAGTGTCAGTCTGATACCTAGCTTTAGGGTCTGAGTATATCCCAAACCTATCAGGCTGGAATTATTCACTTTTGCCTAGAAGCAGGCGTCAGTGTTGATCTGATACTTGACTGTGATTCCAAAGCGAGTGTTACTATTTCCTGCTGTCCAGGCAAGATTGACAGCAGTCTCCAACTGCTTGTTTACCTTCTGGTAAATGGAGCCACCATACTCTGCCCGTAATTCACATTAGTGTGAAGCTGGATTTCATCAGTCTTATAGTCAACTGCTCTGGTAGTGTAGTGGTTACGAATTGGGCTGCGAACCGCAAGGTCAGCAGTTCAAAACTACCAGCAGCTCCGTGGGAGAAAGATGAGTCTTTCTGCTCCCGTAAAGATTTACAACCTCGGAAACCCTGTACAGGGTTGCTATGAGTCGGAACCGACTCCACGGTACTTAACAACAACAACATAGCCAACTGCATAGTTGCTCTGGGTGATGCAGAACTTGGTGGTCTCAAAGTTCATCTGGTAAACTGCCAGCCAGCCCTCATGACTTAGCACCAGACCACCAGGGATGGAAGGCTTGTCAATGTCAAAATCCATGTTCCAGCACAAGTTGATGTGCTCCCACTTAAACCTTGTCTTGATTTTAGCCTTTTTTCCCTAGTGTTAGGTGAGAATGATGATTCAGAAGTCAGCCTCAGTCCACTTGTAAGCTGCTCCTCCATACTAATCTTGGTGCCTAGTGTGTTGTCATTGTTTAATCTCTCAGTAAATGTCAGCCTGTATTTGGTCTGCCTGTACTTGGTTTCCAGATTGCCCATCGATTTGATGGTCTCAGTGTTGGCTGAGCCTGAGCTTGTAAATTCCAGTCCATTTTCAGATTTTGTTTATAAATCAAGTTTTATTAAGCCAAATCCATAACTCTTAGTGAAGACATCCCTCGCAGGTTTGCCAAGGTCAATGTACATGGGAGGCACAGCCATCTTCTGCTCAGAGGCGGTAGCAGCAGACCCAGCGGTGGTTACAGTGGGGCAGCGGCACAGGTGAACCTGGCAAATGCTAACTTCCAATTACTTTAAACTCAAGTCTTAGAGTTTGGCAATAGCAACGGTAAAATCCTGAAGAAACAAAACCTTGTAGCATAGTTTGAAATGACTTTGATAATTTATGAAAGTAAAAGCTGGCTTACGGGAAAATCACAGTCAGTGCCCATAGAACGTGTTAAGATGAAGACTCACTGTGTAGTTACTGACACTTCCATTTGGCTGATTAACATTCATTGGTAATAGAATCAGAATAAACACAACAGTATTAATCTATGCAGTAATGTCTGGTTTACAGATTTGCATAATGGGAATACACTTGTTTGATTAATTTATTCTCTTTTTTATATTAGAGTGACAAATGCATAGCACATATATGCAAGTTAGGCTTGTTGAAAATAACACAGCGCCAGACAAGTCTTTGGAGACTGATTGAACTGAATTAAGCACAGTAAGAATGTCCACTACTTTTATTACATTCTGCGCTTTGATTCCGCTCTTGTTAAGAGTCATCATTTCAGTTCAGGTTCTTAACAACCCTATATAGGGTTTCTCAGGAGCAACTGATAGATTTGAACTGCCAATGTTGTGGTTAGCAGTCTAGTGCTTATCCCACAACAGGACTCTAACTATGCATTTTTTGAGAGAAGTTAAGATGCCATTATTCCATCCTCATTAAAATGAGGGACACGCATTTATGCCACTTAGCATTAATATAGTACAATATCCTATCTCCCTCCATTCTAACCTTTCTTTCCTTTCATTCTTCTCCATTTCCTGCTACCTCTCTCCTCCTATCCCTATCAGAAAGGAGTTTCTGCGCCACTTTCAAAAGACTAACATTTTCTCTTCCTCCCTAGTATCTATAAATCGGTTCACAATTGGTTTCCTGAGACTAGTTAGTTATATAATAGCCTTTCGCTTGTAGAAAAAAAAAATACAGTTGCTAATAAGTTGAGTTCCTCTCATACTGACTCATGGTGACCTATATTTGTCAGAGTAGAACTGTGCTCCATAGAGTTAGCAGTGGCTGATGTTTTCAGAAATAAATTATCAGGACTTTCTTTCAAGGCATCTTGAGATGGACTTGAACCCTCAAAATTTCAGTGTTAAACAGTGGTGATTGTTTCTGAGATTAGATAACAGAAAAAAAATTCTTTGTTTTTATTACCTGTATTTTCTGAAACTTCTACTGTGAGTATTTTAAATTAAAAAATAATTTAAAATATTTAAGAAACTTGTGGAAAGATGATGGACAAAGCAGAAAAGTTACACAGATCCTTTACAATAAAAGTAAGGAAAACCAAATGAAACAAGTAGAGCAATTAATCCTAGAACCTTGAATTTCATAGAAAAGGATAAAGAAATTCACTGAAGAATTTCTAGGAGCAGAAGCTGAGCAGTGGTGATGAAGAAAGGAGACTGACTGGTGAAAAATTTGCCAACCAGATGCAGTGCAGCCATTTTGAACTGTTTCAGGCAGATTTGGTGGGAGATAATGGCATTGTGGTGCAGAAGCTCATGAGTGACTAATGATGGAAAATGTGTGGTTCTTTTTTAAAAAGCTTTTATTGGGAATTGAGTGATAGTTTACATGAGAGCATATTGGTTTTGTGCTCAACCTATCATATTTTGTTTCATTGCAATGATTACAATCCCCTCTATGCCTCATCAGTTATAGTATTTGCTTCTATTTTTTATTTGTTTTGTTGTTTGTTTGTTTATTTTTGATGCAAACAAAACCAAGCAGGAATATATAATCATTTAAACAAAGTGTCCATTCTACAAGTCTTTCTCTTCCCATGAGTCTAGAGTCCTCAGCTTTTCTATCTCTCCATGCCATCACCTCTGCCTCCATCTCTGGTGTCACTGCTTCTCTGGTTTGGTTCCCACGTTCCACTCATGCTCTTCTCTCTTGATGGTCTTAGGTTCCTCTGTTCCTGGAATGTAAGATTAACTACCCCCTTAAACATACACAGAGTGAAGTAGTAAACCTGAACAGACCTATAACAAAAGGAAAAATTGATCAGGTCATCTAAGAACTCCCAACCAAAAAAAGTCCAGATCCAGATGATTTCACTGGTGAGTTTTACCAAACATTCAGGGAAGAGCTGTCACCAATCAGTGATCCCAGAATAAAGAAAAGTTCCTAAAACATGAGATCGGTTGGGGACCCCATACGCAAGACGTTGCCAGCCCACCACCTGCCTCTAAGGTGGCCAAGCAGGATCACTATGCTGAGGTTCAATCAAGTTCTTAGGGGATCTTACTCTCTAGCAGGAGTAGCAAATTAGTAGCCACTCAGTGCTCACTTTGAGAATTACTTATATCAGAAATTTGAGCATGTAGCTGATGAATATCCACAGACAAGTGGATATTATTCCACAACCTCCTAAAATGCTGTTGGATTAAGTTCCAATCAAGTTCTGGATTACTGAAAGATAACACAAGTCTACTTATACCATGAATAACCTTAGCTGGGAGTATAATCTGGATATATTGGGTCTTATTTCCCTTAAGTGATCTTCCTTTCTCTAAAGCATTTAGTCTGTTTTGTAAACCTTTATCTATTTACTCATATTGCAAGGATAAACCAGTCCCTGGATATGGACATCATTCTTGGTAAAGTGGAGGTTCAGCCAAAAAGAGGAAGAACCCCACTGAGATTGATAGGTACAGTGGCAACAGTGGACTCACATGTAACATAGTGTGTGGATGGTGCAGGACTGGGCAGTGTTTTGTTCTTTTTTGCATAGGCATTCTATAATTTGGAACTGACTTGACTGCACCTAACAACAACAGCCACCAGCAGAAAATAAAATTTAGAGCAGAAATAAATGAAACAGAAAACAGAGGAACACTAGAAATAATCAATAAGACAAGAAGTTAGTTCTTTGAAGGATTAATATAATCAACAAGCCATTGGCAAATATAACAAAAGAAAAGAGGATGCAAATAGCATGAATAAGAAATTATATAGGTGATGTCACAAGAGAACCAATGGAAATAAAAAAGATAATAACAGAATACAGAAGAATTGTTTTCCATCAAATTTGAAATTTAGAAGATTTGGACAAATTTTAGAAACACATGACCTACCTAAACTAACACAGATATAAATACAGAACTTGATCATGATTATAACAAAAGAAGAAATTGATCACGTCATTAAAAAAAAAATCCCAACAACAGTGGCCTTTAATGGTGAATTCTACCAAACAGTCACAGAACTGACACCAATTCTCAAACATTTCCAGAGCATAGGAAAGGATGGGAAACTCCTAAATTCATTTTGTGAAGTAAGTATAACCCTGAGACAAAAACCAGGCAAATGCATCACCATAAAAGAAAATTATAGACCAACCTCCCTCATGAACATAGATGTAAAAAATCTCAACAAAATCCTAGCCAGTAGAAAATTCAATAACATATCAAAATATAATAGTAATGTGCAAGTATGGCTCAGTGTTAGAAAAACAATCTATGTAGCCTAGTGCATAAATAAAGCACAGGAGAGGAATGATTTGATTATACTGATTGATTCAGGAAAAGCATTTGACAAAATGCAGCATCCATTCTTGATTAAATAAATACACAAAAAACAACACTCTCAGTGGAATAGAAATAGAAAGGAAATTCCTTAATATAATTAAAAGCAAATATACAAAACCAATGGATTCTTGGTATTAGTCACAGGTTAGTCATTCAAACCCATGAGGTACCCCTTGAGAACCCCATACAGGATCACCATCAATCTGAATCAGCTTAATGGCACATAATAATAAAAATAACATGTCAAACCAGCAGAAACTAAAAGCATGTCCATGTGAACAGGAACCAGAAAAGAATGCCTGTATCACCACTCCTATTTAATACAGTGCTGAAAGTCTTAGCCATAACTATAGAGCAAGAAAGAGAAAAACAAAGTAAGGGCATTCGAATGGACCAAAAAAAAAGTAAAACTCTATTAGCATATGATATGATCCTATACATAGAAAACCCCAAAGACTCAGCAAGAAAATTATTGAAACTCATTGAATGATTCAGCAAATTTGAAGGGTATGTAATTACACAAAAAAATATATTTCTTTATACTAATAGAACTCTGAAAAGAGAAACAGGAAAACAATACCACTTACAATAATCACCCAAAAGATGAAATATTAGGAATAAATCTAACAGGAGAAACAAAAGGCCTATACAAAAAAAACTACAAGAAACCAAAAAAGACCTATAAAAATGGAAGAAAACATTGTGCTCATGGAGAAAAAAACTTAACATTGTGAAAATGCCAACACTTCCCAAAGTGATCTATTAGATATCATGCAATCCCAATTGAGATTCCGACATCATTCTTTAAAAAGATGAAAAAAACTAATCACTGACTTTATTTGGAAATGGTGCTGGAGTTCACATGATAGATTTCTGCAAGATCAATGACTTCTTCATTGCAAATATCCTTTTTAAACAACATAAAAGATGACTGTACCTCACGAGATGGAATACACAGAAATCAAATAGACTACATCTGTGGAAAGAGATCATGGATAAGTTCCATTAAGTCAGCCAAATGAAAGCCAAGGGCACACTAAATCCGTGGGAAGAAAAAATGGAGATGCTCAATATGATCAGTCAAAACAATGCCAAGGGCAGACTATAGAACAGAAGATCCATTGCTCAAATGCAAATTCAGGCTGAAACTGAAGAAAATTAAAACAAGTCCACTAGAGCCCAAATATGACCTTGAAAATAAATATCCCACTTAAATTTTGAGATCATCTCAAGTAAAGATTTGTTGCATTAGACACTAATGACTGAAGACCAGAAGAGTTGTGGAATGACATCAAGAGCATCTTACAGGAAGAAAGTAAAAAGTCGCTAAGAAAGCAAGAAAGAAGGAAAAGACCAAAATGGATCTTAAAAGAGACTATGAAACTTACTCTCCAGCATAGAGAAATTAAACTAAAAGGAAGAAATAAGGAGGTTAAAAGAGATGAACAGAAAGTTTCAAAAGGTAGCTCGGGAAGACAAAAGCAAATATAATAAAATGTGCAAAAACCTGGAGTTAGAAAACTGAAAGAGAATGCTCTTAGCATTTCTCAAGCTGAAAGAACTGAAGAAAAAAATTCAAGTTGACTTGTAATATTGAAGGATGGAGCTGTAGAGTAAGCACTAAGCCCTAAGGTTGATTTGAACCCCAAGTTGATGGTTGAAACCTACCAGCTGCTCCTTCAAAACCTTATGCAGGTTTGCTATGGGTCATAACTAACTAGACAGCACTAACAGAAACAATAAACGGGCAAAATATTGAATAATGCAAAAAACATCAAAAGAAGATGGAAGGAATATACAGAGCCACTGTAACATAGGGAACTGGTTGTTCTTCAAGCATTTCAAGAGGTAGCATATGATCAAGAGCCAATGGTACTGAAGGAGGAAGTCCAAGGTGCAAGACGACATTGGCAAAGAACAAGGCTCTGGCAATTGATAGAATACAGATTTAAATCTTTCAGAAAACTGAGGAAACACTGAAGGCATTCACTCATCTATGTCAAGAAATGTGGCTAACTAATTGGAAGAGATTCATGTTTGTGCATATTCCAGTGACTGGTGACCCTACAGAGCATGCCAATCATTGGAGAACTTCATCAACATCACATGCAAGTAAAATTTTGCTAATGAGGGCACAATTTGCTTAAGAGACTGGTTCCTGCAGCCTCTTACTGACCAGTAAACCTTTTCATTGTTGTTTTTAAAATAATTCTTAGTTTTATTCTGCATTGTCTCACATTTTAGCTGAGATGTTTTAATGAGACCCCTTTCAGAGCAATTGGTAGTGATAGCTGGGCACAATCTAGTTCTACGTGTCTCAGAGTCATGGAAACTGATGTTCATGTATTCCATTAATTCATTGGGCTAATGGATTTCAAACATCTTCAGTTTTCATCATTCTTCTTTCTTCTGCACATGAAGAGACCACCAGTTGCACCTTGGATGGCCACTGATAAGCTTTTAAGACCCCAGATGCTGCTCCCCAAAGTAGAATGTAGAACATTGTATTTGTAACTATATTATGCCAACTGACCATGGTATCCCTTGAGATTATGGTCCTGAGCCCCAGACTCAGCAACTAGTTAACTCAAGGTGTTAGTCATCTATTGGGCTAGAAGGTGCGCCCTGCTGGTTGGAAGGCAATCAAAATACAACTGGGGAAGAGCTACTTCCTCGAAGTAGAGTTGACTGTGGGTCTTAGACTTTGATAATATATAAGAAGTTTTCATCATTTTATCCTCTATGTGCTTCTCTACATTCATAGGTGTGTTTGAAGGAAAGGTAAATACCCATGTACAAGTATCATTTGACAATCCCTTATCAATTTGTGGGTATACTCCTACTGTCCCTCCCATACCCATTTAGCCTGTTTATCTGTCCAAGTATCTACCTGTAGAACATTGTTGTTACATGGTTGTATATGTAACAGTATTTATTTCTGTTATCTTTAACCCTTGCATTCCTCCCTGTGTGTTCACCTTTCTTCATCATATTTCTGCCAACCTTCCTCTTGTATATGGCCTATCCTGTGAGCTGAATTAACACAGGTTTGCCATCTAGCCAGTGAATTACTATCCCTTTCCTCCATCCCTGGCAACCATCTATGACTGTTTCTTTTAGCATGAAAATCCTTTCTTAAGTTTTTACAATAGTGGAGACTCTCAGGTATTATTATTAAAGAATGCATTCAGCTACTCTCATATGTAGATGCTTAATATGGCGAGTTGTATTCTAAACTCTACAAGTCTTTATTCTTAGGGTGTCACAATGGGGAATAGTAGGTAAGCAGATTTTCCATAATTCTGTCTTAAGGTTTCTACCTATGTGAATTTGGAACATGCAATACTACTGTGACCTTCCTGTGCCAGTTGCCTTAGGTTGTTTTTGTTGTTAAGTGCTGTAGAGTCAGTTCTGACCCATAGTGGCTCTGTACAGGGTTTCTAAGGAACAGCTGGTGGGTTTGAACTGCCAACCTTGCAGTTAGCAGTCCAATGTTTATCCTACTGCACTACACCAGAACTCAAGTTGCCCTAGGTAGCCTTTGTCAAATATGTATATATTTTATAAGGTTAGGCCCCATTTCTGGAAGAAAAACCTATAATAGGAGGCATGAGAAGAAGCCTTTACACCTGGAATGAAACTGAAATGAAATTTAGGAAGAAGCTCTAGTGAGAATTACTGATGATGAGTCTCATGTAACATATTATTTATGAGAGCTTGCTAAGTGCCATGTATTGCACTGAGTACACATAATATATATTATTTCCGTTTGCTCTGCACAGTAGCCTATGCAATGTGTATTATCATTCTCCCCACTTTATACACCAGATGCTGAGGCAGAGAGAGGTAAATCGCCCAAGGTTATACAGTCAGTATTGTTCTTTCATTTTGACCACAAGTCTATTTTTGGTTCCAGAACATAAGTGGCATCTCTCACAACCACAACCCTTTATGTTCCTTCCCCAAGTATAACCGTAAACTCTTGTTTTTATTATTATTTTATTTCTACTTGGTGATAAAGAAACTAAAGTTATTCTTTTTGTGAGTTTTCAAAGTTTTCTGTGAAAGGAAGAATCTTTTCCCTTCTTTTGTAAAAACTCCTCATTGACATGTCTATGTTCCTTGAGCTGCTCCTGAGAATTCATGCTCTTGATGCCCTGTCAGAAAATGCAAAGTTTCACCATTGGGGCTCTGGGAATATAGTCTGATCATTGCAAAATGATTCCAGTAGGCACTGAGTCCGAGTGTCTGGAAGCTTTGGAGTCTGACAAATTCACACTCTTTGATTTACCTGTCATTGAGGTTACTCCCAGGATTCCCAGGCAACATGGCTGACATGGGTATTCGGGCACCTGACAGTGTCCAGAAGACTTTCTCACTTTGCTTCTCTCTAGTCTGTTCTCTGTGCAGTGTTTGTTGCTGCCACCATGGGTGAGCCTGTCATTGTCAGAATGGGACTCTCTCTTGGCCTTCTGGGAAATTAGAGCCACAACATTGTGTGAGGGCTCCTCAATCTTTGCTGGCTGCTTGCTAGAAATCCCTATCTGGTTGTCAGCAGTTCCTCTGCATTCCTTCAAACAGAATGTTCCCTTTTGAATTTCTCATCAGCCAGACAAATCTCCATGTCGGGTCATTTTTAGTTCTCTTTTAATGTGGAACCTTTTCTCTGTTGGCTTTCTATAGCGATCTCCACTCTAAAATCAGCCCTGAGAAAGACACTGTCTTTCATCTCACTGTTTAGCAAACACTCTAAGTGACTGCTGCTTTCATACCTCACTCTCAACATTGCCTTTCCCCTTTCACCCTTTCTTCAATGAGTGATAAAAGAATTTTGTCTCTTCCTCTTACACATGCTCACATAGAAATCAGTGTTTGTTTTAGAAAATCCAATAGATTAAAAATAAAAATTAATCAGCCATTACAATGGCCAAAGATTACTAGTATTGATACACTGGTGTGGTGTCATTGTATCAACACATTTATTCTGTACTTTCTCAGTTATTGTTATTCTTTGGCACCATTGAGTTGGTTCCAAGTCATAACGACCCTTTGTGCAACAGATTGAAACATTGCTCAGTCCTGTGACATCCTGACAATTGTTACATTTGAGCTGATTGGTACTGCCACTGTGTCAATACATCTCGTTGAGGATCTTCCTCTGTTTCGCTGACTACACTTTACCAGGAGTTCTGGTGTGACACTGTGGGCTAATGTGCTGGATTAGGTTATTTTGAACCACAAGGTCAGCAGTTCAAGCTGTTCCTTTGAATCCCTGTATAGATCACTATGGGTCAAAACCAACTCGATGGCACTTAACAACAACAACAACCACTTTAGCAAGCTTGATGTCCTTCCCCAGGGATTGACCACTCCTGATAACATGTCCAACGTATGAGAGACAAAGTCTTGCTGTCTTTGCTTCTAAGGAGAATTATATGCTGCCCTTCTTCTAAAACATATTTGTTCTTCTTGAAGTCCATGGAACTTTTAAATTTCTTCCCCAACATCATAATTCAAATGACTCAATTCTTCTCTGGTCTTCTTTATTCATTGACTATAAGCTTTACATTTACAAGAGGCAATTGAAAATACCGGGACTTGGATTGGGCACACCTTAGTCCTCAAACTGATATATTTGCTGTTGGACACTTTAAAGAGGTCTTTTGCAGCAGATTTGCATATGTTGGTTGATTTCTTGTCTGTTGCTTCCATGAGAGTTGATTGTGTATCCATGCAAAATGAAGTCTTTGATAATTTCAATCTTTTCTCAATTTATTATGATTTATCAGAATTTTTATTTTCTTTACATTGAGTTGCAGTCCACACTGATGAGCATAGTCTTTGATCATCACCAGTATTTTAAGTCCTCATTGCTTTCAGCAAGCAAGATTGTATCATCTGTCCAGCTCAGGTTGTTAATGAGTCTTCCTCCAATCCTGATGCCATGTTCTTCTTTATATAATCCAGTTTCTAAAATTATTTGTTCAACACACAGATTGAGTAAGTATGGTGAAAGAATACAACCCTGGTATTCAGTTTTCCTTATTTTAAACCACTCAGTATCCCCTTGTTCTGTTGTAAAAACTGCCTCTTGGTCTATGTATTGGTTCCTCATGAGCACAGTGAAGAGTTTTGGAATACCCATTCTTCGCAATGTTATCAATAGTTTGTCATCATCTACACAGTTGAAAGTATAAGTAAACATCTTTCTGGAGTTCTCTGTTTAACTAAGATCCATTTAATGTCAGCAGTGATATCCCTAATTCCACATCCTCTTCTGAATCCAGCTTGAATTTGTGAAAGCACCCTGTCAAACTACTGCAAACATTTTAGAATTATCTTCATTCAAATTTTACTGTCATGTGATATTAATTATATTGCATGATGATTTCCACATTCCAATGTGTTACCTTTCTTTGAAATGAGCACAAATATAGGTATCTTCCAACTGGGTGGCCAGGAAGCTGTCTTCTAAATTTCTTGTCATAGAGGTGTGAACTCATGCAGCTTTGCATCAGTTTGTTGAAACATTTCAATTTGTATTCTGTCAATCCCTGGAGCCTTGTTTTTTGATAATGCCTTTAATGCAGCTTGGACTTCTTTCTTCTGTATCATTAGTTCTTTATCATATGCTATATTTGAAATGGTTGAACATTGACCATTTCTTTTGGTACAGTGATATGTATTCCTTCCATCCTTCAATATTATTATTCCAAGCTAAAATATTTTCTTTAGTAGTTGCTGCTTAGGAAATGCTGTGTTCTTCCCTTTTGGTTTTCTAACTCCAGGTCTTTGCATACTTCATTATGATATATGACTCTGTCTTCCTGAGCTGCCTTTTGAAATTTTCCATTAGCATAGGGTCACTATGAGTCGATGGCACCTTATAACAACAGCATGCTCACGAGCAAGTTTCAGAATCTCTTCTGGCATCCATTTTGATCTTTTCTTTCATTCCTGTCTTTTTAATGAACTTTTGTTTTCTTCCTGTGTGATGTTCTTGATGTCATCCCACAGCAGTCTGGCCTTTGGTCATTAGTGTCTTATGCATCATATCTGTTCTTGAGTTGGTCGCTAATTTAGATCATATATATTCAAGGTTATATTTTGTCTCTCATTAATTTATTTTAATTTTCTTCAGCTTCAGCTTGAACTTGCATATGAATAATTGATGTTCTATTTCACAGTCTACCCCCAGCCATGTTCTGGCTTATGATAGTGAGCTTCTCCATCTTCTCTTCCTACAGATGTAGTCAATTTGATTTCTGTGTATGTGGTTAAAAAATTTTTTTTGATTTCTGTGTATGTGGTTAAAAAAAAGTATTTTAATGAATAAATAGTTGGTCTTCCAAAATTCTGTCTTGGAATTTTCAGAATCCTTTCTATCATCAAGGCCTTATTTCCCTACAATCAATCCTTCTTTGTTTCTAACTTTCACATTCCAATCACCAGCAATCATCAAAGCATCTTGATTGCATGTTTAATCAACTTCAGAAGTTGGTAGAAGTCTTTAATTTCCTCATCGCTGGATTTAGTGATTGGTGTGTAAATTTGAATAATAGTGGTATGAAATGGTCGTCCTAGAAGGTGTATGTATTATCCTATCAAAGACAGCATTTGGCTTCAAGATAGATTTTGAAATGTTCTTTTTGACTATTAATGCATAACTCTTCAAATTGATGTTCTTGGCATAGTAAACTACATGATTGTCTGATTCAAAATGGCTAATATTAGTTCATTTCAGCTCTCTAGTGCCTAGGATATCAATCATAATGCAATCCATTTCATTTTCTCTCTCTTTTTGTAATTTTTTATTGTGAGTTGAGTGAAAGTTTATAGGGCAAATTATCCGTTTTACATTCAATAAAGTATATTTTGTTTCATTGCAATGATCAGAATCCCTTCCATATACCACCAATCAACAGTATTTACCTCTGTTACCCTTTTAAAAATTTCTTGATGTACACATACAAAAGAGAAAATATGTATTTGTTTAAATGTGCAAAGGGCACACTTTGCAAACATCTTCCTGCCCATAGGCACTCAGCTTTTCTCAGTCTACAGGCCTATAATCCTCAGCTGCTGTATCTCTCCATGCCATCGTCTCTGCCACTGTTGCTGCTAGTGCTGCTTTTCTGGTTAGGATCCCACGCTCCACTCATGCTCTTCCCTCCTTCTGGGCCTAGGGTCCTCTGTTTCTGAAATGAAAGAGTAACTACTCCCCGTTTTAGTTACACGTTTTCTACATTTCCAGTTTTGACCATCACAATTAGTTCTGATAACAATTATTCACAAATGAATTGTAAAATCCTATCC
>NW_006408564.1:19653968-19655348 GCF_000296735.1 Chrysochloris asiatica | reverse complement strand
CCTATCCAGGGTCGCTATGGGTTGGAATTGACTCGACAACACTTAACAACAACAACATCACCTATTGTCTTCACAGCCACCTGAGAAATTTCATGATGTTCTCTCTGTACTCTCTAATCTAACATAAATTTGTTTTTTTTCCCTCTCCTCAAAGCCATTCAGTTACTCTTAGTGAGAACCAGTCAAGGGCTGGCCAAACCTGTTTTGGAAGAGACTCCAGGTGCAGACGCTTTCTGTTGTTTCTTTCCCTTTGAATCTGTGCTTCTCGATTCTGCTCCCAGTGATCCATGCACCACAGAACTCTATACACTGCACAGTTCTCCCTGCCAAAGAACACTCCATGTGCCACAGAATACTCTGTGTGTCATAGAACCTTCCCTTGGGATATCTACTCCTAGAGGTCTCACCTCTGATCACCAGAGAGGAAATTAGTAGAAAGTGAAAAAGAAGAGAAGGAAAAGGAGGGAAAAAAAATACTCACACCTGTGTCTGCAAATCGATATCAGGTTTCTATAAAGGGAGTATTCTCTTGTCCCTTTATCTGCTCACTCCCTTCAATATGGTTGTGATGGGTCCATTTCATTTTTAATTTTTATTGTGAATTATGTGATAGCTTACACGGGAGAACATTAGCTTTACAGTCATTATATTGTATTTTGTTTCATTGCAAAGATTACAGTCCCTGCCATGCGTCTTCAAACAATCAAAGGGTATACCCCTCAAGCCTGCCCCCCAGCCGTTAGCACACAGACCCTCTCCCTCACTGAGTCAAGAGTCCCCAGCTGCTCCGTCTCTTCACATCATCATCTCTGCCTATATCACTGGCATCACTGCTTCTTTCGATAGGGTCCCACACTCCGCTCTTCTCCCTTGATGATCCCAGGGACTTCTCTGCTCCTGGACTGCAAAATCAACCGCTCCCCTCCTTTTGTTACAAAACATCTACCTTTGCATTTCCAACCCTCACAGTCAGTTCTGATAACAATTATTCACTGTTGAACCACGAGAATTTTATCCCCATATCCTTTCACCAGCCCCATCCAGACAGGTTGGAAACAACTCAGTGGAGATTCTACTTTCCCCTGCCGTGTCTGGAACTAGGCTCCCTCTTGAAAGCTTGTAAGCTAGTCACTTCTTTGTAGAACCCCATTTTGGGTAGCCAGTGTCTAAGTTGCCCATCCCTGTCCATCCTGCATACTGAGGGGGTGAGAATGATGTTCGCTATAAAGATTTGTTCCCTCTTTTGAGATACTGCATCCATAAATATAGGACAAGTTCTTCAAATTGTAGCAGATTACTCTATTTTTCCTCTTCTTTCTTCTAGTTGAGTTTTGATCATCCAGCCATTGAAGTCAGGTCAAGTGGGTACTGTCTGCAAGT
>NW_006408564.1:19623704-19652828 GCF_000296735.1 Chrysochloris asiatica | reverse complement strand
AATTTCACTCAGCATAATGTTCTCAAGGTTCATTCATGTTATGTGGTGGCTTGCAGCTTCCTTTTTATTCTTAAAGGTAGCGTAATATTCCATTGTGTGTAACCAAAGTTTGTTTATCCATTCTTCCATTGATGGGCACTTAGGCTGTCTCCATCTTTTTGCTATTGTACATAGTGCTATTAACATTGGAGTGCATATATCTATTCATGTTATGGCTCATATTTCTTGTGGATAGTACCAAGTAAAGAAATTGCTGGACCATAAAGCATTTCAATTTCCAACCTTCTGAGGACTTGCAATATTGTTTTCGAGAGTGGTTGGACCATTTTGCAATCCTACCAACAATATAGGAGGGTCTTAGTCTTTCCGCATCCTTGCCAGCATTTATTGTCCTCTATTTATTTTTTTAAAAATCTTTGCTGTTATTGTTGGTGTGAGATATCTCATTGCTGTTTTGATTTGCATCTCTCTAACGGCAAGTGATGGTGAATATTTCTTCATATGTTTGCTGGCTGCCCGGATCTCCTCCTTGGAGATGTGTCTGTTCATGTCCTGTGCCCACTTTTTAATTGGGTTATTTGTCCTTTTCTTGTAGAGGTGTTGTACCATTTAGTTTTTGGCAACTTAAGTTTTTCTAGATTCATACTTTGTGCATTCCATGTTTTGATTATTAATGAGTGTTTGCAACTATTTTTCTCCCTTTGGGTTATGCCCCATCAGGAAATGAAGGTCCTGAAAGTTTTGCTTAGTTCATGTCATTATGTTCAACTCTACTTTGAGGAGGCAGCTCTTACCCAGTCACATTTTGAGTATCTTCCACATTTTGAGTGGCTCATCCTCCTTCACTAAGTCTATCATTGTTCTGCTACTTTTCATAATATTTTCATCTTCTGACACTTATTCTGTCTCTCTTTCCTCCTAGTGTGTGTTAGTCTGGGAGCTCTGCAGAAACCTATGCACCATAAGTAACCCTCCTGGTAATTAAAATGCTGGTGGCATAGCTTCCAACATTACAGCAACATGCAATCCACCACAGTATGACAAACTGGCAGACAAGCCGATGTCTATATGTAGCTAAGTTTTTGTTGAGGGTGATACGGTTGATTTAAATTCATGATGACCTCATGTGACCTAATAGAACTACCCATGGCGATTCCAACGTTGTATTCTCTATACAAATATTCTGTTACATCTTTCTTCCATGGAGCAGCTTGTGAGTTCAAACTGCTAACCTTTTGTTAGCAGTAAAGTGCTGAGCTATTTGTGTCATAGGGTTCCTTACATGTATCTATACAACTGAGAAATTTCATTTTTAAAAGACTGCAGTTTTCACTTGTCACCAAAAAATATGGAAACGTTTCTGTTTTAATAATTGTTGCTTTGTTTAGGCTAACCCTATTTTTCATTCTTACATACACATGCATAGTGTACCATAAAAAATATTCATTGTACAGTGTGAGGAATTTTTACATATATATATAAACCCATATAATAACCACCAAAATCAAAATATGGAGTCCTGGTATGGCACTGTAGGATAAACACTGGACTGCTAACTGCAAGGTCAGTGGTTCAAACCTACCATCCACTCCTCAGAACCAGGGTGTTTATAAGTTTAAACTATTCATAAGGCTGTCAAGGACTTCATTCTTCTTGCATCAGCTATCAACACTCATGGAAGCAGCAGTCAAGAAATCAAATTACATATTACATTAGGCAAATCTGCTGCACAAGACCTTTTTAAAGTGTTGAAGAGCAAAGATGTCAGCTTGAGGACTAAGGTGCACCTGACCCAAGTCATGGTATTTTCAATAACCTCATATGAATGTGAAAGCTGGACTATGAATAAGGAAGACCATAGAAGAACTGATGCTTTTGAGTTATGGTGTTGGAGGAGAATACTAAAAGTGCCATGGGCTGCCAAAAGAACCAATAGATCTGTGTTGGAAGAAGAGCAGCCAGAGTGCTCCTTGGAGGCCAGGATGGCCAAATTTTGTCTCTCATACTTTGGACATACTGTCAGGAGGTACTAGTCGCTGGAGAAGGATATCATGTTTGGTAAGGTGGAGGGTCTCGAGAAAAAAAAGGAAGACTCCCAATGAGGTGGATTGGCCAAGTGGCAGCATCAATGGGCTCAAACGTGGCAACAATAGTGAGGTTGGCTCAGGATTGGTCAGTGTTTCGTTCTGCTGTGCATAGGGTCGCTATGAGTCAGTACCAACTCGGTGGCACCTAACAACAACAACAACAAAATAAGTTCAAACTGACATGACGGTACTGAACAACAACAACAAGAGAAAAATATAGGATATTTTCTGCCCCAGAAGGTTACCTCTTGGTTAACACTCCCTCTCCCCTAAAAGGAAACCATTATTCTGACTTATATCATTGTAGATGAATTTTACCAGTTCTTGAACTTCATAGAAATGGAAGCATGCAATAATTGCTTGTTAATGTCTTATTTCTTTTGAACAGTATTATATCTGTGAAATTCATCCATGTTGTTGGGCTGAATAGTAGTTTTTCATTTTTATTACTGCATATTACTTATTTTGTCATCATGTATTTATTTATTATCTTGATAGGCATTTGGATTGTTTCCAGTATTAGGTGCTTGTAAATAGGAATGTGATTATTAATTAAACTGAGACTTTACTCTGTTTACATTTTTGCCCAACTTTTCCCTCTGCCCAGTCCTGTTTCCTTCCTTCCCCCTACAGCTGATAATCTTGAATAATTTACTAATAAACTTCTCTCATGCTCATAACCTCAGTATCTGCTTCCCAGGGACCTGACCTGCCACAATAGCCTTGGTGTAAAAAAGAATTGATGGATGTACTATATCAAATTAGCTGTACTGTTTTATTTTTCTCGAGGACTTGGAAAAACTGAACCATAGAAGTCAAGTTGTCATAAAAAGGGACAGAAACTGACACACCAGGTGTGCTGTCAGATTGAGTTGTCATGGTCAAAGGTGACTTTCGAAACACAAATGAGCATTCTATAAGTTTTTAGGCAAAAATTTCACTTAAAATGAGAAAATGGTACTTTCTGGCTATAATCTGACTTTGGCATGCACAAAATGGATTGGAGCAGAAATCTTTTTGGACAATAACAATAGTTCTGACATGAGGAAAAAATAAGTAAGGGGATGATGTGAGAGCCTTTGTGACGGATGGAGGTACAGGTTGAGGGGATCAGAGGTATGTGTTGGGTTTTCAGTGCAGAAAATGGATCTGTTAACAAACTTCAAGGCATAGAATCCAGCTGGCTGGGATTACATTTCTCTTTCCATTCATTTGGGCTTTGGGGAAGGTGGCAAAAGAGCAAAAGACTCATACTATTGAAAAATAGAGAACTCCAGAGGAAGTATTGGTGTGGGGTGCAGAATTCAGCTTAAAAGCATGGTGGAATGAATAAAAGATTCTTTAAGGAGTAGGAATGTGGTCCTGGTACACATTGAAAGGAGCTCTGGTAGCATAATGGTTATGAGTCAGGCTGCCAATCTCAAGGTCAGCAGTTCGAAACTACCAGTGGTTCCGCAGGAGAAAGATGAGGCGTTCTGCTCCTGTACAGATTTACAGCCTTGGAAACCCTGTACAGGGTCACTATGAGTAGGAACCAACTCCACGGTACTTAACAACAACAACAACAACAACAACAACAACACATAGAAAAGATAAAACCAGAGATAAAGATCTGGAAGTTTTAGTTATTTATCGTTACACAATCAATTAACCCCAAATTTAATCTCTTAAAACAAGTACAGAGAAATCTGCTAAGCATTTCGAATCCTGATGATCCAATTTGTGTCAGTAGAACTGTGCTACATAGGATTTTCAGTGGCTGATGTTTTGGAAGTGGATTGCTAGTCTTTTCTTCTGAGGTATCTCAGAATGGACCGGAACCACAATCTTTAAGTTAGCTGTCAAGGGTTTTAACTGTTTGCGACACCCAGGGACTCCTTAAAATGCATACATGTTTTTTATCCCACAACATCTGTGGGTCAGGAACCCAGGTGCGACTTATTCGGGTCTTCTGGCTCCAGGTCTCTCACAAGGTTATAACCATCTCAAGACTTGACTGAGGATTCACTTCCAAGTTCACCTATAAGATTTTTGGCTGGTGGGCAACTGGAATGAGTCTCATTTCCTCATGAGCTGTTGACTAAAGCCACTCTCAGTTCCTTGCCAGGTGGGCTTCCCTTTAGGGCAGCTTTCAACATGGCAGTAAGCAATTGAGAGCATGCCAGCAACTGAGAGAGAATCAGAAGATGGAATTTGCAGTCTTTTGTAGAAATTTTATCCTACCACCTTTACTGTATTCTCTTTGTTAGGAACAAGTCATGTGGTTCTGTCCAAATTCAACAGAATGGGGATTATACAAGAGTGTGGCTACCAGGAGATGGGTTATCTTTAGCTACCCTGTCGGAAACTGAGTACCCCATCCATATATTGTAGTATTTGAAGATGTGGTGCTGATACACTACAGAAAAATGTTCTAGGCATACTTTTTTCCACCACCTATAACTTTTCAGTTAGGATCTTCCTGAAGAGTATTAGAAATGTTTTCCTTTGATAGGAAGCCATATGTCAGTAAAGGTGTTTTTGGCATTTACTAATGCACTTACTAACTTGATGTGAAAAGTGAACTGTGTAATACTATATAATTTCAAACACTTTTCTAGCAAAAATGTATTACATTTAATTAAACTGATTTAAAGCTGTTAAGATTCTTGTCAGAAATAATTTTTAAGTGGATGTGTCAAGATAAAAACAGCAGTTGTCAAGAAAGAAAACGGTAATTTGTGCAAATGCTGTCTGGCTTATGAGCAACTGGGTCTTTAAATACTAGCTGAGCATTTGTGCTTACCATTTCTTTTAGAGAAACCATTCTGGCAGTTAGAGATTCAAACTGTTGGAATGTTACTGTTTGTGGTAAATATTTGTCCTATGACTAAGGAATTGAATTTGGCTTCTACCCTGTAATACAGACAAAAGCATCACTAAGAATAGAAAGCATTTAAGCAATTCAATTCACCATTTGGTTGAACATATGACAAGAGCAAACCATTCTTGGCGATTATAGAGTGGAATAGTAATAATATGAAGACCATTCTTTGATAAAAGCAAAACAAACTACGTGACTTTAAGCATTTGAAAAAGCTTAAATTCTGTTCACAGTCATTTTAGGCTGTGAATTTTCTGATCAAGCATTTATAATTGGGCAGTGAAAAGGTGAACTATTGGCCAACATTTATGGCAGAGTTTCTTAACAGCAGGACAATTCATGTTTTGAGTAGAATAATTCTTTGTGGGGGCTGTCCTATACATTGTAAAATGTTTAGCTGCATCCCTGGCTTGATCCAATAGATGCCAGCAATTCCACCCTACCCCCTGCCCCGTTGTGACTGCCAAATATGTTTATTTTGTTATTATTGGTGGTGGTGATATGGTGTGCGGTGGAGTCAGTTCCAACTAATAGCAACCCTGCATAGGTTTCCGAGGCTGTGAATCTTTAAGGGAGCAGAAAGCCTCATCTTTTTACCATGGTATGGATAGTAGTTTCAAATTACTGATCTTGCAGTTGGCAGCCCAACTTGTAACCACTATGCTACAAGAGCTCTGACTCCTGATGACCCTATGTATAATAGAAAAAATGTTACTCAATATTGTACCATCTTTATGATCATTGGTATGCCCTTCTCCAGTGATCAGCCGTTCCTGATGCCATATGCAAATAAGTGATTCAAAGTCCTGGAAAATAGTCTGTGATCCACAGGGTTTTCATTAGCAAATACTTGGAGGTAAATCACCAGTCCTTTCTTCTGTGTCTGTCTTCATCTGGAAACTTCACTCAAACTTGTCCAGTACCATGTTGTTGTTGTGCCGTCCAGTATTCCAACCCATAGCAACCCTGTGTAGGATTTCCGAGGAGCAGCTGGTGAGCTTGACCCACCGACTTTGCAATTCAAATGACTTTGCAGTCATAGCAACATGCAAATCACTTCAGTATGATGAACTGACAGACAGGTAATGGAAACATGTTTGCAGACATTATTGCCACATGTCCAGGGCCAGAGGGGAAGGAGGCAAAATCACTGCCCTCTGAGAATCAACATAGATTCCTAATTAGGGGATTCTAAGTTAATTAGATCAACTATCAACACTTGCGGAAGCAGCAGTCAAGAGATCAGACGACATATTGCATTGGGCAAATCTGCTGCACAGGAACTTTTTAAAGTATTGAAGAGCAAAGATGTCAGCTTGAGGACTAAGGTGCGCCTGACCCTAGCCATGGTATTTTCAATAACCTCATATGGATGTGAAAGCTGGACAGTGAATAAGGAAGATTGTAGAAGAATTGATGCCTTTGAGTTATGGTGTTGGAGGAGAATACTGAAAGTGCCATGGACTGCCAAAAGAACCAATAGATCTGTTTTAGAAGAAGTGCAACCAGAGTGCTCTTTGGAGGCCAGTGGCTAGGCTTCGTCTCTCATACTTTGGACACATTGTCCAGAGAGAACAGTTGCTGGAGAAGGATGTCATGCTGGGTAAGGTGGAGGGTCAGAGAAAAAGAGGAAGACCCCCAACGAGATGGATCAGCCAGGTGACATCATTGATGGAGTCAAGTGTGGCGGCGGTAGTGAGGTTGGCTCAGGACCGGACATTGTTTCGTTCTGCTGTGCATGGGGTCGCTATGAGTCGGTTCCAACTCGATGGCACCTGACAACAACAACAACAAGCTAATTCACAAAATACACAGCTATAAATATGGTTTTATAAATACGGTGTCTTCTTTCTTGGTTCATGAAAGCAAATTCTATGTAAGATCATTCTTTGACTTAATGAACATTTTGCTTAGTGGTTACCACATGCAGAAAGAACACTTTCTCAAGTATGTGGAAGATACAGAAAAATATAGATAAAGATTTTGTTCTCAAGAAGCTTGGGGTCTCGGAGGATTTGGGAAAGGGATTTAAGTCATGTATACACATAGCTACAATGCAAATAGGAAGTACTAAATTTGAAAAAAGAAAGAGGTAAAATTTTATGAGGCATTTAAAGAGAGAGGAATTTCTGTTTTTCCCTTGTAGATAAATGGTGGATTAGAAACCCAACCCAGAGCTGGGATTCTGGGAGTTGAGTTTAATAGAGTGAAGCCGGCCTGCAGTTTTGTGGTCATGAAGGTAGATTTGATGTTAGAACTAGCCTTCTTGAACAAAACAACAAATCTAATGTGGGGTAAATAGAGATAAAAATCCAATCTCAACCAGAAAAAAAAAAAACAAGAAGGAGGAAACAAATTCAAGGGGAACAATAAAGTGAGAAGCATGTAAAACGCCCTGACAAAATACTACCTTGTTCCTTTTGTAGGAAAACTGCTAGCTAGCTCAAAGGCATAATGGGAGCTTCAAGAACATTTAATAGATATGATGGGTATAGAAGTCCTTCCAGTGGGTCCAAAATTATGCTTCTTTCTCATGGGCCATCTCGTTTAGCAATGCTGTTGGTAGAAAGATTCCAAGCAAAACAGAGGTTATGGAAGATTGTCAGTTGTAAGGTCTTGCTTCTAAGTACTACCACTGACCAACACGTGTCCAATATCTCTCCCAGTAGAGTTTTGTTGTTGTTGTTTGCCTGACTCCTCTGAAAGGATTTGAACAAATTCCCAGGATGTCGTTAACATCAACTATCATCTTGGTGTTACAATTCTGAGTACATCCTGATGGTTGTTCATAGGTATTAACTTAGAGACGTTTATCAATAAGTTAGTTCTTCAAATGCTAGTCAAATCTAGTTAAACAATCCTGGCATGGTTGATCAGGACTGCAAACCACAAGGTCAGCAGTTCAAACCCATCAGCTGCTCCTTGGAAATCCTATACAGGGTTGCTATGAGTTAGAACTGACTCCATGACACCACCACCAATAACAACACCACCAAAGATTTTTTCAGAGTCTTTAAAGGTACTTTATAAACATCAAATAGAGCTATCTCATATAAAGCATTCCCCAAATTTACTTGATCACTGGACCATTTTATTGGGTAGCATCCCATGTGAACACAGCTCCATGCTACATCTTTGAATAATTCTGCCTTTCTTGTGTACTGAGTAGCTATTGTCAAGTGTTTGGGTTTCAAATGAATAGGAACATAGCTGGGAAAATATATCACCAGGCCCTTTCCTTCCTTGTCTGCTAAGGCAAAAGCTGATTTTGCAAGCTTGGTTTCGCTGTTGCTCCTGCCTCATCAGAATTCTGCCTTGATCACCAGTTCCTTGGTTTTTATTATATGCCTTTGTAAGTACTCAGATCTAGAGTTGCTATTTAATTCCTCTAGAAAATGAATGACAGGACAGAAATAATAGAACTATTCAGGAAAATAAAAAAGTGGAACAGGGTGGTAAGCAGTTGTTGGCATTTGAACATGACAGGTGATTGACCTTTGGTACAGCTTTTGTGCATCCTGAACTTTGAGGAACAGGGAGAACGTGAGTAGTAGAACATTTTTGAATGTTGTGAGAATAATTACTGTTAGTAATTTTTCTTACTGGATTGTAGAAGTTGTTGATATTTAGCTTTATTTACTTGTAGCTGCCAGAATGAATTTCTTTAAATATGATGGTGAGATGTATGAGACTTTGAGGTCCTATCTTTATAAGGGTTATTATAAGGAATTTTCATGGGAAGCAGGGGTCATAGGGTAAGGAAAAGGAGAGTCAGGGAATGTGAGTATCCTAGAAAAAATGACTGGTTGTTTTTGTTGTCCTAACATTCCTCCTGGAGTCGTGGGGTGGTGACACTGCAGGATAATATAGTGAACCACAAGGTCAGTTTGAACTGCAAGGTCAGCAGTTCAAACTCTCCATCCTCTCCTTGGAAACCTTATACAGGGTTACTATGAGTAGGAACTGACTTTACTGGACTTAACAATTCAACAGCATTCCTACTAACCATATAATAACAACAAACACCCACTTCTAGAAATTTCTCCTTTTCCACTTCAGGTGGGTCGGAGGAGCTGCCAATTATATGGCATAACCCATGGCTACAGAAATGGGCACATAAAGTGGTCCTGGCCAATATAGTGACCCACTTCTATAGTCAAGAAAATGAACACATGACCCAACCAGGTTAATCACATTCCTTTCCTGTGGTTTAGAGATGAGATGGAATAAAGAAACTCTAGTGTTCCTAAGCAGAAATGGTGGAAGCCTAAAGTTGTCTGAGATGACACTTCTTTTGCCATCATAGGCCCCAGCCTGGAGTCAAGGAAGAAACCAATCTTTAGAAAGGAAGAAAGGTGACAGCTAGAATCAGAGTCAGAAGACCCTGGGAGATGGGTCTTGTCTAAGTTCCTGAGCCAGCTCACTCCTGAAATTACTCTTTAATTTACATTTAGTTTACATAATTTTAGTTTGATTTCTGTCATTTGTAACCAAAGAATTCCAGATAAATTATTTAGCAATGTTCTGTCTGGGGGACAGGAAGATGGACATGGCTGTGATGAGAAAGAAAGGCCCGGATGATGGATTGTGAGAGGCCTGCAATAAACTTTCCCATGAGCACTATTTTGCTTTGAACAGGACTTGACAAGGTGCCTGAGAAGGAAGTGGGAATGAAAAAGTGAGTGGGGACTAATAAACTCATTTCTTCTCTTTGTCCTTAGTCAACTGCCCTCCTGAGGTGATGAGGCAAGACTAACTGGGTTCTTTGGATGGTCATTTGATTCTTAGTTGCCCAAAATTGTGTTCTAAAGCTTGATCTTTTTTTTTTTTTTTTCTTACCTGTTTTAGCAGTCTAGTTTCTCCACTGCATTTGATTGAAACAAACAAAAAGATTACATGTCCCTAGTTTTATCAGTTGTTTGGTGTAAGCATTTCTTCTTGATTAGAAGAGGCTGTGTGCACAAAGAAAATATGATGCTTTTTAACAATACTTCTGGCACAGTCTGCAGGTCGTTAACTAGCTTGATGAAGTAGTGGTGAAATGTGCCCACCCATACCCAGCTGAGTGGGATGATTCCCATCATCAATGCAGAGCATTGACATCTGTACTTTCTCCTTGAATAGACTCCCTATGCATTTCTTTCAGAAATTCAGTTCATACTGCACACATCACTGTGTCTCACTTTGTGTCATTGTGAAAGGCTATAACTAAGCAGATGATATGCTTTGAAGTAGAAAGCGTTTAAATTCTTGAAAGACAAGACAGACTGTATTGATTTTTTTTTTACTGTGAACCTGAAGCACAAATGAAAGCACTACATCTGATTTTTTTCTTGTTATTTCTTCTTTTTTATCTTTCTGATAAAAAGAAAGTCCTTGTGTATCTATTCCTGGTCTTAAGCACGTCATCTGCTGTCTTAGGCTGGGTTTCCTTTAGAGACGCAAAACTAGTGAAGCTTATATACGAATATAATCTGAGATTTATCTCAAGGAAATGGCTCACACAGTTGTAGAGACTGGCAAATTCAAGTCCATGTGTCAGATAACATGCTGGAAGCTTCTACTTACTTGCAAAGCCATAGGTGCTGATGACCCCAAGATTGGCAAATCAGAAGGCAGGCTACTGGCTACAGATACAAATGAATCGAAGGTCAGCAGGTAAGATGGCAGACTGCTGACAACACCCAAGTTTAGCAGGCATTATAGCAGGCTGCTGTCTCAAGTCCAAAGAACCAGAAGTGAGATAACCAGCCAGATGTAGAATCCAGATCCAGCAAAAAGCAAGTAAATTTTGCCAGAGCTTCCACATATATTAGAAGCAGGCTGCATCACTAAGGAAACTCTATTCTAATTGATTGGCTGCTCATAGCTGAACTCACCAGGGAGTTGACTATTTCACATCAGATTTCATTTTGAAGATGACTACTTCAATACACCAAACCACTGAAAATCATGTCCAGTCAAATTAATACCCGATCTTACCATCACATCTCCCTTCTTATTTACTTCTTATATACCTATAGGATGGTGGTGGTGGTGGTCATGTGCTGTGGAGTCAGTTCCGACTCATATCGACCCTGTATAGGGGTTCTAAGGCTGTTAATCTTCATGGAAGCAGTAAACCTCATCTGTCTCCCACAGAACAGCTGGTAATTTTGAACTGCTCATCTTGAGGTTAGCAGTCCTACTGGTAACCACTATGCAACCAGAGCTCCTTATACCTATAGGATGGAGGTAGTTTAAACTGAAGCATAGATTAGAAATTTATATCTAAATGCAACTGACCTTGGAAATTAATTTATTCTTTGGGGTGTGTGCATGGGCAAAATTGTGGACATGGTTAGTAGTAGGCATAGCAGTAGGCTTGTGATCCTGGATAGTGTTCTCCCCATAAATCTGACAGCAGGACTAGGAAATCGATCCATAATCTAGGACCTTTCCTGTCTGGATATAAACATCTTGGGCTATATGTCTTGCGGAGTACTTGGTAAACCAGAAACATGGCCAGAAAAGTTTGAACTCAGAAACTGAGAGACAGTCACCCTAGAAGAGGCTGGACAGATAAATCAGAGTATTATTAAAAGGGGCCTGGTAGGGCGCTGTAGGATAAGCATTTGACCACAAGGTCAGTTTGAACTGCAAGGTCAGTGGTTCACACTCAACAGCCACTCCTCGGAAACCATATAAAGAGTAACTATGGGTCTGAATTGGCTCGACAACACTTAGTAACACAATAACAATACACAACAACAATAAAGATTGCTTGTTTTAAGTTAAGCAAACCCTGGGAAGATTTGGAAGGGCTTTTTTATTGACACCATTGTCACCGGAGAGCTAATCATAACTTGAATTTAGCTACTTGACAAAAATAAGTTTTTATCATTTTAGGTAATATCATCCCAAATATTCATCTGCCAAATTTCCACTCATCATTCTTGCCATTCTTATAACTAGTCTCACTTATAACTAGTAAAAAAAAAAAAAAATTGTGTTGGTATCTGAAGAAGCTACTCTTCAAATAGGGGTAGGCAGGGAGGATTAGTGGAAGCAAGTAACAGTTCTGTTCCTGTGTGTACAGATGTATCCAAGTAAAAGGGCAGTTACAGCTGTAGTCAAGGAAGACAGAGGCAGATCTAAAAGGCATGGTGTCTGTGACGATGGGGTTTGCTGTAGGTGAAGAGGGGAATGATTGAAGTTACCATCTGTCCCCAAGACAGGTAGATTGGGGAAATACAACCAGTGATATACCGAAAGTCAGGAGATGTGCCTTTTTAAATTATAAGATACTGGTCACATACTTAACTTCTGTAAGCCACAGTTGTTTAGTTTAGAAAGTGGAAATGATGATCATGCCTTCCCTGTGTTTCTAGTAGGCTTACCGGGAGAATCCAATAGAGGGGAATATGTGGAAACGCTTAAAAAGTCATAAATCATTCTTTACATGTTAACTATAATGTCCAGTCATCAAGGTAAGAAATAATTTATGGTTTCTTAGAACAACTTTACTGGGAAAGCAGTATAATCTATTTTAAAATCTCAGTTGTTTCAAGGATCTAAGTATACTGCCCACTCTTCATAGCTGTATAGTAACTTTAATTCCTCTTTGAAAGAAGCTATTTTGTTAAAAAATGTGGATTTTGGAGTCATACAGATGTTGGTTCAGTTCTCTTTGCTATAATTTGATACCTGTATGAGTTTGGTAAACGTCTCTGAATCTCAGTTACTTCTTCTAGAAAAATGGGTCTACTAATCAAACTGACTTTATAACCTTGCTTTGAGAATTAAATGAGATACAACAAAACTTGTGAGACCTGGAACTCAAAGGGACTGTTTTGTTTTTCCAGGCTCTTCACAAGTTGTCTGCCTTTGACAGGGAATAGTCTTACTACTTTTTTATCACTCATTTTAATGGAAAATACCTGACTTCTCCTCCTATGATTCATTTCCTCTTTACACAGGTTCTGGCTTTCTCAGGCTTTACTGTATCATATGTAAAATTCTTAACATAGTTGTTAGCCCATATAAAGAACTCAATACATGGTTTGTTGTTGTTAGGTGTCGTCAAGTCGATTCTGACTCATAGTGACCCTGTATAGGGTTTCTGAGGAGCAGCTGGTGAGCTTGAACCACTGACCTTGCAGTTCACCTGGCTTTGCAATCTGGTGCATTAACCCACAGCGCCACACCAGGACTTCATCAATACATGTTGTTGTTGTTGTTGTTGTTGTTAAGTGCCGTCAAGTCGATTCCGACCCACAGTGACCCTATATAGGGTTTCCGAGGAGCAGCTGGTGAGCCTGAACCATAGACTTTGCATTTCAAATGACTTTGCAGTCTGGTGCATTAGCCCACAGCACCACACCAGGACTCCATCAATACATGGTAGCCATTACTATTTCCATAAATGTATTCTATAAACAGGACACTTTTCAGTTACATCTTCTTATGTAGACATTCCTAACATTATCTGTGAAAAGGATGGGAGAGAGTCTGAATATTATCCACCTTACTTCCTTTACTCACTTATGTCTGTTTGGCATGGACTATATGAAGAATCTTCTCTTCCTGTCCATTCCTTCAAATTCCTTGGGAAATGCCTGATGGGATGGGGTAGAGACAGCTCGTTGTTGGGAAGGATAATGATGAGAGCAAACGACAGTTGAAGTTCTTGAGGTTCCCAGGCTCTTTGAGCTTCCCTCACACGCAAGAGAAGTTCCCACCAGCCTTTGCATCATCAGTGGCGTCCCATCCTTACAGACCCATGGGAGAGCACGTTGGGCCCCTGTCCGCGAGGTGATGCTGACGCACAGCTGTGCAAGGTTTCAAACAGTTTCAGGAAGGCAGGCGGGTGCCAGACGGAGCTGGGACTAGTGATGTCACAGAGGAATCTCAGCACTTGGAAGACCGACAGTGTCTGCCTTTGCCAGCTACAAATCGGAAGTGAATTCAACCTCCAGAAAGCACATGTTCACGTCAGCCTTGAATCAGTCAAAATCAGCACAAGGCTCTTTCCAGTTATAGATGAATTCTGTTAGTAGTGCAGACACTGAAGAAAATGGGGTGGGGTGTGAGGAGTGTTAAAGGGACGTCCCCTTGTCTTGAGTTGCACATGTGGATCTTCTCCAAGCAGATAAACTAATAATAATCATTCCCTTCGTTGAGACCTTCTGCACACTGCTCTGTCTTCTTGCTTTTGACTTTAGGTTGTTCCACATTGCTTGCCAAAGCTGAGGAAGCCAATTTGGCAAAAACTGTAGGGGGAGCTATTTTGTTTTGAATGCGGAGCTGAATCTGCCTTTTCAAGTAATCAAGATATGAAACTAATACAGAGTTTCTTCTAGAGAAGAATTTGACTATTTGGGGCATTTCAGATGCTGTGGAAAGCATCTCTTTTCAGCGTGCAGGGAACTTCACACAATACATATCAATGGGAACCTAAAGTAGAAAATGAGACATAGGCTTTACATCCACTAGTTTTTTTGTTTTTGTTTATAACAGAAATACCACAGATGTGTGGGTTTTAAGAAACAAATGTATTTTGTCACAGTTTAGGAAGCTACACGTCTGAATTCAGTGCACAAGATAAGGGAGATGGCTTTCTTTTTTTGTTAGTTGTTGTTGTTAAGTATTGTGGAGTCGGTTCCGACTCATAGCGACCCTGTACAGGGTTTCCGAGGCTGTAAATCTTTACTGGAGCAAAAAAGCCTCATCCTTCTCCCTCAGAACAGCTGGTAGTTTCAAACTGCAGACCTTGAGGTTAGGAGCCCAATTCATAACCAGTACACTAAGCTCTGGGAAAAGGCCCTTGTCTCTTGGTTACTGTGTGGCATCTATTTTCCCCCATGTTTGCTTGTTTAGTTGCTCAATCTGCTGGTTTTATATCTCAAAACGAGATTGGCTTAACATAAACCCTATAGCAATCCTGCCTTCCTAACATAACACAGAAAACCATTTCTAAATGGAATTGCAACCACAGGTAAAGGGATTAGGATTTATAATACTTTTTCATCTTGTTGTTGTTAAATGCTGTTTTGTTGGTTCCCATTCATAGCGACCCTGTATAGGGTTTCTGAGGAGCAGCTGTTCTGGGGAGATACAACTCAACCCATGACAGAGGGTAAGGATGAAAACAAAGCCAAAGAGACATGGGTTCACATCCCAGCTCAGATACTTGTTAATTAAGTATTCTTGGACAAATGGCTCACAGAATCTATAAAGTAGAAATAAGAAAGCCTGCTCCCTAGGGTTTTTATGTGGATTTAATTTGATTAGACATTTAAATCTAGATGAACAGTAAGTACTCATCAAGTGGCTTTTCTTCTACTCTTTTTCCAGAATGTTACATGTCATACCCGTTCATACCCATGATGAATTTTGCCTCTTAAATTGACTTTTTTGCTATGAGTATGGTAGATGCAATTAGGTTCACAAAACAGAGCATATACTCAAGAATTAGTTCAATTGTGAAGCTTAGTATCTTCTCCTTATCCCTTAGATATGGTGGTCGGAGGATAGAGTCACTGTAGAACACTGTTTGATACGGTGGAAAATGTATTTATGCCCAAGTACCAGTTAGGGAGAAAACAGTGACAATGCCATTTTCTTTTGTGGAGAGTCTGGGCAGTAACTTAAAAATGATTGCTGAACAAAAACTTATTTCCTGGTATGCCAAGAAAATATGACTGTGACAACCCAGGGACTTCTGTGCTTCTTCCAAAAGACATAATATTCTGCTCAGGTTAAGCCTGCTTCAGAATCCAGAAAGTGATAAGGCACAGCAAGCAATTTCTCTGCCTTGAAAAAAAGCAAAGATTGCTTTGGAATTCAGTTTGTAAATCATAAAATGGGCTTGTCACCAGCCAAAGAAGACTATTAGTTGTTAACCAATAAGTAGAAACAAAGGAGGGGAAAAACAATACAGCCCCATGGAAGACCAACCACATATTGCAAGGAATAATGTTCTTCATGTTCTTCCTCCATCTGTGTTGGGCCCGGGCATCTTAATGAGTAGTTGTATCCTCTCAGGATATTACCACAGAGAGTTGATCACAAACCTTGCTGAGAGTTTGTTCCCTTCATTTTTTTTTCCCCCTCTAGCACATTACAGCAAATTATAAATTCGACAGCATCCTGGTACTTCTTTGTTAACAAAGGCATCTTAGTTTTCCATGATGGTCATATGTAAATTGCCTCAAGTCCAGTTTTACAGCAATTGTTACACTACGGGTATTTTAAAAATAGAACTGAAAGGAAATATGGAGACAGTGACTCCAATTCCCTATTTTACAGATGACAGTCTGGAGAATCAATACTTAGTACTATCTTAAGGCTACATAGGGGCTGGGGTCAGAGCTGAGTTGAGAAACTACATTTGTATTTCCACTCTGATGTTCTTTGGACATTGCCATGTTATTATTTGGGGGCTGGAGTCCTGGTGTGGCGCTGTGGGTTACTGTGCCAGACTGTAAAGCTGTTTAAACTGCAAGGTCAGTGGTTTAAGCTCACCAGCTGCTCCTTGGAAAACCTATACAGGGTCGCTATGGGTTGGAATCGACTCGACGGCACTTAACAGCAACAATAGGTAGCAGAAAACTTAAGAGTGTTGTTGTTGTATTGCTGCCAAGTCAGTTCTAACTCGTAGCAACTCTATATAGGGTTTCAGAGAAGCTGCTGGTTGGTTTGAACTACTGACCTTACAGTTAGCAGCCTAGTACTTATCCTATAGCACCTCATGAGGACTCCTTAAGAGTTTTAACAGTGGTTTAAGAGAATACCACCAAATGGTTTCACTGGGGGAAATCATGACGCATAATATTACGGAGGAGGAGCTGCAAAGATCAAGAGGGTTGTATTTATAGCCAAAGAATATGGTGCAGAGAGAAGTTGAGTGAATTGGCCAAGGTGACATAACTAATAATTAAACTCATTGTATTGGAAAATCTGGGACCACTTTTTTAGACATTAAGATAGAGTTGGCTAAGAGTTATTTACTGAACTCATCTGTGTGTAGGTATTCACAGAGACTTACTGACTCTACTTCAGTGGCCTGTGAGGAGACTTGCACTTTGAGAGCACATGGGAAAGACTAGAATTGGGAATTCTGCCACGCCTGTCTGGAGAGAGTTATCTGCTTTCTATACCACATGGGAGACTAGGTTGGCATAATAGGAAGGCCCTCAATGGCTTGAAAATGTGTGGTTGTGTGTGTGTTTGTTGTGGTAGGAACAGTGTTATGCTTGAGAAGGTCATTATTTCCTGTTCTGCCCTTCTCCTTTCTTAGAGGATCTGTCTAATGGTCTAGGAGGGGCTACGTGTCTGACTCCTTCTCCAGCCACAAATGGTTGGATTCGGAATAGACACAAAAAGAGCCACTCTCCTGAATTTTGAAATTAGGACATAGTGGTTAAATTCATTAAATTGAAGAGATGAATTGGAAAGTCATACAGACTTGGGATCTGAGGCTGCCTTCCTGTTGTTATGTGCCGTCAAGCCAGTTCCACCACACAGCCACCCTATATAGGACTTCCAAGGAGTGGCTGGTAAGCTTGAGCCTCCAACATTACAGTTCAAACTCACTGTGCCGTCCAGCACATTAACCCATGGTGCCACACCAAAACTCCTTCTTAATGGTGCCTTGTTCAACAATGTACCTCTAAGCATATGACAACTTCTTGTTGTTGGTAAGTGCTGTTGAGTCAGTTCTGACTCATAATAGAGTTTCCTAGGAGTGGCTGGTAGGTTTGAACCACAGATCTTGAGGCTAGCAGTCCAGTTCTTATCCTACAACACTACACTAGTACTCTATACAACAACTAGGCACAGGGAAAAAGGGATGAATAAATGAATGAATGAAATGGGTTCGGTCAAAGCCAATGAGACATGGAGAAGATGCTTTTCCTTGAGTCCCAATGAAACTGAGTCCTGATGTCATGATTTGAATCCTGAATGCAGTTGTGCCTGAAGGCTATCACTACCCTGGACATATTTTATACAAGGACCAATAGCTTTTCTATTTCTTAAGTCAATTCAAGTTGAGTTTTCAGCCCCATTCAAGAGAAAGAATTCTCACACTGCCACTAAATGGCTTTGCTTTGCAGGATGCCAAGAACAAACATAATGAAAGTGTTGGGCTGCCTGTAGTTATTTTATTTTTCATTTTGTTGTTTTTGTGAAGAACGTTTGAGAAACTCTGTAACTGAATTCCACATGGTGCCTAGATCTTGATCAGTACTTTAACCACTGCAGCACCAGGATTGGTCAGGTTTAAAGCACATGCCCACTTCTAGAGCTGTGGATAGGATGAACAGCACTCTACTGTGGCTATAGATATGTTATTTGCTGTTAAGTGCTGTGGAGTCGTTTCAGACTCCAACCAACCCTGTATTGGGATTCTGAGGAGCGGCTGGTGGGCTTGAGCCTCCATCCTTGGGGTTAGCAGTCTATTGCTTATCTTACAGTGCCACAGGAAAGGTAAAGGAAAATTCGGGTGTAAAGTATGAGAGAATTAAAGTCAGGCAGGTAACACCAGAAAATATCTGAACTAGAGTTCTCTTTAAAGCAGGCACCTTGTAAAATTCAAACTCCTTTAATAACATATTTCTAAGTAAAATATTTTTGCCTAAAATAATCACTTATTTGAAGTTTTCAGAAAATAGTTCTGAAACACTAAAGATTATGGATTCCTAAAGTATGCTTTTAGTTTGCAAATAAAATACTGACAAAGTTATTATTGTTAAGTGCTATCTAGTTGGTTCCGACCCATAACGACTCCTAGGAGTGGCTGGTGAGCTTGAACTCCTGACCTTGTGGTTTATAATAATTTTGCTGTCTAGTGCATTAATCCACAGCACCACACTAGGAGTCCAATGTCAATCATATTGACTTTGTATAGAGTTTATAAGGAGCTTCTGGTGGCTTTGAACTGCTGACCTTGTGGTTAGTTGTCCAGTGCTTATCCTGCATCACTGCAGCAGCACTTCTACTGAGAAAGTAAGGATTAAATATTAGGAAATCATCAAGAATTTACTTTCAGTGACCTGTTATATGATTTTATTATAGAGTTGGGGTTTCCTTTAAAGTACATTAACATAAATAATTTTCAAGTCATGAAAACTTTGATTTTTGTGACACTAACAGCCGGCAACTCTGGAATCACCATATTGTAGAACTTCTCAATGTTGCCATTATAGAGCAAGAACATATTGGATGGGGTGACTAATTGACTAGACCAGAATAATTCTTGGAATCATTTTGGCCCCATGTGAATTTTCCTTATAAAATCTGTGCTGATCCAAAGATTGTGTTTGAAATTTTTCCTGCCACAGTTTTCTTATTCCTTTCACTAAGAAAATTTGGGGAGGCCTGGTGTGATACTGTTGAATTAGCACTGGACTGGTAACCCCAAGGTCAACAGTTCAAACCTACCAGCTGCTCCTAGGAAATCCTATGAGTCCAGGGTCACTATGAGTCGAAATTGACTTGATGGCACTTAACAACAAGAAGAAAGGTTTAATGTAGACAGAATTAATTTGAAAATTCTCCATCACGTCTAGAAATTATGATGAAGGTGGTCACATACAATAAACTAGAACATGTTTAAGGTAAATGGGCAGTGCTGGAAAAATGCATTGTTTAGATGAAAACAAGATGATGGTCATGTCATTCTGACACTACTTTCTCTTCTTCCACTTGGTACTCCACCTTCAGAAGCAGGTGAGTATGCCGTCCATCATATGGTCCATTTCCTTTGTAGTAAACTTTATGGTTTTAATTTACTGCATGTATTTTGTTGACTTGATGTATTATGCAGTTTTTTAGTTGAAAGGGGGCATGAACAACTAAAATTACATCTCGTTCTTCAGGGCCCTTTGTTGTTAAATGCAGGAAGTTGTAAACTCTCCGATTGCAAATTTCATTAACTCACAAGCAATGCTACAAGTGATGGTATTCTATTGAGTCAGTGTCTTGAACATGAATCAGGAGATTAACTTTTTTAGCAAACTGTCAGTCTTTACTTCTAAATTATGGTGAGTAGTTAATTTTTTTGTTTGGCTTTGAAGTTGAATTATTCTCTTTGCTCAGTGTCATTCAGAAAGGAGATTTTTCTTCTCAGCTGAGCTGTGCACGTTTTTCCTTTAGGGAATTAATACCCCACTTCCCATCATGCCATTACTTTGTTATTATTTCATTCATCAGGCTCTCAATATTTCTTTAAAATTCTGAGGGGCTTGACAAGTTAAACTGTATTGCATTATTGATGATATTAAATAACACCTCTGAAAACCCCTGTGCAGGCTTTAGGTAGGTTTCTGTCAGATTTTTACTAAAATGTCATTGTATTTATATCTCTATTTCTCAAAAAAATATAAAGGAGAACAAAAGAGATGCCATTTGCAATCACTTGCTAAAACTTTCTACAGTATGTTTTCAGGCAAAAACAAATCTACAATAAAAGAAAAAATATAAATTCCTCAGACGTGTTCTACAGTATTATTGTCAAAACACCTACGAGCCACCCAAATATTTGTCCAGGAATGTTCATTGCTGCCTTGCTTGTACCAGCTAAAAAGCAAAAATAGGAATAGTCTATATTTTTAGTAGGTGAAAAGTTAAGTAAGCCATGACACATTAAGAAATATAATGTTACATTGTATTTAAAAATGATAAAGTACATTTACTTGGACTCCCTTGAATGAAGCAAAAACAAACAAACAAGCAAAACAACAGTCCATATAGGGGTGGTGATAGTGATGTGCTGTGGAGTTGGTTCCAATTCATAGCAACCCTGTATACAGTTTCCAAGACTGTAAATCTTCACAGGAGCAGAATGCCTCATCTTTCTCCCATGGAACCACGGGTAGTTTCAAACTGCTGACCTTGAGATTAGCAGCCCAGTTTGTAACCACTATGCTACCAGAGTTCCTTAGTCCATATAGTAGAAGCAAGTTTTTTGATGAACAGGAATGTCTATATCCCACATACATGAATGAATGCAAACTGTTAACTCTAGTTGTCTCTCTCTCACTCTCTCTCTCTCTTTTTTTTTTTTTTCCTGTTTTCTACCACTACAGTTTTTTTTTAAAATAAAATGATGATTCTGTTTAAAAATTTAAGCTTGATCATGGACAAAAGAAAATATATTATCGCCGAAACTTAAGCTTTAGACATTTTTGTCAAGAGCTCTCATTATATTAGAGAACTGAGTTTGAAGAGTTTGTTTATTCATTGGAGGCAGAGACTGAACTTTAATCCAAATCTTCAAACATCAAAGTTTGTATGATTTCTTCTGTACCAGATTAAAAACCAAAACTAAGCCCACAACTCTTGAGTCAATTCTAATTCATAGTGACCCTATCAGGACAAAATAGAAAGGCCCTACAGCAAGCCTACTGCCACATCTTCTTCTCATGGAGTGTCTGGGGGTTCAAATTGATCAAATTTTTGATTAGCAGCTGATCACTTAACCACTGTGCAACCAGACCTCTTTCTATACCAGATTGTTGTTGTTATAAAGGGCCATCAAGTCGGTTCTGACTCATAGCGACATTGTATAGGGTTTCTGAGGAATGACCAGTAGGTTTGAACCACCAACTTTAGCAGTCCAGTGATTGTTGATGTTGTGTTAAGTGCCGTTGAGTCGATTCCAACCCATAGTGACCCTGTATAGGGTTTCCAAGGAGTGACTGGTGAGCTTGAACTGCCGATCTTGCGATTCAAGTGACTTTGCAGTCCTGCACATTAACCCACAGCGCCACACCAGGCCTCCAGTCCAGTGATTGTCCCTCCTTATGTTAACTGATCAGGATAAAAATGTTTTATGCGTCAACACCTTCATTTTTGAAATCAACCAGAAATAAAAGCTATCATTCCTCCATCACCAAAAAACCTTATAATTTAAAATTTAGAAAGTGAGATCTTGGTTTTCCTCACAGTATCCATGACTGCTCTTTTCTATCTGAATTAGAATGCAATACTACTTTTTAGTTTTCAAATCAGTCTTATTATGTGCTAGCAAGTAGGATAACCCTAATGTAGGGAATAAATGCTTTATGAAAAGTTAAATTGAATAACCAAATCAATGTATACAATTAAGGGATTGTGAGAAGGCTGTCTTTATATTGGTTTCATAATAATGTAATCACCCAGCCCAGCTCATCCAACAAAAGTATTCTTTGTAGTTATTTCTATGAGTCCGCTTCACAAAGACTAGCTATGCAGGTGGGCTCTGAATTGGGCTCTGTTTCTTCAACTTTTTACTTGGTCTCATTCTCTCCTTTCTTCCCTGGCTACCCACAAAAAGTTTCTCTGGATAGAAGCTTCAGCACCTGATTTTGTCCTCTTGAGTTCTTTATTCATTGTTTTCTCACAGTCCTCCTTCAATTGCAGACCTTTAAATTTATGGAACTGTTGATAGTCTTTCTCTTTGGAGAAATCTTAACTCTTTGTATGCTGAGGAAAGATTATTTTGAAGGGGAGAGATGAGAGATGAACAGAAAATGAGGGACTTTCTGAGGTAAATTTCCATGTCAGTTAATGACCAGAACCTTCCATAGCATCTCCAGTCTCCACTTTCATCAGTCTAATCCTTGTCATGATGACAGCTACCATTTATTGGGCATGGCACTTGGAGTAGCCATTGAACTTGAAGCTTGGCACTGGAGTAGGCATTTTATAGTAATTGATGTCTCAACACAACCCGTTGGGGTAGATATCATTATTACTCCCATTTGTGTGTAAGGAGATTAAAGGAAATAAGACTTAGATGATTTGCACATTGGCCAAGGTCTGCTTTGCCTGTCTTGGAGCAAATTTTTCTTCTCTCAGGATTTTATCTTTGGAAGGAAAACAGGCCCAAGGGCTGTAATAAGTAATAAGTATAATGAGATCCTCATTACAGAAATAGATTCCTCAGACACTACTTTCTCTGACAGTATTCAGTTTATTCATATAGAGAATAACTCTGATTTTCTGAAAACAGGTATTGATTTCCTGTATGGGGAGATTTACAGAGACAATTTGTAGGCTTAGAATGCCATTGAAATGTTCACTACTTTGTCATGGGTAGGAAGGATGTTTGTGAAAGGAAGGCCAAGTAATATCATCATTTGACCTCATTTCTGAAATGGATGGCTGTGTTCCTGGCACTGAGAAAGATGCCCCAAAGCTATCTGAATGACAGAAGGGCCTATCCTGAAATAAGGTTTTCTGGAAGATCTAAAATGCTGGTGCAGATAAAATGAGAGCAAAGAACCATCAGCATTTTCTTACTGAAATTTCTAACTAGGATTTCACAGCATAGAGGAAGAAAGATGAAGCTTTCAGCTTTCACGAAGATTTACAGTCTCGGAAACCCTATCTGGGGTTGGGTTTGGCACTGAACAGCAACAACTCACTAGCACTGAGTAACAACAGGCAAACTACATGTTCTGGCTATAGGAAGGTGAGAAAGTTTTACTGGCCATTGTTGATGGATTTAAAGATATTTAGTGATTAGGGTGTTTTCCTTTTCTCCAGACTTGCTTGGTATTGAGGCGTTCCTACTGGATTCTGTAGTCAAAATTCTTGCCTGCAGTTTGGGCTGATTTTGATATAAACAGTAGGTTTGTCCTACTTCAGGTGCTTATTAAAATGTCATTCAGCAATTAGCTGAATCAAAAAAGGAACATAGTGCACCTTTATTCTGCCTGCAAGTTAGCTCCTATCTAAGTTGCGAATCTCGCTTCACTTGCATCATACTGAAACAGCTGTTTGGTAGGATACCAGGACCATAAATATAGAAAGAGTAAGTGCTGCCATTTGGAGATTTCTGAAGAGAAATAACTTCTACTGCTTTCTACTGACATCAGCAATCAACTTTGAGAAGTGATAAGGATGGATTCCCTGTGGCCATCAGCTGCTGTGTAACACATTATGGAATGTAATCATTATATTGAAATGTTGCAGTTACATGAAGAACTTTCCTTGAATGCTTAGAAGCCACATTACTTCAGAAGTTGTTTATCAAGATCTATCCTTAAAAAAAAAAGTGTATTCTCTATGAGAATCCAGTCTGCAATATTATGTACTGGTATGCATCACTAGACGCCCATGATACTGCCTGAGGAATAGAATGTTATGTGGTTTGAACATTGTGTGGATACCGTATTAAAACCTTATTGGAGCCTGATTCTGCTTGTCCTGTCCTTGTCACCACCGCTGCTGCGGGAGCTGCTAGCAGGGGCTGGAGGAACTGGCCTTGAAACTGCGGTGGCAGCTGAGAGCTAAAGAAGTAAGTGAGGAGGAAGCAAATGATGCCAAGCCCTGCCTACTGCTCTGCCTGCCGGAGTCCCACAGCCCCCACCACGGGTGCCTGTCTGCCTGCTGCACAAAGTACTAGAGGCTGTTCTCTGCCTCACCTGACTGTTTTCCATCCATAATCCAGTGCAGCAAGAGTCTGGGTTAAGGAGTCTTTAAGATCATTGTTGTTGTTGCTCTTAAGTGCCATCGAGCTGGTTCTGACCTTTGTTGTTGTTGTTGTGATGTGCCGTAGAGTTGGTTCCAACTCATAACGACCCTGTACAGGATTTCAGAGGCTGTAAATCTTTACAGGAGCAGAAACCCTCATGTGGAACAGCTGGTAGTTTCGAACTGTTGACGGTGAGATTAACAGCCCGATTCGTAACCACTACATTACAAGAGCTACTTTAGCAACCTTTTATAGGGTTTCTGAGGAGTGGCTTAGGAGCTTGAACAGCCAACATTGCATTTCAAACAGACTTTGCAGTCCAGTGCATTAACCCACAGCACCATACCAGGACTCCTTAAGATCACTAGGAGAAAATAATAAATAACAGAAGAGCTTCCTTCCCTTTTAAAAGCAAGCATACAAACTAAATCTTATGGGACTACAGGCACATATTCGGTTGACGGTTGTCCAAATGGATGTTAAGTGATGAATACTTGTATGCAGGTACTAACAGTGAGATTTTTTTTTCTCCTCATGCCAATAAATTTAGGGACAATCCCAGAGATGTTTCTGTGACACTAAAGGGTTAAGTTTTTAGGCAAGTCTGAAAGAGTCTGATTTTTCTCAGCACTTTGCCTCAACCTGCCTCACTTGGGTAGCACAACAGTTGAGACATCCTTTGGGCATGGAAAAAGTAACAGAAGTAGGGAATCAACCTCCTCACTCTCACCTGTGAGGACCTTGATAAAATTCAGTTATGGACTCACATACTTAATACAGTGAAAATGTCTTTGGACAACTTTATTTGGTTCTGAATTAATACTGAGCAAAAGGGAGAGATACTGTAAATACAAAGGTATGTTGTGTCACTTAAACCAACAAACAAAAGAATATATCTAAGTTGTTGTTAACTATGGCTGAGTCTATTCTGATTCAGCCCTGTGTAGGTTTTCCTAGGCTACACATTTTTGCAGAAGCCAAAAGCCTCATCTTTCTCCCACAGAGTGGCTGGTGGGCTCGAAGTATCAACCCTGTGATTTGCAGTTCAGTGTGTATCCCACAGAGCCACCACACTTAATTAGAACATTAATTTTCCTTTATTTTGTTTTAAAATTGACAATTGCACCACCTTTTCACTTCCTATTAAATATATATATATATATATTTCCCTTCTTCCCCAAAAGAAACTGGTTGAAAATTTATCTTTGATTCCTCTTTTCAGAATTCTGAAATAGGAATCTCATTCATCTTCTGAAATGGTGGAGTACAGACCTTTGAAAAGTCCCTCCTTCATAAAAGAAAAAAGAATACTAGAAACAAACAAAAGAGCCTCCAAACCAACAAACTATGATTATAACTTGTTTGGAACTCAGAAGTCGATTGAAGGCTTGTTATCTGGTGAGTGTTTACTCAAGATAAATGACTAAATCTTGTTAAGAATGAGATTTATGAAATTTTGACTTTGTCTAATTCTATGCCTCTTCCCCAGTCATTAAAACCAGTAGCCTAGGAACTATGATATCAACGCCGCGGCCATTGAGTCAGTTCCAACAAATACCAGCTCTGTAGAACATATCACAAACTGGTCTATAATGTTTCCAAAACTGTAAATCTTTACAGAAGAAGACTACCACATCTTTCATGGATTCACTGGTGGTTTGAACAGCTAGCCATATGATTATCAGCCCAGTGCTGTAACCCTTGTACTAGCAGGACCCCAGCTCTGCATATGATAGCTGTGAATAACAACCACATTGAAGTCACTGGGTGGGGAAAACACTGATTGGGACTTTTCTTAAAGTTCCAACTTCAGAGAGTTATCACTATTTGTTCTGTCTGGTAACTTGCTGAAAAGCCTTGTTCTCAAGGTTTGTTTGTTTTTGATGTGGCTCAAAAGTTGTTCTATTCTTAGAATAGTTGTTGAAAATGATCAGTAGTAATTGTTTTATCATCACAGCTGTCTTAAATGACATTTACCAGAAGGAGCTAAGAAGAGGTTGGTCAAAAAATTCAAAAGTGAAAAATGGGGAATGGAAGGTTCCCTGGAAGCTTTGAACGGCTCTGATGTATTTCTGGGTGTCACACATGTTTGCAGACGGTCACACACATTTGCAGGGCTGTGTGTATGCTTACAAAAGACTTGCTAAGACTGAAATCTCTTTGTCCCTTGGCAAAAACTGGACAATTATTGGTTTAAGACATTTTAGGAAATATCTGTCCAATCAGATGATCATTAAGCCAACTGATCATATTTCAGTGGTCACATGTGTCAAAGAGTAAAGACTTTACAGAACTAGTTCAACAAAGTAACTAAGCAAATAAATAATACAGTAGCAGCAAGAGTAACACTGACAGCAATTAAATACAGCATTAACAAAAAACCCTAAAGATGGAAGGAAATATACTCTCTAGATTTGCTATGTTATATTATTTAAAATGTTCAATTGTCAACAAAAATTACAAGATATATACAAAGACGAGATGATATAGTTCATATTGTTGGGGGAGGGGGAGCAGTCAATAGAAGCTTTAAGTCAGCAGTTGCAAATGTGTTTAAAGAATTAAAGAAAATGATAGCTGAACAAATAAAGGAAAGTGTGAATGTGACTTCTAACCAAATAGAGTATTCAAGAACAACCTCAAAGAGAAACATATATTGACACATTATAGTTAAATTGTCAAAGGGCAAAAAAGAACCTTAAAAATGGCTAGAGAAGAGTGACTCATGTAGAAGAGATGAGATTAATCCTACTAAGATTAACAGATGACTTTATACTAAGAACCATGGAGACAAGAAGTATGGGATGATATATTCAAAGTGTTGAGTGAAATAAAGGTATCAACCAAGCGTTCTATATCCAGCAAAACTATCTTTCGAAAATGAAGGAGAAAATAGATAAATGAAAATAGAGCAAAGTCATCACTTATAAACCTATCCTATAATACTATCTGGTAGGCGGAAATGAAAATACTAACAAACCAATAAACATTAACTCAAATAAGAGGATGAAATAAAGAACAAAAGTAAATGTAACTATATACATAAATATAAAAAGAAGTATACGTGCATGCTTTCTCTTTGATCTGATTTAAAAGAAAACTGTATGTCAATAATTATAAAACTGTGGTAAAATTTATTATATATATATATATATATATATATGTTTAATTTATATGAAGAGTCCTGATATGGTGCTGTAAGCTACGTACTGGACTTCTAACCATAAGGTCAGCAGTTCACATCTACCTGCCCCTCCTCAGAAACTCTGTACATGGTCTCCATGAGTGGGAACCGACTTTAAAGCACTTAACAGCAACAATTTTTATGACAGTAATAGTATACCAAAAGGAGGAGGTACTGGTTATATTGGATCAAATATATTTAAACCAATGAATGTAGATTGGTATTTATATGAACTAGGTTGTTTTAGTTAAAGATGTTACTTATAACCTCAGGGCAACCACAGGAAATAGCTAAAAGAAAGACAGTAGAAGAAACAGCAATCATATATTAGAAAACAATTATTTGACACAAAAGAAAGCAGTAGTGGATATGTAACTCCACCGCCATCAAGTTGATCTGATGCATACTGACACTATGCTGGGTTTCTGAGGCTGTAAATCTTTATGGAGATAGCAAGTCTTATCTTTTTTCTATGGAGCAGCTGGTGGCTTTGAACTGTCAACCTAATGGTTCTCAGTCTAGTGCTTATCCTAAGCACAATCAGGTCTCCTAATGGATGTACAGTTGGCTGTCTATTCCAACTCATGGTGACCCTATATAAGGTTTCCAAAGTTGTAAATCTTTGCAGGAGCTGAAAGCCAAATCTTTCTCCAATGGAGCATCTGGTGGACTCAAGCTGCTGACCTAGCAATTAGTGGTCCAATATATAACCCATAATGCCATCAGTACATAAGACATACTGAGAACAAATAACATAATAAATTTAAATACAAACTTACCAATAATTAGATCACATATAAATAGTCTAAACATTAAAGTCCAAAGACAAAAATTAACTGAATGGATATAAAAGATGTGATCCTCTCTGTCTATGGCTTACTTTAGATGTGTTGTCTATAAGAGAGTCAGATTAGATACAAAGACAAATACTTAGAAAGTAATGATGGAAAAAGATAAACCATGAAAACAGAAACCATAAAAAGTCAGGTGGCAATATTTATATGAGACAAAATAACTTTAATATGAAAATTGTTAACAGAAGTCGAAAAGGATATTTTTTTAAATGATAAAAAAGCCTGTCCAATGGTAAGTTATATATACACCTAAGAACAGTTCCACAATACCTGAAGCAAAATGTGACATATTGAAGGAAGAAATAGAAAATTCAATAATTTGTCAAGGAATTAGATATCTCACTTTCAGTGAAAGAATAGATCAATAAGTAGGTGATCAACAAGGAAAAAGAAGAGTTGCACAATTGTTGTTGTTGTTAGGTGCCATTGAGTCTGTACTGACTCATAGCGACCTTATGCACAGCACATTGAAACACTGCCCGGTCCTGGGCCAACCTCACTATTGTTGCCATGCTTGAGTCCATTGATACTGACACGTGGCCAATCCATCTCGTTGGGGGTCTTCCTCTTTTTCTCTGACCCTTACTAAACATGATATTCTTCTCCAGTGACTGGTCCCTCCTGACAATATGTCCGAAGTATGAGAGATGAAGTTTGGCCATCTTGGCCTCCAAGGAGCATTCTGGCTGCAC
>NW_006408564.1:19617680-19622323 GCF_000296735.1 Chrysochloris asiatica | reverse complement strand
AGCTGATCTTTGAAATTTTCTGTTCAGCTCTTGGACCTCCTCATTTCTTCCATTTGCTTTAGTATCTCTACACTGTAGAGCAAGTTTCAGTGTCTCGTTTGACATCCATTTTGACCTTTTCCTTCTTTCTTGTCTTCTCAGCGACGTTTTGCTTTCTTCCTGTATGATGTTCTTGATGTCATCCCACAACTTTTCTGGTCTTCCGTCTTTAGTGGTTAATGTATCAAATCTGTTCTTCAGATAATCTCTAAATTCTGGTAGGATATATTCAAAGTCATATTTTGACTCTTGTGAACTTGTTTTCATTTTCTTCAGCTTCAGTTTGAATTTGCATATGAACAATTGATGGTCTGTTCCACAATATATCCCTGCCCTTGTTTTGGCAGATGATATGGAGGTTTTCCATCTTATCTTTCTGCAGATGTAGTCAATTTGATTTCTATCTGATCAATCTGGTGAGATCCATGTGTATAGTCTTCTGTTATGCTGTCTAAAGAAGGTATTTGAAATGAACAAATCATTGGTTTTGCAGATTTCTATTATGCATTCTCCAGCATCATTTCTATCACCAAGGCCATATTTTCCAACTACTGATACTTCCACTTTGCTCCCAACCTTTGCATTCCAATTACCAGTAATGATCAATACATCTTGATTGCATGTTTGTTCTATTTCAGATTGAAGAAGTTGGTAGAATTCTTCTATTTCATCCTCACTGGCTTTAGTGGTTTGTGCGTAAATGTGAATAATAGTGGTCTTAAATGGGATTCCCTAGAGGCGCATGGGTAGTATCCTATCACAGACAGCGTTGTACCTCATGACTGATCTGGTTATGTTCTTTTTGACGATGAATGTAACACCATTCCTCTTCAATTTGTCATTCCCTGCATAGTAAACCATGTGGTTTTCAGGTTCCAAATGGCCAATACCAGTCCATTTCAGCTCACTATTGCCTAAGATATCAATGTTTATGTGTTCCATTTCATTTTTGACAACTTCCAATTTTCTCAGATACATACTTCGTACATTTCATGTTCCGATTTTCAATGGATGTTTACAGCTGCTTGTCTTCATTTTGAGTTGTGCCCCATCATCTGCAAATGAAGGTCCTGTGGGCTTTTCTCCCACGGGTTTACTCCATTTGTGTCATCACGGTTAACTCTACTTTGAAGGGGCAGCTCTTCCCCAGTCACATTTTGACTTCCTTCCAACCTGAGGGGCTATTTTTCCGGCACTATATCTGATAGTGTTTCTTTGGTATTCATAAGATTTTCAGTGACTAAAGATTCAGAAGTCATTCATGAAATTTACATATGTATACATAAAGACAAGGAGCTCTGGTAGTCTAGTGGTTATGAATAAGGCTGCTAATCTCATGGTCAGCAATTGGAAACTAGCAGTTGTTCTGTGGGAGAAAGATGAGGCTTTCTGCTCCTGCAAAAATTTACAGCCTTGGAAACCCTGTACAGGGTCACGATGAGTCGGATCTGACTCCATGGCACATAGCAACAACAACATATTAAGACAAGTTGGTATCAAGGAAATGGCTTACATAGTTGTAGAGATGGATGAGTCCCAAGTACAGGTCAGATAAACCCAGATCAACAAGTAAGGCAGGCAAGCAGTTCTGTCAGATAAAAAAGAGAGACTACTGATGACTCCCAAGACTGGAAGGTAATAGAGGAGGCCACTGGATCAAGTCCAAAGAACAAGAGGTTGAAGGACAAGATGGATGCAACCTTTGCCCGAATGTTTAATATAATGGAAGCAAGCCAGACCCATCGGGAAACATCCTTTCAATTGATTGCCTGCTCATAGCAGACCTCATCACAGAGTTAATTACATTATATTACATCTCATCATGGGGAGAATTACATCTCAACTCACAAACCACAGAGAATCCTGGCTTAGTCAAGTTGAAACAAATCCTTAACTATCACATAAGGGAACACTATCAACAATTTTATGTCAATAAATTAGATAACTAGGTGAGTTGGAAAGATTTCTAAAGAGGCACAAATGAAACACTGGCTCAAGAAGAAATAAAATATCTGAATAGGACTGTAATACACAAATAAATTGAATTAATGATTAAAAACTTCCTTCTCTTAAAACAACAACAACAAAAAAAAACAAAAAACAAAAACCCAAGGGGAAGATAGAGACCCCACTGAATAGTTTACATCTTGTCTAGATGGGTCTGGTGAAAAAAGATGGGAATAAGATTCTTACGATTCAATAATGAATAATTGTTATCATGATTAATTTTGACTGTTACAACTGTAAAGGTAGAAGTTTGTAATAAAAATGGGGCAGTAGTTAATCTTACAGTACAGGAACAGAAGCCCTAGGACCATCAAAGGAGAAGAGCACAAGCGGAATGTGGGACCCTATCCAGGGAAGCAGCAACACCAGAGATGGAGACAGAGATGAGGACATGGAGAGAGGGAGTAGCCGAGTACTCTAGACTCATGGAAAGAGAGGAACTGAGTGCTGGAGGCCACAAGGCAGGCTTGCAGAATGTGCTCTTTGGTTGTTCAAATTATTATATATACCTGAGTGGTTTTGTGTATGTCTCCCCACTCCCTAACCCCCAAAAGAAAACCCAGAGGGAATGGAAGCAAATACTTCAGACTGATGATGCATGGAGGAGATTATAATCATTGCAATGAAATGATGGTGTATAGTCTATGTTCTACTGTATAAACTATTACCCAGTTCACAATAAAAACAAAACAATTTTTGAGTAGATTGCTTCAGTGGTGAATTCTAACAACCTTTTCAGGAAGAATTAGCACAAATCCTTCCTAAACTCTTCTAAAAAATGGAAGAGGAAACATTTTTCAACTCATTTTATGAGGTCAAAATGACCTTGATGTCAAATGCAGGCAACATCATCACAAACTAGCAACATTAAAAGAATTATATGTGCTGATCAGATTGTATTTGCATGGTGAATGTCCAATGTAACAGTGTAATATACAAGATTGATAAAATAAAAGACAAACACCACATGGTCATCTTTATAAGTATAGAAAATATATTGGAAAAATTCTAATAACCTTATATAATAAAAATATGCAACACATTAGGAATAGAAAACCTGATAAAGGGCATCTCCCAAATAATCCAAAGCTGACAGCAGAGTGTTGGAAAAGAATATTAAAGGTACCAGGTACTGCCAGAAGAACAAATAAATGAAACAGAGTTGAGAGACCAAAAGTAAGTGCTAACATTTATGGTCAATTGATTTTTGGTAAGTGTCAAGGCAATTAAATGGAATTATATCTCAATAAATATGAAAAACACAGCATTGCCCCAGTTATTTTCAATGAATGTTCTCAAGCCTTCTACAGGTCAATGACTCAACAGAACTCAGTGCTTCATAACTTATATTTTTAAAAGAGTCAAGATATTTTGCAGTATAACAAACATATAGTCCACCACTAGTCTGTCAGTTTGTCATACTATGGTAGCTTTAGAGTTGCTGGTCTGTTGCTACTCGTATTTTAAATACCAGAAGGATCATCCAAGGTGGATAAGTTTCAGCAGATCTTCCAGACTAAGACAGACTAGCAAGAAGAAGAGGCAGACTACTCCTGGATGTTTAGTCTCTGCAAACCTTATGAATAACAGCATGACGTTGTCAGCTATATTGCCTAAAAATATTATGACTAGCATAAGAATATTGTCAGACATGCTGCTGGAAGATGATCTCCTCAGATTAGAAGGTAGTCAAAATATTGGAGGAGATGCCTCCTCAAAGTAGAGCTGACCATGATACAAATGGAGTAAAGTTTTCGGGATCTTTATTTGCAGATGGGGCACAAGTTAAAATGAGGAAAAACAGTTATATACATCCATTAGTAACTGGACAATGGAATGTATGAAGTATGAATCTAGAAACGTTGAAAGTTGTCAAAAATGAAATGCAACAACATAACAGTTGTTATACCAGGTATTAGTGAGCTGAAATGGAATGGTATTGGCCATTTTGATTCTGACAATTAAATGGTTTGCAATTGCCAGGAATGACAAATTCAAGAGATATGCTGTCATGTTCATTATCAGAAAGTACATTTCAAGACATATCATGAAATACAGTTCTGTCTATGATAGGATAATATCCAAATGCCTACAAGGAGGACCAATAATATCACTATTATTCAAATTTATATACCAACCACCAAAGCCAGTGATGATGAAATTAAAGAATTCTAGCAACGTCATCAGTCTGAAATTGATCAAACATGTAATCAAGATCTATTAATGATTACTGCTGACTGAAATGTGAAGATTGGAAACAAAGACCAAATGTCAGTAGTTAGAATATGTGAGCTTGGTGATAGACATGATGTTTGAGATTACAAGATAGAATTTTGCAAGACCAATGAATTATTCATTGCAAATACATTTATAAAACAACACAAAATGTGATTATATACATGGACTGCACCAGATGGAATGCACAGGTATCAAATTGGCTACTTCTGTGGAAAAACTCCATATCATTAGCCTATATCATATGAATAAGAGCCAGTGATACTCAGGGAGGAAGTCTAAAGTGCATTGAAAGAAGTGGCAAAGAACAAGGCACCAGGAATTGATGGAATAAAAATTGAAATCTTTCAAGAAAGTGAGGC
>NW_006408564.1:19598456-19616554 GCF_000296735.1 Chrysochloris asiatica | reverse complement strand
TTGGACACATTGTCCGGAGGAAACAGTCGCTGGAGAAGGATGTCATGCTGGGTAAGGTGGAGGGTCAGAGAAAAAGAGGAAGGCCCCTAATGAGATGGATTTGACAGGTGGCATCATTGATGGACTCAAGTGTGGCAGCGTTAGTGAGGTTGGCCCAGGATCTGACATTGTTTCGTTTAGCTGTGCATGGGGTCGCTATGAGTCGGTTCTGACTCGATGGCACCTGACAACAACAAAACGAGGCCAGGGACCAATTGTGGAGCAGACATCAATTGTTCATATGCAAGTTCAGGCTGAAACGGAAGAAAATCAAAACAAGTATATGAAAGCCAAAATACAAACTTTAACTTTTACCACTGGAATTTAGAAATCATCTGAAGAACAGGTTTGATACATTACACACTAAAGACCAAAGACCAGCAGAATTTTGGGGTGGCATCAAGAACATCATACAGGAAGAAAGCAAAAAGTCATTGAGAAGACAAGAGAGAAGGAAAATATCAAAATGGATGTCAGAAGAGACACTGAAACTTGCTCGCCAGTGTATAGATGCTAAAGCAAAGAGAAAATGTGAGGCTGTACAAGAGCTGAACAGAAAATTTCAAAGGTCAGCTCGAGAAGACAGTCAAATATTATAACAAAATGTGCAAAGACCTAGAGTCAGAAACCCAAATGAGAAGAACACGCTTAACATTTCTCAAGCTGGGGGAACTGAACAAAAAAATTCAAGCCTTGCTTGTGGTACTGAAGAATTCTAAAGGAAAAATATTGAATGATACAGAAATCATAAGAAGAAGATGTAAGGAATACATAGAGTCACTGTACCAAAAAGAAATGGTTGATGTTCAGCTATTTAAAGAGGTAGCATATGATCAAGAGCCAATGATAATGAAGGAAGAAGTCCAAAGTGCATTGAAGACATTGGCAAAGAACAAGACACTGAGGATAGATGGGATACAAATTGAAATCTTTCCACAAAGTGATGCGGCACTAGAGGCACTCACTCATCTTTGCCAAGAAATTTGGAAGACAACTACCTGTCCAAATGCCTGGAAGTGATCCATATTTGTGCCCATTCCAAATAGAGGTGACCCAATGGAATGTAAAAATCTTCAGACAGTATCATTGATATCCCATGTGAGTAAAGTTTTGCTAAAGACAATACAAAAACAGCTGCAACCATACATTGACAGAGAACTTCCAGAGGTTCAAGCCAGATTCTAAAGTAGACATGGAATGAGGATTATCACTGCTGATGTGAGATGGATCTTGGCTGAAAGCAGAGAATACCAGAAAGATCTTTACCTGGACTTTATTGACCTCGCAAAGACTTTCAATTGTGTTCATCATGACAAGCTATGGACAGCATTGTGGAGAATGAGTATTCTAGATACTTAATTGGTCTCATGAGGAACCTATACATATACCAAGAGGCAGTTGTTCGAACAGAGCAAGGGAACAAGGAATGGTTTAAAATTAGGAAAGCTGTGTGCCAGGGTTGTATTCTTTCACCATACTTATTAATTTTGCATGCTGAGCAAATAATCTGAGAAAGTAGACTCTAGGAAGAAGAGTGTGGCATCAGGGTTGGAAGAAGATTCATTAGTAACCTGTGATATACAAATTACACAACCTTGCTTGCTGGAAGCAAAGAGGACTTAAAAAATTTACTGATGAAGATCAAAGACCACATTCTTTAGTATGGACAGGACCACAATATGAAGAAAACAAAAATCCTCACGATTGGACTGATATATAACATCATGATAAATGGAGAAAAGAATTGAAGTTGCCAAAGACTTCATTTTCTTGGATCCAAAATCAACACTCATGGAAGCAATAGTCAAGAAATCAAAGTATATGGTGCATTAGGTAAATCTGCTGTGCAAGATACCAGTTGCCGCCTAAACATGTGGAAGTTAGACAATAAATAAGGAAGACATCACAGAGGAATTGGTGCATTTGAGTTATGGTATTGGAGAAGAATATTGAAAGTACCATGGGCTGCCAGAAAAAACAAACCAATCTGTGTTGGAAGAAGTACAGCTAGAATGCTCCTTAGAAGTATGATGACTTTTGGTCTCTCATACTTTGGACATGTTATCAGAAGTGACCAGTCCCTGGAGAAGGTAATGCTTGGTCAAGTGGAGAATCTTCAGAAAAGAGGAAGACCCCCATTGAGATAGATTGGCACAGTAATGGCAGCAATAGGCTGAAATGTAACAACAATTGTGAGTATGGTGCAGGCTGGGCAGTGTTTTTTCTGTTGTACATAGGGTTGCTATGAATTGGAACTAACTTGAGGGCACCTAACAACAACAAGCATATATTAAACAAAATGTAGCCAAACAAAACAGCAAAACAGATTTCTACATAAATACCATACAGCGATGAAATACTCCCCTCCATGCAGCCCACATGCTTTATCATTTTACACCCAAGTTGGATTTGCAGAAACAAAGAGATGGTGAAATTAAGGCAGAAGAATGCAGACCTGATGGTTTTGCTTTTGAAAAAAACAACATTAAAAGATCTTTCCTTAGAATCTTAACACTGTAGCCTGGTTCTCTCTACTGATTACCTTCAAAAGATAATAGTTTATTTTCCTGCATTGGTATTTATTTTAGATTGTGAGATTTCACTGTGATTAAATTCAATCTCTCTTCTTGGCATCCTAAATAAAGTCTATACCAAGCAGACTTTAAGCAAAACACTTTTTTTCTTGAGTTGGAGAATAGTGTCTCTTTGAAAAAGAAAAATGCATACTCATCTAGTTAGTGTCATAATAAACAATGATAATCAATAAAAGACGTGAGCCTTTTAGCAATAGAGATGGCTTTAAACTCGAACTGTTCTGTTACATTTCTTGTTTGTCTAGTCTGTTCCTGTACAGGTCATCGACTTTATTTAGTGCTAATATATTATTACCATCCTCTTGAACTCACAAGACATAAGCATGATTTAAGCAAGATATAAACAAGATATAAAGCATGAGATAGAAATAACCACATGCATCTTTAAAAAGAGGTGTTTCATATGAAATTTTGACAGTTTGTGCTTCAAGATTTTAGTTTTTAGGTGTTCATAGAAGGAGCCTTCAAAAAATGTGTGAAAAAATGGAATAGAAAGTTAATGGATTTTTTTCCCACAAACTTTTGAAAGCTTCTTGTACTTAAATATATTTTGATCTGTAGTTACTAAATTAATGCTTGCATTCATGTAGGCAGCACCTGAGGAAATGTAATTGTGACATTGGATTGTAATTTAAATGTTTCATGGGACAAATAAAAGATGTTGTTCATTTTATGGATCTACTCTTTCAGGGAGAGGTTGAAACATCAATCAAGCATAACTCTCCCCCCTGCTGAACCTCTTTTGACTCTTTGACAATTATTCTACTTTGTACCTATTTATCTTAGGTTTGTCGCTTAAGAACTGTCACCTGCTAACTGAATTAACTGCTATCATTTATTTTAAGGGCAGATATTGTTTAGGTGCGATTTTTACTGTGGAGTTCCCTTGCGGATATGAATATGGTAATTTTGAGGGGTAATTTAGATTTTCTGTTCCTTTTTCTTAGTGACTGGTTTTTGCTAAAGAATGCATTTAATTTACAGAGGAGAATGAACCAGGTCTCCAAAATTTGTTCATGTATGAGTTGCTGAAGTCATTGTAAACAACTATCAGATTGAAAAATGTTACTAAATCAAGTGGAAACGTATTATCCCCATCCTGCTCAGCAATAACAGTACCAAAAGGAGGAATATATTAGTAGGATATTGGGAAAGGCTTAGTGTTGTGACAGTTAGATTTAAGGTTTGGGTTATAATCTGCTTAATTGCTAAAAGGGTAATAGATTGGTCTCCAGCAAGCATGCATGACAACATTCCCAAGTCCCATTTGAGGCTGGTATCACTAACAGAAAGGTGAAACTTTCATCTTAACTCTAAGATTGAGTGTGATAGCTAATATTCAAAAAGACCCCCAGTAATCCTAATGTCTCTTGTGTACCTATGCTGTTAAATAGTTCCTCCCATGTTGCATGTGCCCAGTCTGTTTGACCAATAGAATCCTGCAGAAGTGACAGTGTGACTTCTGAGAGTGAGACATAAAAGACCTTATGTTGTTGTTGTTGTTGTTGTTGTTATTGCTGTTTGCTCTATTGCATCACTTGCTCTGAAAGAGGCGTGTGAGGAGGAAACTGACGCAACCCTATGGAGAGGTTTAGGAGGTGAGGAACTGAGACCACCTGCTTGCTGTTGGCCAGCACAGATTTGAGACACTTTGAAAGTCAATCTTCCAGTCCCCAATTATACCTTCAAATGGTTGCAAAATCCTGAAAAAAAAAACTCTGAGCCAGAACTACTCATTGAAATTGCTCTGAATTGCCTGACCTGAGATTATTAATATTTATTGTTGTTTTAAACATCTGAAGTTTGGGGTAATTTGTTACCCTGCAATAGATAATTCATATATAATGTTTGAAAGGTGATCCCAGGAAGCATAAATGATGGAGTAAGGACAGTGAGCCAGAGAAGAGACATAAGACAAGAAAGAGTATGTTTAATGAGTGGGTTACTACTGTAGGCCACTGGGGCTCAATCCCATTGGAGACTTTGAGGACTGTTTAGAATGTATCTCAGAATTGTCCCATCAAAGGGTTGAGGACTTGTGTATTTACTCACCAATTCCCACTCCTAACAGGGCAAAGTTTGCCCTTGGTAACACTAAATCTTCAATAATTTTAGATGTGTTGCCCTTAGGCTTCCAAAGACCCAGAGCTAAAGAAGCAGAAAACTGCAGGTGGTTGAAATAGGAAGCTGTCAGTATGTAAAAGAGCTGCTCACTGAGGTCTCAGATAAATCTGGGGTGAGCTGAGGGATTACTTCAATGATGTCTGCCACACAGCCTCACTGTCATTTCCCTCACCACACTTCAAGCAGCTAGTCCCAATCAATTAAAGCATTGTGATTTGAGATGACCACTTGTCTTCTCTAGTACAGAATATATTCCTCACTCTTTGTTCTGCCCTCTCCACTCAATACCACTTTCTACCTGATGAATTCGTAGCTCTCCAAGGTCAAAGGTCACCCATCCAGTAAACTTTCCCTACTAATGCCATTTTTGCAATAAGTTAAGTAAGTTAGTCTCTCTTCACTGATCCCTTGCTTTCAACAGTTACATGAACTGTATTCATTTGTGTGTATTTATCTTGGGGGCATTTGTCTCCGTAGCTCGCTTGAGTCTGAATCTTGCTCATTTTTGTAATCCCAGTGTCTGGTTTAGGTTAGCCATTCAATAAATGTGTTCTAAAAGAGTAAAATTAGAGGACAGACAACAAATATGTAAACCTTGACATATTGTATTCCACAATAGTCTCTGAACTTTCTTTACAAATGTACTCACATATGTGTGTTTTTATTATAGCTAATAGAAGCATGTATCTTAGACTGATCTTTATAGAAAGAACAATCCATGTAAGCATAGTTTTGACCAGCTGGCTAGGTTTGGGAAGACAAAATTTTAAACCTCAGGCCATCCAATACCAGAATTTACTTACCATATGTGCGAATATTTTCCAATCCACTGTATTCCACTGTCATGGCAGTGGTAAAGAGACTTATTTCACCTTTTAAAAGTTGGCTCACTTCATGGCAAAAACATGGAATGGATGTGTTGCTATGGTAAGTGTGGCATGAGGTTTGGTTCCCATTATTAAAGTTTGAAGAATAATGTTTACATCTGGGGGGAATAAGTGACCAAAAGTGTTTCTAAACGGGCATTGTTTCTAAATGTTACCATCCCCAAACATTAACAGATGTCACTCTTGTCCTGGGTTGACTTGGGGCCTTTACCGTGATTCACTTATGTAGCAATTTAGCCTGCTAGAATTTTGTCATCTTCCCCTTCAGGGCAGGACGAGCAAAGAGTAGATGAGTGAGTTTTGTTTTGTTTTTGCTTTTCTTCTCTCAGAGCCTTGCCATGGCTTATGTTTAAGGCATCTAATAGTTGCTGGACCTAGACAATCCAGTCTTGTTGAATGCCAAGAGTTAAATGGATTCAGTGCATTTTCCAAGGGACATTATGAAAGGTGCTAACAGATGTCAATTTCAGCTTTGTCATTAAAATGCTTCTCAAACACCACCTGAAGTCCCTGGGTTAGAGCTTTTCTTTCAGCCTTTTCTCATTACATTTTAGCTCTGTTTTGTGAATAAACCTTTGAAGAAACTTGAGAGCTACTTTGGAAACCTAAGAGGTAGACAACTTGAAATGGCTATAGCTTTAAAGACACATTTGACCTTATTCCCCATGCCCTTGGGCCAGGAAAGGCAAAGGCAGATGATAAGCATTTTTCTGTGCTCTGAAAATAGGATATTCCTTTGAAAAATTAACAGTTAGTTCTATTACAACTGTAGATTTATATAGTTTTCACTGGTGGGTTTTGTAACAGCCCTTAAAATTTGGTGTTAAAACTTTTGTATCATATTTGGAATTTGTGAACACTATCACTGGACTGAAATGTCAGTTTGAATCACAGGTCAGTGTTTCAAACTCACCATCTGTTCCTCTGAAATCCTATTCAGGGTCGGTATGAGTTGGAACCAACTTGACGGCACTTAAAAACAACAACAGCAATCATTTGTCTTAAAGGTAAATATAATAAGTAATATCCATTCAAATGGAGTCTTGGTGTAGTTTGAATTTGAAGGTCGGTGGTTCAAGCTCACCAGCTGCTCCTCAGAAATCCTACACAGGGTCGCTATGGGTCTGAAACAAGTTAACAACAACTGCAACAATCCATTCAAATATTCCTTCTTCCTAGAACATAACAAATGCCAGTATTAGGATTTTGTTGTCAGCTGCTGTCACATAGGTCCTAAATTATAGTGCCCCATCTTCTGGTATGGCTCTGTAGAATGAGCACTCAGCCACGAGGTCGGTTTGAGCCACAGACACTCCTCAGAAACCCATTACAGGGTTGCTGTGAGTCAGAACCAACTTGACAATATTTAACAACAACAGCAATGCTGTAGGATAAGCACTGGCCTACTAACCACAAGGTTGACAGTTCAAATCCACCCACCACTCATCAGAAACCCTATATAGGTTTGCTATGAGTCGGAATCAACTCCATGGCATTAACCACCAACGGTGATAGTTAAGGTTTTGTGTCAGTTTGACTGTGCCATTGGTTTGGCAGTTAAGACATAGTAATTGGCTCCATACAATAAGCACTGGACTGTTAACCACAAGGTCTACAATTTGAGCCTGTCCCCCACTCCTTGGAAGAAATATGAGGCTATCTACTCCTGCAAGATTCAAGACTCAGAAGCCCTATACAGGGTCACTTTGAGTCCAAATCGACTCAGCAGCACCTAACAACAACAACAATCTTCACAGCATGTTGCTGTGATGCTGGAAGCTATGCTATGGGTATTTTAAACACCAGTAGGGTCGTGGATTAATGCATTGGACTGCAAAGTCAGTGTAAACTGCAAGGTGGGTGACTCGAGCTCACCAGTATCTTCTTGGAAGCCCTATACAGGGTCATATGGATCAGAACTGACTCATTGGCACATAGCAACAACAACATTTGATTCACCCATGGTGGACAGGTTTCAGCAGAACTTCTAGACTAAGACTGATAAGGAAAAAGGAAAGGCAGACTACTTCTGAATGGTTAGCCAATGAAAACCTCATGGATAGTAGCAGAACATTGTTAGATTTTGTGCTGGGATATGAAAACATTATGAATAGTAACATAATACTGTCACATATAGTGCCAAAAGAGGTTCCCTTCAGAATATGACTGGGGAAGTGGTGTCTCATCAAAGTAGAGTTGACTGTGATGATGTGAATGGAGTGAAGCTTTTGGGACCTTCATTTGCTGATGGGGCAGAACTCAAAATGAGAAGAAATAGCTGAAAACATTTATTAATCATTAAACCAAGGAAAAACTGATGTATGAATTTAGGAAACTTGGAAGTTGTCGAAAATGAAATCAATGCATAAGATGAATATCCTAGGTTTTAGTGAGGTGAAATGGACTAGTATTGGCCAGGAATGACAAGTTTAAGAAGAATGTGGTAGTATTCATCATCAACAAGAGCAATTCAAGATCGAAATACAATGCTGTCTGTGATAGGCTAATTGTCCATTTGACTACAAAGAAGACCATTTAATACCACCACTATTATTCAAATTTATTATTCAAATTCATCACGAAAGCCAGTGATGATGAAAGTGAAGCATTCTCTCAATTTCTTCAGTCTGAAATTGATCAAACATGCAGTCAAGATGTATTGATAATTACTGGTGATTAAAATGTGAAGGTTAGAAATTAAGAGGAAGCATCAATAGTTGAAAAATATGCCCTTGGTGATAGAAATAATGTTGGAGGAGATCACATGATAGAATTTTTCAAGACCAATGATGTATTCATTGCAAACACCTTTTTAAAACAACATGAAAGGTGATTATACAGATGGATCTCACCAGATGGAATATGAAGGAATTAAATTGACTATATTTGTGGGACGAGATGGTGGAAAATCTCAATATCATCAGCCAAAACAAGGTATGGGCAAAAAATAGACCACCAGTTGCTCATGTGCAAGTTAAGGCTGAAGCTGAAGAAAATTAAAACAAGTCCATGGGAGCTAAAACATGACCTTGAATATATCCCACCTGAATTTAGAGACCACATTAAGAGCAGATTTGATGCTAATTACTGATGACCAGAAGAGCTGTGTGATGACATCAAGAACATCATACCGGAAGAAAGCAAAAGTCATTAAAAAGATAGGAAAGAAAGATAAGACCAAAATGGATGTCAGAAGAGACTCAGAAACTTTTTCTCTAGTGTAGAAATGCAAACATGAGTGGGAGAAATGAGGAAGTAAAAGAGCTGAGTGGAAAATTTCAAAGGGCAGCTTGGGAAAGCAAAGTAAAGTATTACAAAATAGGTGTGGCGCTGTGGGTTAAAGCACCAGACTGCAAAGTCGTTTGAACAAAGCCGGCAGTTCAAGCTCACCAACTGCTCCTCAGAAACCCTATACAGGGTCTCTATGGGTTGGAACCAACTCAACGACACTTAACAACAGCAACAATTATAAAAGGGAAGATCATGCTTGCCTTTCTCAAGCTGAAAAAATGAAGAAAAAAAAATCAAGCCTTATTTGTTCTTCTGACAATCCATGGTAGCTTCAGTATTCTTCTTCAATACTATAGTCACGCTACCACTGCCCCTGACGTTATCAAGAATATGGTTTTCCTTTTCAGAAATGGTTTGGAACCCATTTGACTAAAGGTTAAACATGGAAAGCTTTTAATTTAGCTGATTTCATTTTACTTCAGTTCAAGCTGATACAACTTATTTTTGTTGGGACTTGTTTCATTAGGATTGTAAGTAAGATTTGCCTATTCACATGAGTGAAAAGCAGTGTTATTGTAATCTTTGAAGATGCCCTTATCTATAGGAACCCTCATAGTTCAGTGGTTAAACACTATGAGAGCATAATGATGAAGGCTTTAGGGTTTTTTTCTTCATCTCAATGGATCCAGGCCTCTTGGTGAGTATCTCAGGGACCTACAGACACATTAAGTCAGAGACACTGTTTACCCCTTTCTGTTTTTAAAATTGTGGATTTTGCTTTCTTGAGAAGGTTAAAGATGTTTAGAGCACTAGCCTCCTCCCCTCAAAGGGGTCTATATTATATGTATTTCTTTTTAAATGAAAAGTTTATATTTTAGTTAATTATTTACATAATGCTTGCTCATTATCAGATAATTAAAGGGTCTTCCATAATTCCACTTTGCAAAGACAAATCGGTCTTCTGCTGCTCTTCCTGATAGTCATCTACTACACGTGGGATCAAATCCCATTGCCTGAGAATCACTGACTAGCTCCAATTGGCCTGAACCTGAAGTCTTACCTCTTGTCCATTTCTCCATTGCGTTCTAGGGCTTTATTATCTAATCATCTTTCAATTTTTCCAAAGATCACTGCCCACTTTTACTTCCAGATCTTTGTACTTCCTATTTTCTATCACCATCTTCACCTTGTCAGTTTCTTCTTATGTGCCATTTCAGCCAATGGCCCTGCCTCAGAGAAAACCTCTTTTCCCAAGGGAGGGTTTGCTAGGCCTATACCTCCAGAGTATCCTGTATTTTCTGAGCAGACACTTTAATTTAATATGGTTTATATATTTATGTTTCCTCTGTAGCTTCATGAAAACAAAAGCTAATTGAATCTTTATACCTTTGTGTCCCCAGTACTTAGCTACATCTAACATAGAGCAGTCGTTTTTAGCTACCACCAAGTCAGACCCTGACTGCTGACATCCCAACACAATGGAATGAAACACTGCCAAGACCTGTACCATTCCTGTGGCACAGACCATTAAGATCAATAGGGTGTTCATTGATGATTGTCAGGAAGTAGACACCAGGCCTTTCTGCCTAGTCTCCATTAGTCTGAAGCTTTGTGAAAATCATTCAGCATCTCTGAGCAACATGGAATGCATTGTATGGAAATTGAACCTGGGTCTAGGAACCCTGATGTGGTGTTATGGGTTAATGTATTGCACTGCAAAGCCAAGTTGAATCAGAAGGTTGGGAGTTCAAGCTCATCAGCCACTCCTTAGAAACCCTATAAAGGGTCGCTATGAGTCAGAACCATCTCAACAGCACTTAACAATAACAACAACTCCCATTTGGAAGTTACTTCATACAACAGTTACTTACTACAGATTTTCTAAATCATTCAATTATCAGCTGAAATTTTAGTACTATCCCTTGGTCTTTTTAGCTCCCCCAAATTGTTGGTTTTTATTTTTTTTTTGGTTTTTTAAAACATAGTTTAGTTCAGTATGTGAAGCTTGGATCTTTGGATGTGCTCTGGTGAAAAACTGGTGCAGAGAAAGCTGTGTCTCCTTGTTTTAATTGCTTCCCCTTCCATGCCATTCCGCTAACTTTCTTCATTATGCCACTGCTTTGTGCCAGGCACAGTGTGGAGTGCTTGTTTATACAGTAGCTCTTGTGTATGGCCAAGAACTACGCATAACAGCCTGGCTTTATCACTCCCAGTCTCTAGTTTAGGTAACAGGTAAGTCACAACTTGTTCAAGAACATCAACTGTTACAAATCTAAATTAGGATCTAAACTGAGGCTCAGATATGTCTGAATTCAAGATATCACTGTATCCTGGACTATACCCTGACCTGTAAGCCAGGCTAATTTATGAGGAAGTTTATGTTGGTCCATATTAAATTTTTTCAATGGCTTTGGTAAATTGAAGAACTTAAAAAGAAAGTAAGCAAGCAAACAAGAAAGTAAGAAAGAAAAATCCTTTATCCAAATTCAATTATCTTAGACAGTGGAGGGAGTTAATTCACAATACAAAAACAATTGGAGATAAAGTTTCAACGTGTCTTAATATGGAAGGTCTTTTGTTATTGTTGGTAATACTTGGAAGAGGTGATTTTGTCCATGTAGGGATGATGGATCTTCCTCAAGGAAATGGCAACCACATTTTTGCTTCCTAAGCATCCTGCTATAATGGAGCCAATAGCTACTAGTTGCCATGACGTAGAGTCTGGCTTATGGTGACCCATGTGTGTGAGAGTAGCATTGTGCTCTGTATGGCTTTCAACAGCTACCTGTTTCAGAAGCAGATGGCAGGTTGTTTTGCCTTCAAGGTGCCTCTGGGTGCATTTGACCTGCCAATCCTTTGGTTTATAGCCACTTCTTAATTGTTTGTGCCAGAGGGTTCTCTAATGGATCAAAAAAAGAAAACAGAATTTGGGGCATGGCAGGTTGTTGAAAGCTTAATCTTTGTAAGAAAAGCACAAATACTGAAGCCAAAAGCAGGGATTTGGTGATGCCTGGGCCCTGCTCAGAAGGTGCTTAGCAAGTTGGTCCTGAGAAGAAGAAGAAACACTAAGTCAGAATACTCATCAACACACTGTTCACTTCCCAGTGACTGACATTCCAGTCTTCCCACAGGGAGCAAACTTCATGCTCTCTTCTCTAATATTCCTTACCAGTCACTGTCTAGCAAGAACAACACCTGGCCTAAACCAGAACTTCTTTTTCTTCCTCCATCTGAGAGATCTGTGTGTGACCCATTTTGTCATTTTCCCAGAGCTACCTTAAATTTAAGGGACTCCTTGAAGTGGGATAACGATAAACACCCTCCTATTTGTGAAATAGAACTGAGTAGGAATCAGATGTCTCTCTTATGCCCAGTGGGATAAAGGGTCTTGACTTGGGCAGTTTGGGATTCTGTGTATAAATTCAGAATGTAAGTTACACAACTAGACACACTTTCATACTATCTAGGCAATGGCATCACAGTTAAACCATCAGAAAGTCCCTGATGTGGCCATATTTATGCTGAATCATCCATAGTTCAAGAAAATGCTATGCCTTCCCCATGATTTTGAAGCATTACTCACTTCTACTTTCTATTTTTGCCTTATGTCTGATTGTAACATAAAGTTCTGATTCTTTTTCCCTAAAAGAATCCTCCAGAATTTTGTGAATCACTATAGTGATTTCCCTAAAGAGTTGGTAGGTGACCCAGGAAAGGAATGCATCAGCCATCCATGGCTGACTTATGGTGACCTTCAGCTGCTACAAGTGACTTTCCCCATGATGGTACTCATTTGGGAATGTGTGCTTTAGTTCCCCACTTGCTTTCTATTTTACCTTTACAGATTTATATCTTAATGCCTGGCATCAGTGACGAGAACTTCATCACCATTTGTTGAATAATTCACTGAATTTGTGCTTGTATGCATGAGTAAATAAATAGCAAAAGAATGGTCATCTATGAATACCAAGATGGAATTGAGGAGCTTAGAATATTGCTGAGTGAAAAGAAGAGTAATTGGCTTGCCTGAGGAGTACACTAAACACATCAATGAATAGCAATGTTGGGAACTGCAGATTATGCACCAATCCTGGGGGCCATATCCCATCACATGGGAGCAAGTTAGGTCTTCTCTTTGTCCTGGATTACAAGGGGAGTGCCTGTCCTAGGCAGCCTATGAAAACAGTGGCAAGTTTATTTCCAGAACTTGTGACATCACATCTATTGCTTCAATTCACTGAGTTTAAAAACTTGAGTACTCTTACATAGTATCAAGCCTGATTTTACATTTAAAGAATGAATATAAAGAATGTCACTAGTCTCACAGTTAGAACTGTTGTTTTTAAGTGCAGTCCATTCAGTTCAACTCCTAGCAATACTGTATAGCTTTTCCAAGGAGCAGCTGGTTGGCTTGAACTACCAACCTGTGGTTATCAGTCCAGTTCTCAACTATCAGCACCACACCAGGACTCCAGCTGGAACTAGAATATCTTTATTTTACCTTGGTTCAAGATTCTTTCCTCTTCTTTCCTCTAAATGGGACTACATACTCAAAAGCTTTGTGGAGTCCTAACAGGAAACAAGGAGTCCTGTTTCCTTGCACAAGGCTGCAATGTAGGTTTGAACCTTAAGGTTGATGGTTCAAGTTCACCTTCTGTTCCTCAGAAACCCTATACAGGGTGGCTGTGGGTCAGTACTGACTCAACGGCACTTAACAACAACAATAACAAGGAAAACAACAAGAAATGTAAATGAGAACAATTGTCAAGTGTAAGACAATAGGGAGGGAGCCCTGTTGGTGTAGTAGGTTACATATTAGGCTGCTAACCACAAGATCAGCAGTTTGAATCCACCAGCTAGCTATTCTATAGGAGAAAGATGAGGCCTCTGCTCTGGTAAAGATTTGCAGATTCAGAAACACTATGCAGGGTTGCTAAGAGCCAGAAGTGACATGATGGCACATAGCAGCAGCAGCAAGACAATAAGGAGTAGGGATAAGTGTGGCAAGCTACCGTTCCAACCCCATCTGAAGGACAAAGCCCTATCTTCACTCTTCTCAAGTGCTGTGTGGGAGAGTACCTATCTAGCATTGGCAAGCCTTCTTCATTTAGAGAAGTCTGAATTCTGTTATTTATGTATAAAATTCGAAAGTTTCTATTTTGGCTGTCAACTTTTAAAATGGAAAATAACCTAAGAACCAAATATAACATCCATTTAAGACTCACCAACTCACAGCTCTAATTGGCAACTTCTGCTCTACTTTCTGCTGAACTTGACCACAGAACTAGGATACATTGGCATATATGGCAGTTGAGTCATTTGATACTAATGTTTCTCTCTGTACCAATGTCTTCAGATGGTTCTATTTTTTAAAAATGTCTACATGAATTAACAGGCCTTACTCTAACATTGCTGTGGTGTTGTAGGATCAGCTCTGGACTGCAAACCAGTATATCAGCAGTTCAGTCCCATCAGCTGTTCCTCAAAAACTATGCAGATTTGCTATGAGTGAGAACCAACCTGGTTGCACTTGATTAGTATGAAACTAACCTTTATTTCTTTATTTTGATTCGCTTTTTCTTGAGCTGTGATTTCCTCCTCTTTACTAAAACAGAAATGACTTGCTTATTATATTCTTTTTCCTTCCAGAAATCTTATAAGAATTGAAAACATGGGCTCTCTCTTGAGTTGTTCATTGTATAATGTTTTCTTGATATATCAACTATAGTGAACGAAGCACTCTAGGTGACTTCTAACCAGAGACTTGTAAAATAGACTGTCACCTTGATTTCTGTTCTTTCACTTCTTATTGTATTTTCTTCAGTTTTCCTATAACCCCCTGGGTGGCTTTTAATCCATTCCAGGAGGTTAACCTTACAAATGTATGTGGGATGTGGTTAACATGTTATACCAGAATGGCTTTTCAAGCTGGAGTGAGTCTGGGGCTCGATTTGTATGTGTTTGTACCAATTCTTGTTTCTAAAATTCATTTCTGTGGATATTGCTAAGGAAGTTATTCATGCTCTGGTAGTCAGATGATTAATTCACACTTCATTTCATGGCTTCTAATATCTCCAACTCTGGACCCAAAAAAATCTTGGTAGTTATTCATTCTATTTGAAGTTGTGATAAGAAATGACTTTCATGTTTAGCACTGACATAGTGAATTTTTAAATGTACATTTACTGAAGCAGCATTGGAAATTTTTTGTAAACTGAAAAGAAAACAACATACTCTTGGCCCCATCTCTGGAAAGACTCTCCTTCACACCCTAAAACAGCAAGCGTGTTGACATCATTTTGCAATCTAACTTTAGCCACTTGTACTTATTGAGTATTTACATGATCTGACTCATGTGCGTGAGGAACTGAAATTTTCATTTAATTCATTTTTATTAATTTAAATCTAGTCATTTGAGTCTAGTACCTATTTTATTGGGTAGAGAGATATATAGCTATTTCATTTACTATTTAGTTGCAATATTTGTGAATAGGTTATTGTTGTTAAGTGCCATCGAGTCGGTTCCAACTCATAGACACCCTGCAAAGGGTTTCTGAGGAGCAGCTGGTGGGTTTGAACTGCTGACTTTGTGGTTTATAGTCCAATGCTGATCTTATAGTGCCATACACAGAAACTTGTGACTAGGAGGAGATTGACTATTGAGATCTTTGGAAAGTTTGTGAATTATGCCCTTATTCTTTCTCTCCTTGTGTTTAAATCTGCTTTGAAAAGTTAGTAATAATGATGATGACAATATTTCCTGAGTCCTTGCTGTGTGCTGTCTGTACTGTGTGCTTTACCTGTATCTCCTCATTTTAGCTTTAAGGTGTCAACCCACTAGTGACTACTATTGCCCTTTCTATTTTCAATGGAGAAACTCAATGTCATTAGCCACAATAAGCCAGATGCAGACTGTGGAATAGACTATCAGTTGCTCATATGCAAGTCCAGACTAAAGCTGATGAAAATTAAAACAAGTTAGTGAAAACAAAAATATGCCCCTGAGTATACCCCAACTGAATTTAGAAACTATCCCAAGGACAGATAATGCATCAGACACTAATTACCAAAGACAAGAAGAGTTATGGAATAACATCAAGAATATCAGACATGAAAAAAGAAAAATGGTCATTTAAAAATATAGGAAAGACTTTTTTTAAAGACCAAAATAGGTGTCAGAAGATACTCGGAAACTTGCCCTTGAATGTAGAGAAGCTAAAGTAACTAGAAGAAATGCATGAAGAAAAAGAGCTGAGCAGAAAATTTCCAAGGGCAGCTGGATAAAATATAGTTAAGTATTATAATGAAATACATGAAGACTGGAGTTCTAAATCAAAAAGTGAAGAATATGCTCATCATTTCTCAAGCAGAAAGAACTGAAGAAAAAAATTCAAGCCTTCAATTGCAATACTGAAGGATTCTATTGTGTTAAACTACGTAGGACACATCAAAAAAGATGGGAGGGCTGACTTACAAGTTTTCAAGAGGAAGTTTAGTTTCAGAGTGTGTGGGGGAAGGTAGACTCCTCACTGAACAGGTATCATCTTGTCTAGATGGGTCTGGTGAAAGGAGTAATTGTTATCATGACTAACTGAGATTGTCACAACTGTAAAGGTAGAAGTTGTGTAACACAAAGGGGGAAGTAAATCTTACAGGTACAGAGGATCCTAGGACCATAAAGAGAGAAGAGCATGAGAAGAATGTGGGATCCTAACCAGAGAAGCAGCAACACCAGAAATGGAGGCAGAGGTGATGGCATGCAGAGATAAAGCTGCTGAGGACTACAAGACTCATGGAAAGAGAAAGGCAGTGTGCTGGCAGCAGTAGACTGGCTTGCAAAATGTACCTTTTGGTTGTTTAAAGAATTATACATTCCTGTGTGTTTTTGTGTACATCAAAAAAGGAAGAAGGAATAGAGACAAATGCCAGTGGTGCATGGAGGGTGTTGTAATCATTGCAACGAAGCAAAATACGATTTGTTAAGTACAAAATTGATGTTCTCTCATGTAAACTATCACATAATTAACAATAAAAGCTTAAAAAAAAAAGTAAAGAAAAAGTAAAAAAAATGATGGGAGGAATACAGAGTTACTGTACCATAAAGAATCAAATTAAATCATTCCAAAGGTAATATATGATCAAGAACCAATGCTGTTAAAGGAAGAAGTTCAAACTTCACTGAAGGCAATGATGAATAAGGTTCTAGTAACTAATGGAATACAAAGCAAAATGTTTCAACAAACGGATGTAACACTACAGGCATTCACTTAACTATGCTAAGAAATTTGGATATATAGCTACCTTGCCAATTGATAGGAAGAGATCCATATTTCTGCCCTTTCCAAAGAAAGGTAACCAAATGGAATATGGAAATCATTGATCAATATCATTAATATGAGATATACATACAATTTTGTTGACAATAATTTTAAAATGGATATAGAAATGCGTTTAGAGGAAACTGCCAAAAATTCAAGCTAGATTCAGACAAGGATTTGTAATGAGGCATATCACTGCTGACATCAGATGGATGTTGGCTGAAAGCAGAGGATACCAGAATCATGTTTACATGTGCTTTATTGACTATGAAAAGACATTTGACTCTGTGGATCATAACAAACTAAGGATAACATTGTGAAGAATGCTTATTCCAGAACACTTAATTGTGTCATGAGAAACCTGTACTTAGACAAATTGACAGTTGTTAGAACACAACAAGGGGATACGGAATGATTTAAAATCAGGGCACTGTGAACCTAGGTTGTATCATTTCATCATAAATATTCAGTTTGTATGCTGAACAAATAATCCGAGACTCTGGATTATATGAAGAAGAATGTGATATCAGGATTGTAGAAAGACTCATTAACAAGCTGCAGTATGCAAAGGACACAATCTTGATTGCTGGAATCAAAGAGGATTTGAAATGCTCATTGATAAAGATCTAAGACTACAGCCATCAGTGTGGATTGCACCTCAGTGTAAAGAAAATGCAAATCCCCACAACGGAACCAATAAATAACATCATGATAAATGGAGAAAAGATTGAAGTTGTCCAAGACTTCATTTTGCTTGGATCCATAATTAATACTCATGGAAGCAGCAGTCAAAAAATCAGACAACATAATGCATTAGGCAAATCTGCTGAACAAAACCTCTTTAATGTGGTCAAGAGCAAAGATACCAGTTCATGCCTGACCCAAGCCATGGTATTTTCAGTTGC
>NW_006408564.1:19587690-19588830 GCF_000296735.1 Chrysochloris asiatica | reverse complement strand
CATCTTTTTCTGGACCTTAACAGCACCTTTTAACAGCATAGGAAAAACAGGACATTAAGGGGTAGAGAAAGTAATGAAAAGGGTACATATGAGCTATGTTCTCAAGACAACAAAACACCATGTGTAAGGAGAGACTGGTAAGTGGGTTGGCCACTAGGAAGGGAGTGGTAGACATGAAACTCCCTGTGAAGGAGTGTCTGGAGTGTGAAGTTACTGATAAAGGGTCATAGCTCCTCGTTGTGCCTCTTACTCCTAAAGCTTTCAGATCCCAAAGAAAGGAACTCATGCTTTCATGGCTGACTCCATCTGATATTCAGTGAAAATACAGAATTTTTCTCCCTAATTCTTTCCCCATTCTACTTGTTCATTTTTGTTCATTTTGTCATACAAATGACTTTGAAACAAAAATCTCATCCTCATATTTTTCTGATACTCTCATCTAATCTCCCTGGTTTTCCCTAATAGCAGGTAGTGTTGGGTTAGCTCTATCTGGGCCTTCATCTCTCTCATCTATTTAAGGAAAATAGGTTTATTAGAGATCCTTTTATTTTGTTTTGTTTTCATCTGTTGTTTTCCAAGTTTCTAGAAAGTGAACAAATGTCATTGGACTTCATTCCCCTTTCCTTTCCTGAGTAAAATGCCTTTCTATCTCTATGGAAACCCTTTGGAAGTAATTACCAGTAATTTTGGTAGAAACCACAGATTCTTTATGCTGCAACAATTGTTCCTTTCAGTTGGAAATGTGAGGTGGTATTTAGGAGCTCTGGCAGTGTAGTGGTTACGAGTCGGGACCTCAAGGTCAGCAGTTGGAAACTACATGCTGTTCCACGGGAGAAAGACAAGGCTTTATGCTCCCGTAAAGATTTACAGCCTCGGAAACATTATACAGGGTTATTATGGGTGGAACCCGACTTGATAGCACTTAATAATAACAACAATCATTGGTTTGGACCAGATAATCTGACAATATGTTCCATGTTTCTTCTAAAAGTCAAATTTCTGATGATATCATAAGAAGGTGAAAATGCACAATTTGTGGTAGAACTGAAGCTGATGGATGGTTTTCAAAACATCCCAACTCAGAGTATATAGCTCTAAGTTGGGTCTGAGTAAACTCCTGGAATAAGCAGCGCTGCCTCC
>NW_006408564.1:19580117-19587590 GCF_000296735.1 Chrysochloris asiatica | reverse complement strand
CCCCCCGCCAAAGCGAAATGTGCCAGCCACCAGAATTGCATATCCTGGGCAAATGTTTCTATAAGATGAAATGATGAGGAGCAAAACAGAAAGGCTCTCTTGGAGTGGATTGGTACATTAATCAAGGGAATTGGGATCCTCAAGTTTTCTGTATACATGCTGAAATAAATGAAGATAAAAACCAATCCATCATGGCCACTTCAAGGTGCAGGCATCTTGCCTGGAAAATGAAAAGCAAGGGAAAGGAATTGCATCTGGTGGGACAGTGTGTGATCCATCTCGATCCAGTAGAATTAATGAGTGCCTGCAAGAGGTCTGGCAGCCAAGTGAGTTGTCGGCTTGTTGGTATCATTCTAGTGGTCTGGGAATTTGAGATAATGGGAAAAGAGAGGGAGGACTGGGGCATAACAGGCTAAGTGAAAACAGACTATACCAGAAGCCCATGGGAGCTGAGAGCTTAGATGTCATTATTTTTTAAAAAATGACCTGGCTAACAACAAAGATTGATGATAAGAAAGAAAAGGGAAGGACCTTTTGAAAGAGTTTTTGCCTTGATCAGGGAGTAATTTATTTACTATTTAACATGTCAGGAGAGACAAAATGAGATTCCTTGGCTAGAAAGGAAGGTTTCGGATTTGGCAATTAGTTGGGGAAATAAAACTGAGTTTTCTGAACCTGTAGACCAAACAGGTATGGCAGTTTTGCAGTATGTGTATAAAGAAGGTTTTGCCTACAGCAGTGTGGAAGAATAGCCATCTGGTATCTGACAGAGCACATGGATCTGGGGATAAAATTTGGATGATTTGAAACCATTCCAAACAAAATACACTACCAAAGACATAAGAGGGCAGGGTTCCATCAAAATAATCATTTTAATTTTTTGAGACTTAACCATGAATCTGGCACTATTACTATATTACCTTATTTAATTCTTACAGAAAATTATGTGTAGTATCAAATTATTGTGTTCATTTTATGGATGGTGGAGAGAGACTTGGAGATGCTAATGATATGACCTGAGCACACAGCTAAAATGATGGAGTTTGAGGTTCGAGATACCTAAACAGAGTTTCAAACACTAGCAAAGACTTGGAGGTATTAAACCAAAATGGAAGGAAATACTCAGCATATCTCAAAGCTGAAGAACTGAAGGAAAAATTCAAGCTCAGGTTGCAATTTTAAAGGACTTGTGTGGAGGTACAGTATAATGCTCTGGACCACAAGGTTGGTTTGAACTGCAAGGTGAGTGGTTCAAACTCACCAGCCATTCCTCAGAGACCCCATACAGGGCCACTGTGAGTTGGCACTGACTTGACTGCACTTAACAACAACAACAACAGCAACAAGAGAGACATATCAAAGTCTGCAGGAAGCATAAAAAAAAAAAAAAGATGGAAGGAATACATAAAGTCACTTTACTAAAAAGAAATGGTTGATGTTCAAGAACCGACAGTATTGAAGGAAGAAGTCCAAGCTTCATTGAAACCATTAGTGAAAATCAGGGCTCCAGGAATTGACAGAATGCTAGCTGAAATGTTTCAATAAACCTATGCATGGCTGGAAGCATTCACTAGTCTATGCCAAGAAATTTGCAAGACAGCTTCCTGACCATTTGTGCCCATTCTGAAGAAAGGTAACCCAATATGATGTAGAAATTATTGAAAATATCATTAATATCACATGCCAGTAAATTTTGGCTGAAGATAATTCAAAAACAGCTGCAGCAGTGCCTAAGTAGGGAATAGCCAGAAAGTCAAACCAGATTCAGAAGAGGAATTGGAACTAGGGATATCATTGCTGATATCAGACAAATCTTGGCAGAAAGCAGAGAATACAAGGAAGATATTTACTTGCACCTTATTGACTGTGAAAAGCTTTCAACTCTGTGGAGCATGACAAACTATAGCTAACACTGCAAAAAACGAGAATTTCATAACACTTAATTGTGCTCATGAGAAAATGTGTATAGACTAAGAGACAGTCATTCAAACAAACAAACAAACAAAAGGATACTGAATGGTCTAAAATCAGGAAAGGTGTGTATCAGGGCTCAATTCTTTCACTATACTTAGTCTGTATGCTAGGCTGATAATATGAGAAGCTAGAATAGATGGAGAAAAATGAAGCATTAAGATTGAAGCAAGATTTATTAGCAGTCTGCTCTATGCAGATGACACAACCTTGCTGCTCCTGAAAGCAAAGAAGTCTTGAAGCACTTGCTGAAAAAACATCAAAGAATATAGCCTTCAATAAGGATTACAATTCAATGTAAAGAAAACAAAAATCCTCACAACTGGGCAAATACAAACAACATCATGATGAAAAGACAAAATATTGAAGCTGTCGAGGATTTCATTCTACTTGAATCTACAATTAATGCTCTTGGAAGAAGCTATCAAGAAATCAAAGGATACATTTAATTGGACAAATCTGTTACACAATACGTCTTTAAAGTGTTAAAGAGCAAAGATGTCACTTTAAGGACTATGGTACACCTGACTCAAGCCATGATATTTTCAATCATTCCATATTCATATGAAAGCTGTACCATGGATAAGGAAGACCAGAAAAGAATCAATACATTTAAATTACGGTGTTGGCAAAGAATATTGAAAGTACCATGCCCTACCATGTCTTAGAAGAAGTACAACCAGAATGATTCTTAGAAGCAAGAATGATGACTTCATCTCACATACTTTGGACAGGAGGAACCAGTCCCTGAAAAAGCGCATTTGCTTGGTAAAGAAGAGAGTCCGTGAAAATGAGAAAGATATGGATTAACACAGCATGGCAGTAATGGGCTCAAACATAACGATGTTTGTAAGGATGATGCAGAACTAAGCAGTGTTTCATTTTGTTGTGCATAGGATTGCTATGACTTGGAACTTACTCGAAGTCACCTAAGACTAACTAACAGCATGACAACTCAGAGTTCCAGCTCTTAACTGTTACTTTTCCTAAGATAACCCTAAGGGATAGTATATGTGTATGAAGATCAACGGAGCCATATGTTCTGCTTCAGACAGGAGTTAAAGGGCAAAAATACATTTGAAAACCTTGCTGAATTCCTATATACTTTCCTTGATTCCATTAATTCAGGCCTCTGTTCTGGTTTGTTGTTTTTTTGCTTTGTTTATTGTCTTTTTCTCTTCCTTCCTTCTTTTATTTGTACTCTCCTTTTAGACTGTGGTTTTGACCTGCCTTCTCATTCTGCTTTGTTCTTTGTTTATATCCATGCTCCAGTATAGCATAGTGATTCAAGGTATGACTTGTGATACCAGGTTGCCTGGGTTAAATTAGAGGTTTACTTCTGAACTCTGTGGTCTTTGGTGCCTCAGCTTCCTCATCTGTTTTATTTACTCATGGCCATGTGACAAACAAAGGAGCCCTGGTGATTCTATAGGATAATCACTCAACTTTTGCAAGTCACAAGGTCAGCAATTCGTTCCACCAGCAGCTCTGTGAGAGATGAAGCTTTCTGCTCTTGTGAAGATTTCCAGCCTCGGAAACCCTACACTGGGTTGCTATGAGTAGGAATTAACTCTATGGTAGTTGGTTTGTTTTGTGTGTTGAAGACAAGAAATCCTGGTGGAACTGCTAACCTCAAGGTTAGCAGTTCAAATCTACCAGCCACTCCCTGAGAGAAAAATGAGGCTGTCTGCTCCTATAAAGACCTACAGTCTTGGGAAACCTACAGAGTCATTCTACTCTATCCTAGAGGGTCACTGTGAGTCAGAATCTACTTGGTGGCAGTGAATTTGTTTTGTTTTTATGTGAGAAATGACTCCACTTGTCAGTGGCTTAATACAACTACAACCAGTTAATGGTTCACAATTCTACAATCTCATGAGAACTCAGCATGCATGGTTTATCTATGCTCCATGTAGTGTTACCTGGGCAACTTGACTGAAATAGAAAACACAAAATGATCTCACTTGTGTGTGGGGGTCTGGAATGACTGCAATAGCATGAATTTGTCTTTCTCTTGCTGTGTCTCCATGTGGCTGTTCATAATTCAAAAATGTAACCCAAGCTTCTTGACATGGTGGCTGCTTTAGAGTCTCTGAAACCCTATGGAGCAGTTCTGTTCTGTCCTTTGGGGTCAGTGTGAACCAGAATCAGATCCATGACTGTGGGTTTTGATTTATATGCCAAGAAAGCAAAAATAGATGCTTTTAGGATTCTCAAACTGCAGACCCAGAAGTTATATAGCATAACATATGTTGTATTCGATTTGGTCAAAGTGAATCCTCTGGTCCAAGGGGAGGGGTGATTCACAGATAATCTACCACAGGGAGGATGAAGGGTCCTTTCTAACAGGTAGCTACATATCAACTTATTAAATCCTGATGATAACGTGACCAGCTATCAGAAGAAAAGTATAATATATTATAGCCCTTGGAATTCTGTTATGAGATAAAATGCATGCCATTGAGGATTTGGAGCAGGTCATGAAATCACTGGCAGTGACCCTTATTATAAGCCACTTAGATGTACTAATTTAAGAAATTAAAGTATCCTAAGGAGCTCTGTTAGCGTAGTGGTTACGAATTGGGCAGCGAACCTGAAGGTCAGCAGTTCGAAACTACCAGCAGCTCCGTGGGAGAAAGAAGAAGCTTTCTACTCCTGTAAAGATTTACACCCTTGGAAACCTTGTACAGGGTCGCTATGGGTCGGAATCGACTCGACGGCACTTAACAACAACAACGACAACCACTTGGATGGTAGCTATCTGCTTTCAAAGGTAGAAATACTAAGCTTTTTCAAATAGTTCATTCCCTCATCATCATCTAAATTATAAATAGACTTCCATGAGAGTTTTTAACAATTTTTACAGAAATGGGTTTGTTACTTGCCCAACAAATCAGTAGTGTACACAGGTCCTTCCTGTAGATGGTCTATTGTTGACCATGTGAAATATACCATGCATCCCACACATGACATAATGGACCCCATCAATGAAGGCACCCTAAGTCCTTGGTTGTTGAGACTTAGCACACCTTGTAAACAGGATCCCATGAGTAATGGGGCATACAAAGGGAATAAGCTAAACTTTTTGAATATCATACCATGTTACAGATATTAACAAACTCCCTTCTTCCTTTCATGCAGAATTGTACAAAGGTCTTCTTGGAAACATTCCATGTCCCACTTCACAGACACGGAGTTAAGCGCTAAGTCCTCTAAGTCACCTCCTTGGAAGACCATTGAGTGCTCATTGGATTGACATGAATTCAGCCTTACAAACTTGGTGAGTCCCTGTTGCTTCACTCACACTGATTAAGCAGTGGATTAAATGAAACCAGGCATATAGGCAAAACAATGAGGAATGAGTTAATGATTTCAGGGGTTTTGAATTGAGAATTCAGATACCTGGTTTAGGAGGCAGTTAAAGTTTCCTTAACATTCTAGAGGAGTACATTGAAGAATCACATAAAATTCTCATTTATGAGACATACTGACTATTGTTAGGCTTTCTTGAGAGATTTAGAAGTAATTTAGATGTTGCACAATTTCCATCTTTAGACCCTATCATTGTGATAAGACACTATTATTTAGAGTCTATTATTGTGTTATGAAGTCCTGGTATGGCATTGTAGTATAAGCACTGGACTGCTAACTTCAGTGTTGGCAGTTCAAATCCATCAACTGCTCCTTGGAAACCCTTTGGAGCATTTCTATTAGTTGGAACGAACTCAACTGCACTTAACAATGACTTTGAAAAGATGGAAGAGCTTTGGTGGCACAGTGGTTGAACACTTGACAGGTAGCCAAACGGTTAGCAGTTCAAATCCACCAGTGGCTCTATGGGCTAAAGATGTGGCAAGCTGTTCTGTAAAGATTGTTGTTGTTTTTTGTTAAGTGTGGTTGAGTCAGTTCTAACTCATAGCAACATTAAGAGCAGCTTGTTGGTTTGTACCTGTGACCACAAGGTGCTTAGCTGTCCACTGGTTATCCCACAAGACCATACCAGTATTCTATAAAGATTACAACCTTAGAAGTCCTATGAGGCAAATCTGCTGTGTCCTGAAGATTCACTCTAACTTGACAGCAAAGAGTGTAGTGATAAGATGAAGTTCTAGCTCTGTAATTCTCTTCTTGTTATTGTACTTAACATACTGTACTGTATTTGTTTACCACCTCTATTTGGGTATTAGTTAAGTTTCACAACAGAGAGAGATTCAAACATATACAGAGAACGATGAAAACATATAGACTTAAATGTACCTGGTGGTTTAACTAGCCAAAAACTTGACTGCCTACCTTGGTGGTGGTTTGAATCCATCCACACGTCCTTTGGAAGAAAGGTCTGCCAATCTTGTTTCTGAAAAATCAGTCATCCAAAACCCTGTGAAGCACAGTTCTGCTCTGACACATGTGGGGTCACTAAGAGTTGGAATCACCCCAACAGTCCCAGCTGGTTTGGTAAATAAGATGGAGGTGGCATTCCTCTCAGAATTCAACCATGACTCTGATGTTCTGAATGTGTGCTTCCATGTATGGTCTCAAGGAAGTGACTAGAGTTACTATGTGTTCTTAACATAATTCGAAGGTAAAGGGGGAGGGGAAGATTAGCAGCATCCTTTTTAAAGACATGATCTGGAAGTTGTGCATATTTCATTGGCCAGAACTTGGTCTCATGTCCACACCTTGCTTACATGAAGTTGGAAAATGTGTGCTTTTGCAAGGCAGATAAGTACTAAGTTAGCATTGTGGGTTAGGAAGGATTCTATTATTATAGGGGAAAATGGAAAATAAATACTGAAGGAAGACTGCTTGTGTTAACTGCTGTTGAGTCAGTTCTGACTCATAGAGAGGTTGCATAGAGTTTCCAGAGAGTGACTGGTGAGTTTGAACTACTGGCCTTGCAGTTCAAACTGACCTTGTGGTCCAATGCTTATCTTATAGCACCACACCAAGATGATTAGCCATCCATATTCCTCATTATACTGCAAACTCTATGAGAGTTGAAACATTTTTTTCATTTGGTATAAAGTTGTTGTTAAGTGCTGTTGAGTTGGTCCCGACTCATAGCAACCCTGTATAGTGTTTCTGAGGAGCAGCTGGTGAGTTTGAACCACAAACCTTGCAGTTCAAACAACCTTTCTGTCCTGTGCTTATCCTACAATGCCACACCAGGTTTTCATTAAATAGCTATTTTTATACAGTCCAATTACATGGTACAGTCTTTTCCTGAATGTGCATTGATGTCCACAAGTATCTCTTAGAATATTATATCCATGTGAACAAGAAGTGGTGGTTTTAATTGATTCACCAGCAGCTTGATATAACAGCGCTCACAAAGTATTCACTCCTCTGTAGTTAAGAGATATCTGTGAAGTACCAATTGTGTGCCATATACTTTGCTAGGCTTTGGGGATCTAGTAATAAATGACAATGACACAATCCTTGCCTTCTATGACCTTTATTTAGTGAGTATGATAGTTATTCAACAATTTCTTTGTTTTTTTT
>NW_006408564.1:19570784-19579799 GCF_000296735.1 Chrysochloris asiatica | reverse complement strand
TATGTATCCTACAGACCCACAGTTTTCTGGGTTTATCAAATTTCCATTTTTTTTTTTTTTTTTTGGTTATTAACCAAGAACATTAACTATTTAAACCACCCAGGGGTTCCAAATATATCTAGTCAATTGTATAAATAATTCTAATTACACAGAGTACCACAAAGGAAAAGCTCAAGATGCTGTGGGAATACATCTTTGGAAAGCTAGTCCAGTCTGGACAGTCAGAAAGTCCTTGTTGAGGAAGTACACGTTCAAGTTCATTCAGTCAAGAAATTGCTATTGAACATCTTCTCTCCTCTATCCCAGATACTTTTCTAGGAATTGCTATTAAGAAAAAAAAACAGGAAAAAGATAAAAGTGGTTAGCAACCAAGCAGTTAACTGTTGGTGACACTGGGCCCCTGTGTGTTGAGGGTATTGAATCCAACCAAATCCACCACCCTGAGTCTATTCCAACTCACAGCAAGCCCTATAGGTTTCCAAGGCTATAAATCTTTACAGGAACAGACAATCTCTTCATTCTCCCATGGAGCAACTGGTGGGCTTGAACCATTGACTTTGAGGTTAGCAGTGTCACCAGGGTTCCTTTTGTTGAAGGTAGCAGATAGATATACAGAAGAAGCCTGCTTCCTTGACCATCTCAGAGACAGTTAGTCAACCGTGGACTGCTTACTTCTGATTTCTACAGGAAAGGAAAAAAAATATTTTATTTGATAGACTTTTCATTTGGATTTTCTATGACTAGTACATAAATCTCATCCTCATGGTACAGTAGTTATTTATGATCTACAAGCTATTCATAATACTGATACCATTTCTTGAGGAGCTTTATATTTTATTATGGCAAAAAAGGTGATAAACAAATAGAAAGGAAAGATCACTAGATGTTAAACATCATGAAGAAAATAATGTTGAATTGCTACCTCAGATTAATGGTCAAAGTAGACTTCCTTGAAGAAGTGACATTTAAACTGTTTCATGTCAGTCTGCTGTTTGTGAAAGATTGTTGACAGAAATACGGCAAGTGGATTATAAGGTTTGGCATTCTCTTCCTCTTTGCACAGGATGAAGGCAAAGGTCCCATTTACGGTAACTTTCTAAACTCAATCCCTACATACCCTACCTTAACGGCACATATCTTCCTCAAACATGCAACACCAGAAGAGAAATATCAAATAGATGCCCAACGGTCAGCAAGTTTATTATGCCAGCACTCCACACTCACAACAGTTAGCAAGGAGTTCCTCTCACCTCCCAACCATAGGAACTGGCTGCTCTCAGGCTAAACTAGTGACCAGAGGTAAATGTATTTGCGTTTTATATGATGACAGACCTTGTGGTTCACCTGCCAATTTCCATTCACAAATCACAGAGCGAGTTCAGCACAGTGATATTAGCCCACGTTAAAACTGATTAACCTTTTATGAAAGGGTCTAATAGATCCTTAGAAAGAGAAAGCAGTGATTTGCAGGGATGTCTTTCCCACAAAGAAACTGCACTTTCACCAGCAAGGACACTTGTTCCTCAGCCCTCTAAAATGAAGTCCTTTGTATTTAGACAAGAGGCTACTTTTAGGGCACTTGGCAAATGATTCCCCTCTCCTGCTTTTGAGTTCTGCTGTCCTCAGTAGCACTTTGTCTGATTCAGTGGTACTAACAGACTAAGACCCTCTTTTGAATACACTCCACCCTCTCCTCACTTATTAACTACCTTCTTATCTGATATTTTGAATTTACAACAATAGCAAAACATTTTCTATTTTTCTTATTAATAATGTACATCCAGAAATACCAGATGCTGAATATGAGGCAAGCATAACACTGGCTGTGATGGTTTAGGTTATACTTCAACTTGACTGGGTCAGGTTTCTCAGTGGTGTGGCAGTTTTGTAACGATGTAGTCCTGCTTCACTTTCACATGAGATCTATTTTTGCTTAACTACCTGGTCTTTGGAAGCTGACTATTTGATAATTGTGCAATCTTGTCCTGTGGATGAAATGCAATCATGTAGTTTACTCCTCCTCTGTTCTTGAAAACAGCAGGAAGAAACAGAATTTAGTGACCAGGACTTGAAAAGGGGCAATTGAATATGTATTTTGACTATGGTTGTTGTTGTTGTTTAGTGCTGTTGAGTTGGTTCTGACTCATAACAACCATCTATAGAGTTTCCATGAAGCAACTAACTGGTGTAGTGAACTACTGATCTTACAGTTATCAGTCCAGTGCATATCCAATACTTACACCATACCAGGACTCCTATCTGTTAACTATGATGCCTACCTATTAACTCTTATTTGTCTCATTACCATGAAAAAACAGCCATACTTTTCCCTTATAGGATTTGTTTCTTTCTTTTAAGTTTAGCTTCATTGTTTAATATTTATTTACTAGGAAGCCATGGGAAGGTTGCTAAAATTATGATGACAAGAACCCCTGAGCTTCATGGAAGAACATTGGATGAATACTTCATGATCTACTGGACAGAGCACTACTCTGGGAGTCACAGGGTTGTTTTCATTCTAAGCTTTTACTATAATCTACTCATCTGATAAAGGAGCTCTGGTAGCATAGTGGTTACAAATCGGGCTGTGAACCGAAAGGTCAGCAGTTGAAAACTACCAGTTGTTCTGTGGAAGAAAGATGAGACTTTCTGCTCCTGTAAAGATTTACAACCTCAGAAACCCTGTACAGGGTCACTAAGAGTCAGAACCAACTCCATTGCACATAACCACCACTACCATCACTCATCTGGTGACCTTTAGCTAAGATGGTAATGACCTCAATCAATTCCCACTTCTCAGGAATGCTGTGTGGGTAGAATTTACATAATGTTTGTGCTTACTGAGCTGTTAGGAAAGTAGGGGTTGTAAGTGATTGCATATGGAAATCAACTCCATTCATTCAGTTTCATGGAAGTATAGACTCGGTGGCACCTAACAACAACAAACCAATCAGTGCACCAACTCATTCACTGTAACTTCTCATCAGAAAGAAGCTCTGATATAGCAGTTCAGAGTGTGGACTGTGGAGTTAGATAAAAAGACTCAAGGGCCTGCTCTGCCACTTTTAGCCGTGAAACTTTGAGAAAGTCCTTAATCTTGTTGAGGTACAGTTTCCAAAACTGTCAAAAATGGTATCTTTCTCTGAGAGTACTTTAATGGATAAACGAATCTATGCATATGGAGTGCAACACCTGATATTGAGTGAGTACTCAGCCAAAGGTGACTTTTAAATTTATAATTACTAATGATATTGATAAGGAGCCCTGGTAGCATAGGAGGGCTGTTCTGCAGGAGAAAGATGAGGCTTTCTGTTCCCGTAAAGATTTTCAGCCTCGGAAACCCTGTACAGAGTCACTATGAGTTGGAACCGACTCCATGGTACTTAACAACAACAATAACAATAGTATTGATAACCAGCTGAATGTGCACTCTTAAACACTGAAATCACTTGGTTTGGCATGCCCAGAGAAGAGAAAATGAAAATGAAAAGTCTATACCAGCGGCAAAGCTATGATAGAATGCTGTTTAGGAGGGAAGCAAATATGCCCCTGTTCAGAAGGTATGGCATACAGGAGACAACGATCTTGAGTAATCATCAATAGAATCAAATGCAGCATATGAAAATGTCTTGATAGTTTCTTGACTACTTAAGTAGCGGGCAATGTTATTTGCTTTTTACTCTCAAAAACAAGGAATAAACTTTGTCCTTTTCAATAGAACCCCAATATTTATCAGAGATGTCTTTTTCAGAAAAGATGACCCTTTTTCCACTCAAAGGCAAACTCCTGATTTGTTCAATTCAATCAAACAATTCCCCTTGCCAGTATTTATTTTAGCAGTGGTCACAAGAGCAAATGCTTGCCAATGAAAACATGAGGAGAGATTAACTCTCAGAGAGAGCTTTTCCAAAAAAAGTTTCTCTTTGGCTCTTACACTCAAAAAGAGATGGTCTCTTTTCTGCTAGGTCTTTCATCCATACAAGAAACCTAGAGTTGTGATGTTGCCATTTGTCCTCATAAAGAGAACTTGCCTGAAGTAAAGCTCCTATGCTGAGGATGGCAGAGTGCAAGCACAAAGTAAAAACATTTCAAAGCAGAAAATACTTTTACACACTGAATGAGTCTATTGAAAGATATTTTTTGTGAAACTTGAGTTCTGGCATCACACATATGGGCCCAACAATGAAAGTATAGAAGTTGGATTACATTTTACTTTTAGCTGTTGGCAAGTTGGGGGCAATCAGGGAAATTATCTTTTCTCTTAGGGAGAAGAATTATTTAAGGAACAGAAAGGTATCTTGCAAATTGGTGGTGAAGAAGAAAGAATGAAGTGTCTGTAACCTAAATAGCAGGACCCTTCTCTTTGAAATGCCACTTAGTAGTCATGGGGCTTTAGACAAATTACTATTCTCTCAGTCTCAGAGTTATTATCTTTAAAATTATGGTAATACTGACTACTTTATTTCTCCCTTGATGTAAAGGATCAAGTGAGATAATGTATATAGAATGTACATCGGCACTACTAAAGTGCAACAGAAATGTAAAACCTCATGGAAACCGTGAGCAATTATGAGATCTCATCACAAGTCTACAACTCGAAGATGGAAACAGTGTTGACATTTTGGAGTGTTTCAACTTTTCTAGTTTTATCCCTGTGATTCAACAGAAGAGAAATTCAAACTGATTTTTATTCCAGGGTGACCTTAGAAGAAGAACCCAGAGGGAGTAATTTAGCCCTCTCTCTTGGTATATTAAGCCTATAGTTATTGTTAAGTGCCATCAAGTCAGTTCGGTCTCACAGTCATCTTATGTATAACAGAATGAAACACTGCTCATCCTTACAACTGCTTCTATGTTTGAGCCCATTATTGCAGTAGTAAGCTTAATAAACTCTAAAAAGAGAACTTAATGCATCCCTTTCAGAACAGTCGAGAGCATTTCTACCCCTTCCAGCCCCTGTTTCACAGGTGACATTTAGAGAAGTTCAAATAATTTCCACCCTGATAAGGAATAGAATCATTGTGGAAATTCTGGAATGATACTGACCACTTTGTAGTTCTGGTAAGCCTCCCCTCCAGACTCCAAGTCACAAAGAAGATGTCTTTTGAAGTTTTAGAGACTCAGCTTGTGAGGAGCAGAGTAAACATTACAACTTCTTCCTAAAAGACAGGTCTCAGAATGTCTGGTGTAGACTGTTTTTCTCTTTTCTTTAGTTCTTCTGTCATTTTGCTTTATGTTATTGTTGTTGTTAGGTGCCGTTGAGTCAGTTCCAACTCATAGCAACCCTATCCACAGCCAAAAGACACACTGTTCGGTGCTGTGTCGCCCTTGTAAGTGTTGTTACACTTGAGCCCATGTAATTAGGGATCTTCTTCTTTTTCGCTGAACCTCTACTTTAGCAAGCATGGTGTCCCTCTCCATAGAATGGCCCTTCCTGACAACATGTCTAAAGTAGGAGACACAAAGTCTCCCTATTCTGGCTTCTAAGGAGCATGTCAGCTGTACTTCTTCCAACACAACCGTATTTGTTCCTCTGGTAGTCCATGTTACCTTCAAAATTCTTCCCAAACACCAAAACTCAAATGCATTCTTCTACAATTTTCCTTATTCATTGTCCAACTTTACATGTATATGAGGCTATTGAAAACATCATGGCTTGGGTAAGGTACACCTTAGTTCTCAAACCAATATCCTTGTTCTTGAAAGCTTTAAAGGTGTTCTGTGCAGCAGATTTGCCCAATGCAATATGTTATTTGATTTCTTGGCTGCTACGTTCATGAGTGTTAATTGTAGAGCCAAACAAATGAAGTATTTGATAACTTCAGTCTTATCTCTATTCCAAAGAGAAGTTATCCAACTAATGTGGAAATCATTGAACAATACTACTAATATCACATGCATATAATTTTTTTCTAAAGATAATTAAAACACGGCTGTAACAATACATTCACAGAGAAATGCCAGAAAGTCAAAACTATATTTGGAAGAGGTGGTGGAAATTGGGGTCATCATTGCTGACATCACATGGATCTTGGTTGAAAACAGAGACTATGAGAAAGATGTTTATTTGTGGCTTATTGACTATGCAAAGACTTTTGACTGTGTGGATTATAATAAACTAGGGATATCATTGTGAAGAAAGGCTATTCCAGAACATTTAATTGTGCTCATGAAGAACCTGTACATATATTAAAAGGCAATTGTTAAAACAGAACATAGGGATACTGAGTGGTTTAAAACCAGGAAAGGTGTGTGCCAGGGTTGTATTCTTTTCTCGTACTTATTCAGTCTGTATGTTAAGCAAATAATCCAAGAAGCTAGGTTATATGAAGAAGAATGTGACATCAGGATTGGAGGAAGACTCATTAACAACCTGCGATATGTAGATGATACAGCCTTGCTTGCTGGAGTGAAGAGGACTTCAAAGATTTACTAATGAAGATCAAAGACCACAGCCTTCGGTATTAGTTGCACCTCAATGAAAAGAAAATAACTTTGTTCTGTAGGTACAATTATATGGCAGGTCATGGGATTGAGAGCTTCTGAGCTTTGTTCATTAGAGTTGAACTCTTACAGAATTGCCTTTAGAAACAGAAATGAACAAACTTAGGGTTTTAGGATCAAAGTTTTTTTTGTTGTTGTTTTTTTTAAAGTTTTTTTTGTGAATTGAGTGAAAGTTTACAGGGCAGATTATTAGTTTTACATTCAACAAATCATATACACTGTGTCATTACAATGATTATAATCCCCACCATGTATTTCTCTGTTTTTATTTTAGCTCCTTTTTTTTTTTTTTTAAACACTCAGGCACATATAATAATTTAAACCACCAAAGGGCACATTCTGCAAGTCTGCCTCTTGGCCGCCAGCTCTCAGTCCCTCTCTTTCCATGAATCTAGAGTCCTCAACTGCTCCCTTTATCCATGTCCCCATCTCTGCCTCTATCTCTGGTGTCTCTGCTTTTCTGGATAAGGTCCCACATTCTGCTTGTGCTCTTCTCCCTTGATGGTCCTAGTGTCCTTTGTTTCTGGACTGTAAGATTAACTACTCCCCCATTTTTGTTACAAAACTTCTACCTTTAAAATTGTGACAGTTGCAAGTAGTCATGATAACAATTATTCACTATTGAATCATCAAATCTTATTCCCATCTCTTTTACCAGACTCATCTAGAAAAGATGAAAATTATTCAGTGGGGACTCTTTCTTCCCCCACACACTCTTAAACTAAACTCCCTCTTGAAAACTTGTAAGCCAGTCACTTTGTGCCTTTATCACCCCCTCCTTTTAGGTAGCCATTGTGTAAGTTGCCCATCCCTGTCTACCCTGTGTACAGAGGGGATAGCATTGATACTTGATGTGAAGACTCCTTTCCTCTTTGTTGGCATTTTGAGCTACTATCTCCATGAATATAGGTCAAGTTCATCAAATTTATCCTCATTTCCTTTATCAAAAATTGTTTTCTTTTTTATCTTCCTTTAGTCAAATTTTGATTATCAAGCCATCAAGGTTAGGTCAAATGAGTATTATCTGCAAGTTTGGGCATTCTTGTGCATCTTCCCTCACTTCAAATCAGCTGGATGCTTCACTTTCAGCTCCAGGCCTCTGTGGCTATGTCCTTGTCCATGGGCTCAGGTGTCCTCAGACCTCACCACATTTTGGACCAACAAGACCTTTCTCTTCTCTGTCTCATCTCCAGGTCCAGGGAGTCAGGGTACCATGGTTGAACTCAGCCCATTTCTTCATTGCTTCCTTTCCCCTTTTCCACTCACCAGTAGACCAACGTTGTCGTCAGTAAGATTACAACGTTGTCGCCTGCTCATGTGTTCCCTTTGAGTTTCAGTCTTAGAGGGGGCTTGTCCTGAAGGAACTTGATTGCTTGCCTTGATGGCTCCCTGGTGAACAACATCCTTATTCTTGTAGTAGCGAATCATACTGACATTTTTGTTTTGGGTTTTTCCTGACGATCTTTCTTTGAAGATTCATCTTCTGTCCCTCTAGCTGTTCCAGGTTGGTCTGCTTGTCCTTTCTAGTGGGAATGTCCCACTTCAGAAGGTTCTGGATGAGGTTCAGGATTCCACCTAAGGTCATATACACTGCAAAGGCTCGGCAAGAAGCCTATTTCACTGGGCAAGTTCTAGAACCCCTTTTAGGTATTCCAATCAGTTATAGGCTGAAGATGAGCTCATAAGCTTTCGGTAATCATGTTTTCTGACATTCCTTTCTATCCTACTCAAGTGTCTATTTTACAATAGTAGGTAAGTTATTGTTGTTAAGTACCATGGAGTCAGTTCCGAATCATAGTGACCCTGCACAGGGTTTCTGAGGCTGTAAATATTTATGGGAGCAGAAAGCCTCAACTTTCTCCCATGGACAGCTGTTAGTTTCGAACTGCCGACCTTGGGGTTAGTGCCCAATTTGTAACCACTACGCTACCAGAGCTCCTAGTAGGCAAGAGAAACCAATATTCCTAAGACAGTCAAGCATCTTAGTATTATTTCCCCTCTGCAGACTATGCCTTGATTCCTATTTCGCAGAGTAGGACTCAAGGTTTTATCAATGGCTGTGACACTACTTCTTGTTGTTTGTGATGGTGGTGCCAACTCATAGCAACCTTTTGCACAACAGATTTAAACACTGTCTGGTCCTACGCCAATCTCACAATTGTTGCTATGGTTAAGTCCATTCCTGCTGCCATTATGCATATCCATGTCATTGGAGGTCTTCCTCTTTTTCACTGACCCTTCACTTAACCAAGCTTGGCCCTTCTCTGGAGCTGGTCCCTCATTACAATATGTCTGAAGTGTGAGAGATGAAGTCTCCCCATCCTGGCTTCTAAGAAGCATTCTGGCTGTACTTCTCCAAACACAGATGTTTTTGTTCTTTTGGCAGTCCAGTGTACTTTTAATATTCTCCTCCAACACCATAACTCAAATGCATCAATTCTTCTAAAGTCTTCCTTGTTCATTGTCAACTTCCACATGCATATGAAGCTATTGAAATACCATGGCTTGGGT
>NW_006408564.1:19562958-19569889 GCF_000296735.1 Chrysochloris asiatica | reverse complement strand
AAAATTATCTTGAGCAAAATTTTACTTACATGTAATATTAATGATATTGTCCGATGACTTCTAAATTCCATTTGTTCACCTCTCTTTGGAATGGGCACAAATATGGATCTCTTCCGATCAGTTGACAATACTAGTCAGTTGAATAATTCATCAAACCAGAAATACAAAAAGGAGATAAGTTAACACTTGGATATAATTGGCCTTAAGAAATTGTGTAGAAATTTGTAGTCCAATTTTGGTTGGCCCAAGGATAGTTCATCTTTATAGTGATCTTATATGCTAAATGAATCATCTGTTTTATTACCATTTTTTGTGTGTAGAGTCCAAGTATGAAAATAATAAAACCTATAATATAGTATGATAAATTTCTGTGTTTGTTCTTCCTCGATATTATACCTAGGGTTAGTTTGTTTGTTTATATGTTGGTAGGTTGGTTATTTGATTGTTTATATATTAGCATCCCTGGTAGTGCAATGGTTAAGCATTCAGCTGCTTACAGAAAGGTTGTTGGTTCAAACCCATACAGCCACTTTGTGGAAAAATACCTGGCAAGCTACTACTATAAAGATTATAGCCTAGGAAGCCTTATGGGGCAGTTATGCTCTTTCACCTGGGGCTGCTATGAGTAGAAATCGACTCATTGACACTTAACAAAAAGAGATGCTTTTGTTCTCTGTGAATTTTTCTTTCAGAATAAAAACCAAAAGATGTTGCAAAATGAATGATAACCACTGATTTATACAAACAAAAATTCAACAGAAAATCTCAACTTTGTTGTTATTGTTAAGTGCTGTTGAGTCATTTCTGGCACATAGAAACCCTATATAGGTTTTCTGAGGAGCAAAATAATTTTCCAACTTTGTAACCAGTTAATTCAGGATTGTGTAGATATATCCTAAAGCATTTGAAGAAAAGAAAATGTATTTACTAGAAGAACAATTTCATAACGAGTCAGTGGAGAGCCTGGTATATTAGGAGAGCAATTTAGAGGATACTTTTGTATATTCCTGGATGATTAACAAATCTGTTTCATGATTTACAAAAATAATTACAAGTATGTATTTGCCCATGTGACTGTGTACCTTTCCTCTTGTTTTGGGACAGGAGTTTTGTTTTGTTTTGTTTTAGTTTTTATTGTGAATTGAGTGATAGTGTACATGGAAGTACATCGGTTTTACCCTCATCATTTCATTGCAATGATTACAATCCCAGGAGGTTGGTTTATTTCTTAAACTGTGTTTCTTGGTTACCAATTTCTTAAAAGAAGTGAAATCTGCATGAGTATTTAAGGTAGACTGTTGAGCTCATTTTAATCAGCAACGTACACCATAGTAAAACTTGCAACCCACATCTTTTCTGGGTGCTTTCAAGAAGCAGGTCTATCACGTGTATACATTGAAATCTCACTTCTTTTAATGTCTAAATTCTGAGATTATAAGACTTTCTTGAGCATTGCTTTCAGGAGCAATAGAGAAGTCAGAATGCATTTTCAAGGCTGATAAAATAAAATGGGACTGGCCATTTTGTTATGATGCAATGAGAAATAAAACTCTGTGCTTGTGTACGTGTGAGGGAAAGTTTATTCCTCCTGCCGTTTAAAGTCCACAATTTCAGTTAAAATGTAAATATATTATTTTGGAGAATTAACTCATTATGACATTCTTACTTGGAATAACTCTCATACAAATTGCTTACAAAATTGGCCTGAAACTGGGGGCACAAAACATGGAACACACTTAAATTGTAAGTAAACAGAGTTGAAGCAACTGTCCAGGGTCAATTATATGATGTACACATAAGCTGGAAAAACAAATAGAGGACAAGCTTTGGTTAGGAGAATCTTGAAAGTGACAGGGCAGGACGAACCCTTCAAGGTGAAGTTTGTCAATAGAATACTACTCACATTACGGGGCTGGATGGTAAACACCTAACTTATGCCCCTGTGCATCTTCTTATGCTCATGGAAATCAGAACTACTGGCATTAGCACTCTTTGCTGTTCAAGCAGGATATTGCTTCAGAACCCTAAACACAGAGCTCCAACAAGTTATTCTTAGTTGATTCTTGGAACGTGAAATGAAACATTTCTTTTGCATTTGTTAGAAAATCCATTTAAGTCAGTATATTGATGAGCCTAGGAGTACAAAGGAGGCCAGGTTCTGTTCTTAGAGGTACAACAAAGAATTACTTTAATGAAGACAGTAGTGCCTGCTAATTCCAAACCTTTAGAACTAGAAGGTGTGTAGTGTATTGAGCTTGTCGATGGAACCAGTATCGTAAGTTAGGCATTCTCTTACATATAGAAAAAGTAGAAAGGGTTAAGAAGAGTAACTTACTTGATATGCCTAAGATTGCTTTGCCTGAGAGAGAATAATCTTTAAGTCTGTAGCCACACACATTAACAGTCCAGTTAATCTTATGGGAAACAAAAGTCAGAAGAAAAATATGAAATCACTTTGCAAGGGATATCATTTATCAGGGTTTGTTTTTTTACTTTTTGTGTTTTTTTTCAGGCAAGATATAATGATGCTTTTGATTTTGCAGGCACAATTGTCTAAGCCTTTATTTTGTACACAGGAAACTTTTCAGAGTTACTGTTTTACAACCAGATTTTGTGAAAATGTACTGCAGATAGCCATCTTATTGGCAGTATTGCCTTGTAAACACCTTATACAGGTTTGGTGGTGGTGGTGGTAGTTATATGCCATGGAGTCAGTTCTGACTCATAGCGACCTTGTACAGGATTTCCAAGATTGTAAATCTTTATGGGAGCAGAAAGCCTCATCTTTCTCCCCCAGAACAGCTGGTAGTTTTGAACTGCTGACCTTGTGGTTCGCAGCCTGATTCATAACTGCTATGCTACCAGAGATATATTCTGGGTTCAGTTCCAGAAGACTGAAATAAATAAGACATATCAATAAAGTGAGTCTTGTGAATTTTTTGGCTTGTAAGTGCATAGAAAAGTCATGCTTACACTATATTGTAGATCACTGTGTGCCTTATAAGAAAGTTTGAAATGTGCTTTTAGAAATGTGGCACCAGTAGACTTGTTCAATGCAAGGTTGCCATAAACCTTCACTTGAAGGAAAAATTCAATAGTATATGTGAAGCACAATAAAGCCTGGCATGTCTGTAGTTTGAGTTCTAATTAAAAACTTCCACCCTAATAGATCAAAAGCCCAAATACCAAAGTAACAACAACAACTAAAGTACTCATAGATATTGCAGTTAGAACAATCTCAGTAATGCTCCATTAGGGAACTTCACTATAAATGAGCTACGTCTCCCTTACTTTACTGTATTGGAAAATGAAACATCTCAAAACAGTTAAATATTGCATCTCTCTATAATGTCTCCTCTTGGATTTTCTGACTCAATTCCTGAAGTAAATGGATGGTGCTTTTTTTCTTCTCTTTAGCTTTGCTGCCCATGCTCTGAAGGAACTGAGTTTCAACGTTGTAGGTAATTCAATCTTTAAGGGCAAATGCAATGGAGGATCAAACTGCCTGCAGTCTTCTTAAAAGCAAATAGAAAATGCCACTAGTCTGTCTCCCTCCAGGCAGATTTATGGCTCGGTGTCTGGGGAATCTTTAGATTAACACTCTCCAACTACTATTGTCTAGACCTGGCAAAGGCAGAAGATTAATGTCAACAGGGAGGCAGCTTGCACTGGATGTTGGAAATACAGATCCTGGCTTTGACTGGCCTATAGATCAAAGAAGCTTGCAATTTAGACAGAACCTGGAAGGAAATTTGCCAATCAGGAGAGCCACTCAAATCAAGAGTGAAAAAACAAGGCCCAGAAAGGAAAAGAAAGCGCATGAAAACTCAGCTGGAAGAGACCACTGTGATCTCATATACAATTCTGGTCAACTGCTGGCTTTTGATTGTAGTTCATTGCACAGGGAGAAAAGGGCAGAGATCTTATCTGTGGTTACAACCTTTGTTCATTGGTTACAGGCCCAGGGTCACCTCCAAGATCTCACAGGCAGAAGTGGGATATTTGTTTACTATTTAGTTTCCACTGAACTGTGTAGGTTTGGAAATTTGCTTTCATCGAAAGCTTACAGGGGGATGTTTGGATAGATCATTTACCATCTCTCCTCCCCCGAGTAAAACATTTTGATGATTTACTTGTACGGAAGGTAGGAGGATCAAGATTAATCATAAAATGCACTCTGTCTGAAATACGAGCACAAGCTGACTGGCATCCAGAACAGGAGTGGTCAGTGGTCCAGACTTCTATCTGCGAGGGTCACAAATGGATGTGAGGTGGGTTTCTAAGGGCTATAATTCACCTCTGCTTTTGACTTGGTTCCTCTGTTTATTCATTCTTCATGTTAGTTTCTTCATTCTATAAACAGTTATGGGAGAAAGATGAAGCTTTCTGCTCCTGTAAAGATTTACAGCCTCAAGAATCCTATATAGGGTCAATATGAGTTGCAACCAACTCTGGCGCATAACCACCACTACCATAAACAGTTACTAATCTCTCATTAGTTTTGAGCTTTGCAATGGGTTTCAAAGATCTTACTGTCTGTTCGATTGATTCTCAACTGCTGTCACTGTGGCCCTCTTGCAATTGAGTTAATTCTTTAAAAATGTAAGTTAAATTAGGAGACACTTAACCAAACACCCATTGCCTCTTCATCTCATTTAGGATAATATCTGAAGTCCTTCCCTTGATATCTAAAGCTTTGCTTCTTAGACCTAAAGTCTTAATCACTGTCTTCAGTGCTCACTTTAGTTCCCACATGGAGGCTTGTGCTGGACGCTCCCTCTGTCTACAACCCTGTGCCCCAGATTTTTGCACGGTTGGCTCTTTCCTGTCATTCAAGTCTCAGCTTGAATGTCATCCTTACGTGAGGAAGTCCTGATGTCAACGTGACTAGCTATCATTGCCAATGTGACTCTTTCTTGACTTCATAGCTTGTCCCAGTGTTCAGTATCTTCTTGCTTATTTACTTTCTCTTAGCGTAGTGGTTACGAGTTGGCCTGCTAACCTCAAGGTCAGCAGTTTGAAACTACCAGCCATTCCATGGGAAAAAGATGAGGCTTTCTGCTACTGTAATGATTTACAGTATCATAAACCCTATAATCTATGTGAAGCACATAGATTATAACAACAACAACAACAACAACAAACCCTATACAGGGTCACTGTGAGTTGAAATTGAATTAGTGGCACACAGCCACGCACCACCACCCATCTGTCCCATTAAAATACAAACACCATGAGAACAGTAGCTTGTTGTTGCTCTCTACTGCCTCTCAGTGCCCACAAAGTGACTGGCACATAACTGTATTAAGTATGTGTTTAAATCATGAATTGTAGCTACACTTCAAAATCGCTAATGGAAACCTGGAAAACTATTTTGACTTCGTGTACTTACTTGAATCAGGGAAACTCTATATTGGATTTCCATTCAAAGAATGTGTTAGGAACTTGGACATCTTTTTCTACTTGAAGAACTTTGAAAACCTGGATAACTCTCTTGATGTCTATATGTGAATAGGAGAATATGTGTTTTCTCAGTCACTGAATGCATTGGGAATATTGCCATCCTTTCAGTGCAAGATGCAGTTTCAGATTTTGAAAACTGTTGAATCCATGTACATGCATCAAAGAATCTGTGTAGTTTTCTCATTGAAAGGACATACTAGTTACTCACCTGTCCTGGTTACATAGGATATACTTTGAAAATCAGGATACTTTTCTTGACTTAATATAAGAATATGGGGGAAACTGTGTAGTGGGTTTTTTTTAATTTATGTTAATGAATGCATTGGGAACTTTTGAATCTTTGTACCACAAGATGTATTTTTTCTTTAAGACTATATTTTGTTGTTGTTGTTGAGAATATATACAAAAAAATTGCACCAATTCCACAGTTTATGTACTTAGAATTCATTGACACTGATTACATTCAAGTTGTACAACCATTGTTACCTTCTTGAGTTGTTTCTCCACCAGCACAAGATGTGTCTTAAAAACCTGAAAAACTATTTAGACTTCATATACTTGCATGGGAAAAAATATGAATTGTATTTCTTTGAAAGGAATACATTGTAGATGTAAAAAAAAATCATCTGTGGGTCCTTTTAAAAATACACATTCCGTGATCTCATACAATGAAGTGAGATGTGAATCTCAGGCTTTTAAAAGTTCTACAAATGATTCTAACACACATACTAGTTCAATTGTCTTTGAACTGTTTGCTTTTTAAATCACTCCAAGCAGTAGAAAAAATGTGAGAATGGAATATTAATATATATTAATATGCAATCATTTATTAAATACAAGTAGAACAACCCCACAAAGCCCTGGAGAGAACACATAATTTTAGCTCACACAAAGCAATAAGAGAGAATGGCTTAAACAAATGACCAAGATGCAGGCACAGAAAACATTTCTGAGAAAGAAAAGGTAATAAAAATAACTGAAAAAGAATGCAAAAGAATGATATTTAGGTACCTTAAAAGGATTGACAGAAAGATCAAGGAAAGCAAGGAGAAACTAGAAAAAACTTTACCAGAATTCAGGAAAACACTACAAGAACAAAAAGCCAAAATAAATACAAATTTTGAAATAAACAAAACCTACATTTAGAAATCCAGAAGATTAACACTAAGTATTCAGAAATCAACAATGCATCGAAAGGTAAATGGAATAGATTTGAAGAAATGGGAACCTGAATTAGTTAGTGTAGGGCTATATCACTCTAGACTAGAATGCTTGAAGAACAATCCAAAAAAGAATGAAAACATCTGAAGAGGAACAACTTATGGGTGACAAGAATTCCAGAACAGAAAGAGACAATCAAAAGCACAGAGAAAAAGGTTTTGGAAGAAAACTTCCCTAACATCATAAAAGAAACAAAAATAAGAATACAAGAAGCTGAATGAACAACAAACAGGATGGTTCCCTCCCC
>NW_006408564.1:19551245-19562858 GCF_000296735.1 Chrysochloris asiatica | reverse complement strand
TAAATTATGACAAGGTCAGTGATTCAAGCTCACCAGTTGCTCTTTGGAAACCCTATACAGGGTCACTATGGGTCAGAATCGACTTGCTGACACTTAACAACAACAACAACAACAACAACAACAAAATTAAAAAGGATAAGATAAAAAGAACATTAAAATAATTCTTACTCAACTTGTTAACAGTAAAATATTTTTTCACTCATTAAATTAATAATGAATACTTACCTTTAAAATATTCCTGCTATCTGGTACATCTTTGTACTATCATTAATATCTCAAGTTTCAATATATGTGAGGGTAGTAGACATAGAAATGGCTGTAGATTCTTTTCTTGATAATTTTCTTTTTTTTCCTGTAGGATTGTAGGAAATCTGGTTAGGTCTTCATGATTTTTAAAATGAAAGTTTATACCTGAAGAATCAGAAGTGCTAATTCTGCCCATTTCTTGTGGTTCCTTGTGATTCCATTGTGTGTTATCGTCGCTAGAATTTTGTCATACATTTATCTTACATTGGTCATTGTCCATTTACTAGGTTTAACTTAGCAGAAGATAATATAATTATAACTTGACTTAAGATGGCTTATATAACCTCCAATCTGTGACAACCTATGCAAACAAGTTAGGTGCTTCTGTGAACCTTTCTGTGCTGACTCCTTAATTATGCCTCACATATTCTAATTAAGGGACCCAGGATTAGTGAGTGTGTCAGGGTCAAGGTATCCATTGGAGTTGATAAATCTTAAACTTTAAGGTAAGAATAAATAGAAAGAAAACCAATAGAGCACTCAGTGAATTTGGAGAGCTAGGTGTGACACTTTAAATAAGGGTAATTGATTTTGCTGTATACTAAGTGTAAGGAAAACTGCGGAAGGGTTTCCATAGAAGGGTACATGTTTGTGTTTTTACAGGATTATTTGGGCCGGATTGAAGAGAGCAAGGATGAAACTCAGGTAGGTAATCACTGCAGGCTCATGGTGAGTGAATACAAGATCTATTTTTGAAGTAAAAGTAATGGGATCCGGTTATAGACTAGACAGGAGAATAGAGGAATCTTGATTACCAATTACAGCACATGGGGCACTGTTGTTTCCAACTCTGCCAGGCAAGAGATTTGCTTTCTATGCAGTGGGAACACTATCCTTGTTTTCTAAAAGAAGATTACGTTTCTAGCAGGGTGTTGACCCCTCCAGGCACCTATATTTTGCAATGTTTGTCCTAGTTTCATTTCATTTTCCATGAATGAATCTGTTTGAAGCCCAGGATTTACATGAACTACTTTCCAAATCATTTTCAAGCCCAGCTCATTGGCATTATTTGTTGCTCCATGAACAATTTAATTTTTGATTGTTTGGGGTAGGGGTGGATTTAATTAATTAGGATAGGATTCCACAGGGCTTGTTTTAAGAGACTTTGTCAAACAAAAATAATCCATAATCTTTTTCTTGAAAGTGAATGTAGCTTTTCACCAACTTTCCATTTTCTCTCCCCCTCCCCAAAACATAAGATTTCATTTTACACCACATACAGCTGGTTCTCATATTGGTGCTGCCTAAGAAGTCCTCTTTAAGGAGTTAGATTTTTGCATGTGAACAGTTAGTTGCTAGTCTTCATTTTACACCACATACAGCTGGTCTTCATATTGTCCATCTAAAGTTCATAACCTGGGTATAAGAAACCAAATTGAGAAATATTAGTGCAGGGCTGTTGATTATTTATTACAGCCTTTTTAGCCATATTTCTCCATTATGTGATGTATTGTAAATCCTAGTCTTGATGCCTATTATTGGACTCCTGGTGTGGTACTGTAGGATAAGTGCCAGACTGCTAATCACAAGATCAGCAGTTCAAACCCACCAGTTGCTCCCTGAAAACCCTACGTAGGGCCACTATGAATCAGAACTAACTCAATGGTACTTAACAACAACAATATGCCTATGATTATGGATTCATTTTGAAGTGAGTTGCTAATGAGGCAGGATTAAAGGGGACCATGGAGCTCTGGTAGTATAGTGGTTACAGATCAGGCTGCTAACCTCAGGGACAGCAGTTCAAAACTACCAGCTGTTCCATGGGAGAAAGATGATGATTTCTGCTCCCGTAAAGATTTACAGGCTCAGAAACCCTGTACGGGGTCGCTATGGGTCAGAACCAACTCCATGGTACAACCCCACCACCAAGGAGTGAGGATTGAACTGCAAGGTTGAGGAAGTCCTGGTGTGGGCTAATGCGTCAGACTGCAAAGTTGTTTTCACTGCAAGGTTGGTGGTTCAAGTTCACCAACTGCTCCTTGGAAACCCTATACAGGGTCACTATGGGTCAGAATCAACTCGATGGCACTTAACAACAACAAGGAGTAAGGATTGAACTGCAAGGTTGGTGGTTCAAAGTCACCAGCCTCTCCTCAGAAACCCTATACATGGTTGCTATGAGTTGGAACCAACTCAATGAACTCAACAACAGCAAGGAGTAAGGAGTCCTGGTGTGGCACTATAAGATAAGTACTGGACTGCTAACCACAATGTTGGCACTTCAAACCCACCAGGCATTCAGAAACCCTCTACAGGATTGCTATGAGTTAGAAACTGACTCGATGGCACTTAACAACAGCAACAAGTAGTGGAGATTAAGGTGGGGTTAAGGAGGAAGAACTAAGGTGGAATTAAGGAATAAAGGTTCCCCATCTTACTAGAGGGTGTGACTCAAATCACCACCCTTAGTTTTTCTACTGGAGTTGGTCTGAGTCCAATGTATAGGAATGCTTTGGCAACGGTCTTCTTCTTGCTCTAAATCCTGATCTGGGTCATCCCAGTCTATCCTCTAGTTAGTGTAGCTGTGGCCTATCACCTGACCTGATTCACCAGCTTGTCATGTGGCCTGCTGATTTGGCTTTCAGAGCTCCTGAGAATACATGGGTAAGTAGAATCCTTCATACGGACCTATCGAGTATGCATTTGATACTTGCCAGCCTCCACAATTGCATGAGCCATTTTCTTTGAGAGATGTGGGTTCAGTGGGTCGTTACAGCATATTTCAGAGTCTGGAATGAGAGAAGGGAGGTGTGGTGAATGGTATCAGGAAGGAGTCGTATAAGAAACATGAGAAGTTAGACACCTCCACCTCATAGGGACTACCCTCTTGCTGACATTTCTAAAGAAATTACTCATGCAATTAGTAATATTCATCTCATTTGAGAAGGAGACAGTAAACAAATATGTTGTCTTGGAGAATGAATTAGTAAAAAGCATAAGATGACTGAAGACGTTTTGAAGTGGACCGTATACGTAGACAATTAAGTACAGTTTTGTATGCATCTTGTAAATATACAAAATACCAATAAAAAGTATCTGCCATATATAATTGAAAACTCTAGCACTATGATGAGTTGGGTGAGTTAGATGGTTGTCTGAGTAACATCTTACAAAGTGCGATGTCTATTTACACTTTCCATTAAAGTGAACTAATCATTTAGCCTAACAGTCTGGTGCTGCCTAAGAAGTCCTCTTTAAGGAGTTAGATTTTTGCATGTGAACTGTTAGTTGCTTGTCTTCATTTTATACCACATACAGCTGGTCCTCATATTGTTCAAAGCAAGTGACATTATGAGCTTTCCCACAGATCATTAATACCAGGCTAATAGGCTGATTTCTAACTATGTAAATGCATTCTGGAGTCCTCTCTTTTCCCCAACAAAAGTACTGACCTCAAATAAAAATTATTCATAGAGGTTTACCAGCAGGGAATGTAGCCTTCTGTTTGTCTTCATAAATATACAGAACTCTCTTTACTCCACCAAGAACATTTTTTTTTTTTTTGTTATCAGTATTATTTATAAATGTTGTCACCATGCCACATTTGCTTGGCATGCAGACAAAAAGGGTTGCATAAACTTTTTCTTCGTTAAAGGAAGGTTTTAATAATGAATTTTCTCCTGTATTTATAATCCACCTAACTTATTTTAAGGCCTTATTTTTAAATACCTAGATATTGATCAACTTTCAAGTCTTTACAAACTTACTCCATTATTGCTTTATCTTTTTGCCCCTAAATCCTTACATTTTCTCTTTTCTTCCCATTATTGGTCTACTAGTTCCATACTTTCTTTCCTCCAAAATTTATCTTTGAATTGCTTTGTATTGGTCAGTTCCTTTTCTGAATGCAGAAAAGGACCTGAATTGAAGGTGGTACAATCCAGTGGAGAACACTACTTCAGAAACAAGACATGTGTTCGTATTAGTTCTAAAAGAAATCCAGGTAATATGTTAAGGTAGCACTAGTGTCCTGTGTAGCTTATGTGGCTAGACTGTTGTCTGCTAATCAAATGGTTGGTGGTTTGAGTCCACCCAGAGGTGTTGTAGAAGAAAATCCTGATGATTTAGGGACTTCTGAAAACTCAGCCATGGAACGTCTATGGAGCACAGTTCTACTTTGACACACATGGGGTTGAATTGAGTCTGAGTCACACTGATGGAAACTGGCTGTCTGGTGGGTTGGTTAATAAGAGGTAAAGTATTAAGGTAGCTTATGGAACTATCGGCCTCACAATTTTCCCCCCATTTTATTCATTCATTCAGTCAAAAATATTTATTGAGCTCTGCCTATGAGCCAGATATATAGCACTAGGAATATGAGGGTAAGTACAAAAGTATTGTTACTAGGGTTCCAGTTCATACATATATGGGCTTTATTTCTAACACAACATGTTTAACTATGTCTCTGAAAACAGTGGATGGCTTCAGATAAGTTCTCTCAGTAATACACTTGTCTTAGTTTCATTAGAGTGCCTTCAAAAAATGAGTCAAATCAAAATGGTGGCTTCTGAGAGGATGTGCGGGGCCAGTTACATTGAAGACCAACAGGTCAACTCAGAGGAAGTCAGCTCATGGTGACTATTTTTTTTTTTTTTAATTTATTCAGATGAGGTAATGTTGATAGATTTGTTGTTAACCCTGATAGATTTTTTGAAGAACACAGGATGATCACACGGGCTTTATAATCAAGACTGGAAACCTGTGGTGCTGAGAAAAAGACCAGGAAAGTTACACTGAGAAGTATTTTTCTTTCACAACAATGTACCTGTTCATTCATCAAGGGCTGTCCTAGGAGAATTTCTTTAGGAAGCCTTATTCCATCCACAGGCCTTATCTTGCCCCTTCAGACTTCTTTTTGTATCCACAATTCAAAAAACACTTCAAAGGAACATGATTTGAGTCCTTCAAGTATACCAAAATTGCCATTTTGATGTGGTATAAGTCAAGGAGTGAAGAATTCTTTAGGGAGGTTTGTTGTTTTGTGCCTTTGAGTCAGTTCTGACTCTTTTAACAGTTCTGTATCCTGGTATGGCGCTGTGGGCTAATTTGCTGGAGTGAAAAGTTGGTTTGAACCACAAGGTTGCTGGTTCAAGCACATCACTTGCTCCTTGGAAACCCTGTACAGGGTTGCTATGGATCAGAACCAAGGCAACCACAACATAGGGTTCCTGAGGCTGAAATTTTTATGGAAGCAGAAAGTCTTATCTTTCTCTTGTGAAACAACCAGTAGTTTCAAACTACTGACCCTGTGGTTAACAGCCCAACATGTAACCTGCTACACCACCAGGGCTCCTCAGGGAGTTTTAGAGAGATGTAAACACCACTTTCAGAACTATATTGACCTAGATATGTTAAGGAACAGTAGCTTTACATTTTGACATTTTTGCTACGTAAAAGGTTTCTATGAGTTTGTCAATGTTGGTAGTTCAAACTCACCAGCTGCTCCTTGAAAATCCTATATAGGGTTGCTATGAGTTGGAACCGACTTGACAGTAGTTAACAACATCAACAACAATTATTTTGTAGCCATATTAAAAAAAAACAAACCACTTTTTTTGTGAATTAAGCAATAGTTTATAGGGCAGATCATCAATTTTACACTCAACAAATTATATTTTGTTTCATTGAAATTACTACAATCCTCTCCATGAACCATCAGTTAACAGTATTCACCTCTATTTTTTGTTTGACATACAGAAAACACACAGAAAATATACATTTGTTTAAATGTCCAAAGGGCACATTTTGCAAGTCAGCCTCCTGCCTGCAGGCACACAATCTTTCTTATTCCCTGAGTCTAGAGTCCTCAGCAGCTCTATCTCTTTATGCCCTTGCCTCTGCTCCTGCCTCTGCTGTTGCCACTTTTCTGGTTAGAATCCCATGCTCCATTCATGCTTTTCCCTCTTGATGGACCTAGGGAAGATTTGTTTGATTTAAAGTGTTTACAGCCTAGGAAACAGTTTAAAAACATAAATTAATATGTGACCGTGTAACTGTAATTGTGTTATATGTTATCATGGAAAAGCTGAGGTTCTATGGGGTCACAAAATAGAGGGGACAAACTACTTGGTTTGGGTGCTGAAAGTGAGCTTCTCTTGAGGAATTGCCCATTAGATTGTGAGTTGAAGGATGAAGAAAAGATTTAGAAAGGCAGTGGGGAAGGGTCAGGGATCTGGGCTAAGGGAACTACAAAGGCCTGATGGTGGGGAGAATGCCAGCCTGGCTGAAGACTAACTAATCTAAGAAGAGTGGTGCAGTGTAGGCTTGGGAGCACCAGAGACCCAGGTGATACAGAACCATGGTTCATGCTAAGGATTTTGACTTTAATCCCATGAGCCATGAGAACCCATTTAGGCAGGAAATGGACAGGATCTTTCACCTCTAAGCATTTCATTTTCCCTTAAAACTCTCTGGTCTTGACTTTTGGCCAATTTCTGCAATGGATTTGGCAGCTAAGGGATTGGAGATCAGTACCTAGGATTAGCGTATTAAGTGTATAATTACAGTTAATATACTGACACCCCATGCCAGAAAAACACACTGACAGTGGAGCATGGCTTGAGGATTTAAAAGTCATCTAACTTTGAAAAGATGCAGGTGCTCGTGTCTTGGAGGTTTGAAAGCAGCAATCAAACCAACCAAATGTCTTGCCTTCACCGTGTTTGTATTACAGGCTGGGAAGCACTTTATATATAGCAGCCTTGTTAGATCTTCAGAAAGCACATTCAGTTCAGCAGTCTCCCTTTTTTTCTCTCTCTGTCTGTGTTTTAATTTGAAAGACTTCAGTGCTATCTACCCTAGCAATGATTCCTGTAAAAATTGAGTGAATATATCATATTTTGATGAACTTCAGCCCTTTTCTCATCATTCAGGTTTTCTATGCATGTGTGTTTGTTTAAAGGCTTCTTACCCGTTAAACCTATTCTGAGCCATTGCATCATTTCTGACTCATAGCAACCCTGTGAGACAGAACAGAACTGCCCCATAGCATTCCCTAGGCTATAATCTTTATAGAAGCAGATTGTTACATCTTTCTTCTCTGGAGCAGCTGATAGATTTGAACTGCAGAAATTCCAGTTAGCTGAGAGCCTAGCTACTCTCTCGTCTGTGCTCCTTGTTATTAAGCATTGTTGAGTGGGTTCTGACTCCTAGTGACTCTGTGTAGAGTTTTCAGGGAGACACCAGTGCTTATTCTTCAGTGCCATACCAGGACTCCCAAGTGCTCCTTGGTGGTGGCAGTGACTGCTGTGTCCCACTGAGTCAGTTCTGACTCTTTGCAACCCTGTAAAGGTTTTATGAGACCATAAATCTTTACAGAAGCAGAAAGTCTCCTTGCTCTCCAGTGGAGGGACTGGTAGATTTGAACCACTGACCTCAGAGTTAGCAGCCCAGCTCATAATCCACTCAGCTACGAGGACTTCTTCCAGGGCTCCTCCTTACAACTCTCTTGTTATAGACTAGTTAGATACCACCTCAGAGAGAAGGGACACTTAGTCCCTTGAAGGTCTTTCAGATTGCTCTGAAATTAAAATGTATGGTAACATATACAAGAAAAGCAGAGTTGCGTGTTGCCACTTGTAGGCAATGAAGCATCCTTGATTTTTGCTTTCTTAATCTCCAACCTTGAGTTCAAATCAAATGAGCACCACAAAAGATCAAGGAACCAGTAAGTTTCTTAGTTTTAGTTTTTTTCCTGGTATGAAAACTATTTGTAAAATACGTGTTAGGAGTGTTGTTTTCTAAGGAGAACCATTGCCTCATCTCTAATAATATTTAAAGTTATTTTTATGACTGATTTTTTTTTTTTCCTACTTTGTAATTTTTTGATGTGTACAGAATACTCATCAGTCTTAAATGCTGAGGTTTCGATATTCTACCAAGTGGTTAGTTTCTTTTTCAACTATCATCTTTGCTCATGGAGGTTCCAAAATCAATACTTACATGTTTATACAGAAAGGATCATGACTGTTGATGCTCAGGCTATTTATTTAGCTAAACACCAAGGCCGGAATAGTCTTAGTGCTATTTTAGTTCTACAGGTTGGAGATTGTTTTGATGTACACAAATCTTAGAAATATAGAGTTGAAATCAGTTTTGAAAATTAATCTTGTCCATCCTTCTCTAATGTAACTATTAAAGCTGTTTGGGATCTAGTTTTACTTTAGCATCTTTATATAATTCAAAACAAAGATCTGTGTGAATCAGTATGAACACTGAAAAATGAAAACAAAACCTTAGTGTTTAAAAATGATATAAAATGTATCCTTGTATTCCTAGATTGTAAGAGTTGATTTACCTTTTTTATTTTATTGCCTTCCCTATCCTCTTACCTAAAACAAGAAAGAAACATAAAATAAGAAAGCACACAAATATATAACCTATATAAAGTCAGGGCCCACTGTAGTCATATCTCACTCCAGTTTCACAGAAAAGAAACCACAGTAATGATACCCAAAAAACAGTGAAAAGGAAATTTAAATCTTTTTTAAGTCTTTCAAAGAATGGCTAGTGGAGATCCATTTAACATTGTACAGCATTGCTTTTACAAATGTGCTTCTGCCTCTCTCTGTGTATTTATCTGTGACTGCTGTCCATCTCCCTCTCCTTCTTGTCTCTACGTTCCTAAACTTTATTTACAAACGCCACTTACAATTCACATTTCCCCTTTCTACATCAGCTTTGCCTCTCGTAACTCTTTCACTGTTCTATCCATCCACTTTTAGACAAAATCAAAGGAAAGAGGTCAACAAAGTAAGTAAGGAATCTTCCTCCTTAATAAGGTGGAAGTGGAAAGGGAGACAGGCCTATCCCACAATTGAATGTGCGCACAAAACACGAGGGCAAGGGAACAATGTTCTGAACATGCAGAACCTGATTCAGCAAGTATAGGATTGGACTCTAGATTCTGCATTTAGAATGAGCTCACTGGTGAGTTTCTTGCTGCTTATCCCTGGATCATGCTTTGTATAGCAAGGACTCAAAACTATAGTCAGGGATAGAATGGTCCAATGGTAAAATTCTAGCTTTCCATGCTAGTTCAATCCCTGACCAGTGCTTCTCATGCATAGCTTGTGTGTTGCTATGATGCTGAACAGGTTTCAGTGGAGTTTCCAGACTAAAACAAACTATGAAAGAAGGTCTGACAATCTACATCCAAAAATCAGCCAATGAGTCACAACTGTAAAGGTAACATAAAGGGGGGAGTAGTTAGACTTACAGTCCAGGAACAGAGGACCCTAGGGCTATCAAGGGAGAAGAGCAAGAGTGGAATGTGGAACCCTATCCAGAGAAGTAGCGACACCAGAAATGGAGGCAGAAATGATGCCATGGAGAGAGAGAATAGCTGAGGACTCTAGATTTATAGAAAGAGAAAGGCTGCATGCTGGTGGCCAGAAGACAGAATGTGCCCTTTGGTTGTTTAAATGGTTATATATTCCTGAGTGTTTTTGTGTACATAAAAAAGCAAAACCAGTGAAAAGCAGAGGGAATAGAGGCAAATACTGTTGAATGGTGATGGAAGGGATTGTAATAATTGCAATGAAACTAAATGTAATTCGATGAGTGTAAAACTGATGTTCTCTCACATAAACCATCACTCTATTCACAATAAAAGCTTAAAAAAAAAATCAGCCAATGAATTGCAATGGTCAGATCCCTAACTCATCGTGGGAATGATACAAGACTAGGTAGCATTTAGTTTCATTGTATTTGGGTCACCATGAGTCGAAGATCTTTTGACTCATAGCAGATAACCACCACCACAACAGTAGGAAACAGTGAAGCTGGAGGCCAAGATGGATAAAGGATACATGTAAAGAAAGTAGTTAGACTCTAATCTCCGTGAATAAACAGCAACAACGTCTGCAATATCTGGTCTTATGGCTCACTATCTGTTCCAGAAAATGTTTTTTTCTTTTCTTCTTCCATGATCCTGCACACAGCAAGCCCTGAGTTTCTTGCTTACCACTCCTGTCTTCTCTTAACATTTAAAATGCCTGAGCACTGCCACATTTCTTAAAGTAGCCCCATTTATTCCAGGCATGCATCTGGCATGGTGATTTACACTGAATCTAGAGTCACTGATGTACTTTTGTCTGACCCTTGCAGTCCTCAGAGATTCATTCTTTACTCTCAAGGACACTCACACCCCACACTAAGTGTCTATAGTTCACTTCTGACAGGCCTGTTTGGATCTTAATCACAGCTCCCAAAGTTTTAGTTAACATAGCTATATCCGTGAACTTAATCAACAAGCTCTTCAGTCTTTCAATTCAGCCATTGATCAAACAACAGCCACTAAATCATAGAACGCCCTGGCTAGTACCTGAAAAATAAGCCCATTCTTGATGCTGATCCATTGGTGGAAACTATTTGTGTATTGCTTTTTGACTATTTATCAGAGACATTTTAATTGGATTTTCTCAGGATAACTGATAATGAAAAGTTTGGGGATTTTTTGTTTGTTTTTTAAGATTTCTATTTAATGACAAATATGAAAACGGTGTTTTATTTTAAGAGTGCAAAAAATTTGGAAGTATAAAATATAAAAAGGGGAATTAGTCTTTATTCATTCCCTAATCTCACTTCCCTTGCAGGAGCATCCATTCAATATTAATTATTTTTCCTTCTGGAGCTTGAGCTTGCATTTTATATACATACATATTAGAGCAGAGACATTTCTGCAAATTGGATATCCATGTGCTCTTCCGCAACTTCCTGGTCTTTTTGCAGCTCACTTGGGCCATGAGACTAAGCTAGACACATACACACTGTAAATAGAAGTGATGAGTATCATGGCTAGGCTGATCCATCTAATAGTAAAAATTAGTTCTCCAGGGATGTTCTTCTTTTGCAGAAAAGACTGAGGAGAGGCCCCTTTTCCAGGTACAAGATACAAGATGGTAGAACTTTTGTCAGTCGGGATTTCCAAAGTGTCTGTATGTATATCTCTATGGATTAGGGCTTCACTCTGCCTACACACCTACATTACATATGAGCAAGAGAGTTCTTCATTGTGTTTAGTCACTAAGAGTTTAAGGTGAATTTATTACCACATCAAAACCTTTTATACTATGACTAATCCACAAATCTACAATTATGGGTCTCTTTCTAAAATATATATATATATATTTCTAAAAATATATATATAATATATCAATAGAATCATACCAGGTATATTGTTGCTAAGTGCCACTGAGTCAGTTCTGACTCATAGTGACCCTGTATAGGATTTCTGAGGTTTTACGTCTTCACAGGAGCAAATGCCTCATTTTTCTCCTGCAGAGTGGTTGATGGTCTTGAACC
>NW_006408564.1:19545496-19546545 GCF_000296735.1 Chrysochloris asiatica | reverse complement strand
CTTTGTGACCTAACATATGGTCAATTCTGGAGAATGTTCCATGTGCACTGGAGAAGAAACTATATTATGCTGTTGTTGGTTTGAATGTTCTGTTCACATCTATGAGATCAAGTTGGTTGATTGTGTTGTGTAGTTCCATGGTAACTTGGTAGAGTTTCTTTCTGGTTGTTCTGCCCCTTTTCAAAAGTGGCATATTAAATTACACTTTAGTTTTTAATACACTGTAATAATTTTAATATACTATAATAAAACTACAATTACACTATAATTGTAGATTTATCTGTTTCTTTCTTAAATTCTAGTAAGGTTTGCTTCATATATTTTGGTGCTTTTCATTGGGACCGTAGATATTTATTTTGGTTATGTCATCTTGCTCAATTAACCATTTGTCTTTATCTCTTATGTGGGTTTTTGTCTTAAAGTTTACTTTATCAGAAATTAGAATTGATTTATTGCTTGTTTATTATTGCAGTTAGCTTTTTTTTTCCCATCCTTTAACTTTTGGTCTGTTTTTGTCTTTGTATGTAAGGTATGTCTCTTGCAGGCAGCATATTGAAGGGTCTTGTTTTCTTATACATTCTGCGACTCTGTCTCTTCACTGGTGCATTCAATCCATTGCCATTCAATATAAGTATCTATAGGTATGAATTAATTGCTGCCATTTTGTTTATTTTTTGGTAGTGCTGTTCATTGCTTTCGTTTTGCACGCCTTCCTTTCCTGAGTTTGGGTTTTTTGTGCTATTTCTTGTCGGTTTCTTCTTAGTTTTCATGTTTGCTTGTTCTATTTAGAAGTTCATTTTCATGGTAAGTTGTGAAGTATTAACCTTCTTTGGGGTTACCTTACAGTCTATTAACTTTTCTCTCAATTTAAGACAATCTATTGTATCATGTAATTTACCTGACCTCCTCACCACCTGGATCTCTGTTCCTACGTTTATCCCTTCTTTGACATGGATATTATTTTTATCTTCAGTTGACCTCCCAGCTCTTTTGAATTCGTTGTTGTATTTTTGTTCTGTTCTGAACTCTGCTATCTGTTGATTGAGTTC
>NW_006408564.1:19542470-19543597 GCF_000296735.1 Chrysochloris asiatica | reverse complement strand
CAAGCTCTTTGTCTCTGTGCCCTGGGAAAACTATGGGCTCAGCATTGGACTTTTTTTGAGGGGTGGGTGTGCACACCCAGCCACTTGAAGGCATCTGGGCTGGGCAAAGAAGGTGCAACAGGGAAGAGGAGGAAAAAATGTGTTAGAATACCCTGTACCTTCTTTTGCAAATGTTACTGCATGGCTTTTAATGCCAGTTCCTCGTGCCAGTCTGGCTGTAGCCCTACCCTCTGATCTCTGCCTGGGCGGGGTGCCCACAGAGGGAGTTCTTTCTCAAACGATTCCTAACTTGCAGTATTTTCCTTTATATCGTGATTTTTTTCTACTTGCGCCTGTGGGAAACTGATGCCCTGTAACTTATGCTAGATCCAGAGCTCTGGAGATGTTCTGTGAGCACAGCTTCTCTGGGTTTTCAATCCCTCACCCATGGAGCCTTTCCTACCTGACTGTCTCTGCTGCTTGCCAAGACTGGAACTGTGTTGTTTTATTTTTAAAGTTTTTATTGTGAATTGAGTGATAGTTTACATCAGGGAATATCCGTTTTATACTTATCCTATAATATTTATTTCATTGCAATGATTACAATCCACTGCATACTTCATCATTCAGCAGTATTTGTTTCTACTCCCTGTTTTTTGGTTTCTTGTATTTTTTAGATGTGCACCAAAAACACTCCGGAATATACAATAATTCAAACAGCCAAAGGGCACACCCTGCAAGTCTACCCCCTGGCTGCCAGCACACATCCCCCTCTCCCTTCAAGAGTCTAGAGTCCTCAGCAGCTTCGTCTCTCCATGTTATCATCTCTGGCATTGCCGCTACTCTGGATAGGGTCTAACACTCAGCTCCCACTCTTCTCTCTTGACGGTCCCAGGGTCCCTTTGTTTCTCTGGTTATATTTATTCCTAAATATTTCATTCTTTGGGTGGCTATTGTAAATGGTATTGCTTTCCTAATGTCCCTTTCAGCATTGTCATTAATGGTATAGAGGAATCCAACTGATTTGTGTATGTTGATCTTAAACACTGCCACTTTGCTGAACCTTTCAATGAGGTCTTGTAGCTTTTTTACTGAAAAATTTTGGGTTTTCTATGTACAGTATTATATCATCTGCAAATAGAGTTTCA
>NW_006408564.1:19539090-19541389 GCF_000296735.1 Chrysochloris asiatica | reverse complement strand
TGCAATAAACTGTCCTCTCAGCACCACTTTTGCTGTTTTCCAAAGATTTTGGTATGTTGTATTTTCATTCTCATTTGTTTCTAGGAACTTTTTGAGCTCACGTTTTATTTCTTCTACTGCCCAGTAAATTTTCAGCAGGGTGTTATTTAGTTTCCATGTATTTGACTTTATTTCCTTGGTCTTCCTACATTTGTTTTCTAATTTTATAGCACTGTGGTCTGAGAAGATTCTTTGTAATATTTTGATGTTTGTAAATTTATGGAGGCTTGTTTTGTGGCCTAACACATAGTCTATTATGGTGACTGTTCCATGTGTGCTGGAAAATAATGTGTATTGTGCTGTTGTTGGGGTAAATGCTTTATACACATCTATGAGCTCAAGTTGGTTGACTGTGTTGTTTAGTTCCTTTGTGTCTTTGTCAAGTTTCTCTCTGGTTGGTCTATCCTTTTTTGAAAGTGGCATATTAAAATCTCCCACTATAATTGTAGATTTGTTTCTTTCTTTCATCAGATTTTGCATGGTGTGTTTTATGTATCTTGGGGCTCTTTCACTGGGAGCATACATTTTTACTGTGGTTATGTCATCTTGTTTGACTGATCCTTTAATCAGGAGATAGTGTCCTTCTTTGTCACTTGTGCTGATTTTTGCCTTAAAGTTTATTGTATCAGAGATTAATATTACTATTCCTGCTCGATTTTTATTGCAATTAGGTAGGTATATATTTTTTTCTGTCCTTTAACTTTTAGTTTGTTTTTGCCTTTGTGTGTAAGGTGTGTCTCTTGCAAACAGAATATTGAAGGGTCCTGTTTTCTTATCCATTCTGCCACTCTCTGTCTCTTAACTGGCATGTTTAATCCATTGACATTCAGTGTAATTATTGATAGGTATGAATTAATTGCTGTCATTATGTTATTTTTTTTGTGGTGCTGCTGGTTCCTTATTTCTGCATGCTTTCCTGTATTGAGTTCATGTTTTTAGTGTTCTTTCTTGTCAGTTTCTTCTTAGTTTTAAGGTTTCTGTGTTCTTCTTGGATCTTCATTTTCTTGGTATACTGTGAAGTATTAATTTTCTTTGAGGTTACCCTATGATTTACTAACTTTTTCCTCCATTTGAGATATTCTATTTTATCCTGCAATCCACCTGACCTCCTCACCACCTGGATTTCTATTCCTCTATTTTTCCCTTTAACATTGTCATTATTTTGCTCTTTGACTGGCCTCACAGGTGCTCTGAATTCATAGTTGCAATTTTCTTCTGTTCTGGACTCTTCTGTCTGTTGACTGGGTTCTGGGTGGTCTTGCCATGTGTGTTAATCTCTGGTTGTTGTCTGTTTATGTTGGTTTTCAGTCCAAAAACATCTCTTTAGGATGTTTTGAAGTGCTGAGTTGGCTTTGACAAAGTCTCTTAGCTTCTGTTTATCCTGGAATGTTTTGATTGCATCGTCATATTTTATTGACAGTTTTTCTGAGTAAATGATTCTTGATTGGCAATTTTTTTTTTCTTTTAGGGTTTTATATATGTCTCTCCATTGCCTTCTTGCCTGCATGGTTTCTGCTCAGAGCTTAATCTGATATTTTTGCCTTTGCAAGTAACACTTCTCTTTTCCCTGACTGCTTTTAGGATTCTCTCCTTGTCTTTGATTTTGGAGCGCTTGATTATGATATGTCTTGGTGATTTTCTTGTGGGGTCTATCCTTCCTGGGTTTCATTCAGCTTCTTGAATACTTTTCATCCTTCAAGATATTAGGCCAATTTTCTTCCCTCAGATTCTCAACTATCTCCTCTGTGGACTTGTGTGATTCTTCCTGTTCCAGAATGCCAATAATTCTTAAATTATTTGTCTTCATGTTATCCAACGTGAATCTTAGACTCTCTTTAGATTTTTTAAAATCCTTTTTTCTGCTTGCTCTTCTATCTTAGCTGTATTGAGAGATTTGTCTCCCAGCTCTCTGACTCTGGCTTCCATCTGTTCAGTTCTACTCCTTTGCCCTTTCAGTGTTTTGTCCATTTCTGGTATTTTATTTTTAATCATTTTGACCTCTTTTTGCAGATTTTGAATTGTTTCCAATTCCATATCTATCTTATTTGATTGCTTTTATAGCACTTTCCTGACTTCTTCCTTATTTTCCTCCACCCCTCTGGAAGCACTTGGATTTGTCTCCATACCATTTTCTTGAATTCCTTCTCAGGCAGATGTAAAGCCTGCTCTTCTTCTAATGGAAAGTGTTTGTCTACCTCTAGCTCATTTGTCTCAGTTATTCATTTCTGTTTCTGGAAATGTGTAGAGATTTTTTGTTGAT
>NW_006408564.1:19535600-19538520 GCF_000296735.1 Chrysochloris asiatica | reverse complement strand
GAAGAAGTGAAGACACCAGTGCAATTGTGGCTTATAGCTCAGCCTAAAACATTTTTAATAAGGGATTATTAAAGCTTGTTGAGAGATGAATAAAGTGTATTGAAGATCAAGGAGATTATGTCAAAAAATGATGTTTTTGTTTTTTTAAAAAGTTAATTTTGCAGTCAGAATTCAAAAATAAATTCTACAGCCAGAGTGTGGATAATTTTGACTAACACCTGTGTGTGTGTGTGTGTGTGTGTGTGTGTGTGTGTAGAGAGAGAGAAAGAGAGAGAGAGATTGCTAAATCTCAAGAAAATGATTCAAATGGTTGTAAAGACTGTCAAGTCTCAAGTCCGTGGGTCAGACATCAGACAAGAGGTTTCTCCTGATTTATAAATTTAAGGGCTGATGAACCCAACATCTGTAGGCAACACAATAGGCCACTATTCAAGTCCCAAGAATCAGATATCAGAGGCTAAGAAACTAGATGCAGGATTCAGAGTGAACAAAAATCCAGAGAACTTTGTTAGAATATACTGGATGCAATCCACACCTATGTAGAAACTCCTTTTCAACTGATTGGCTGCTCATAGTAGATCTCATCAGAGATCATAGTTAACAGATCACTAGACAGCGGCTGTCTACTACATAACTGTCAAACCACTGACTATCATGGTCCAGCCAAACTGACACACAATTTTAACCATAATAGCATCCATCTCTGTAATCCTATATCTCTTTATTATCTTGCATTCCAACAATGTTTGTACTTTCATAAAAGTTTTATCCTACTGTTTGTCCCCTGTCATACCCTTATCTCTTCATTAAATTCAGATACTCAGTGAAAAAAGAAGTACCTGGAGTAGGTTTTCCAGGAACCAATTTGAATGTAATCTTATTGTTTGCTGAGAAAACAAGTTTTCTTTTTTGCTGGTTGTTCTGCTCATCATAGACAAACCTGTTTGATTATGAGAAATGGATACTGTGCCCAAATTTTCTCTTCTCCTTAAATATTTTCAAGAGAGGTTGAAGCCTAGGTTTCCACTCTTCTCACATAATGATGATTTTGCTCAGTTCTCTGTAGCTCATATTTTCTCCATCTTAACTGAATTCTAGCTTGTTGAATATAGGCCAAATAGCTTGAAGCATCTTCCAGTCTCCTCAACAATTGTCTGTACTTCCTCTCTCTTATTCTTTTCCTATCCCCTCCTTATTCACTAGCACACTCTCCCATTGTATTTTACAGTAAGCATACGGTTAGAAAGACAATACATAAAAGCATATTATATTGGAAACTGGAAAACACTGAGCTGGCTACCAGAAGGCCAGTGTCATTAGCATTCTACAGATGTCTATTATTTTTTAGCAGAGAAAGAGATGCTGCCAGAAATTCTTATTCTGCACACTCTGTGGAGACAATGAGTTTATACTAATTCATAGATTCGTGCCATCACTCTCTGTGGTAACTGTCAAGATCCCAAACAAGATCAGTTAAAGTGAAAGGAGAAACTTCAGGATTATATTAGATGTTGTATGTTGTGGAGTCAGTTCTGACTCTTGGAAAATCTGTATGACTGAATAGAACTGCCTCATGTGGCTTCATTGGCTGAAATATTTATGAAAGCAGATTGCCATGTCTGTCTTGCTATGAAGTGGATGATGGGTTTGAACCACTGACTTTTAGGTTGGCACTCAAGTGCTTAACCATTGTGGTAACTAGGGCTCCTTTTATGGTTTATTAAATGGTGGTCTTTAAAGTAATCTCTTTTTTTTTTTGCATTTTAACATGGATCTAATTATTAGTACTCCTTGTGATGCTAATTTTTGGCTATCTCAGAGGAAACATTGGAGCACAATGTTATTTGGTCCAAATAAATGGGAAGAAAAATATACCCAATGAGATCATCTTATATCAAAGAGAAGTTCAACATGACTTGGGCCAATTCCTGATTCTTCAGCATAGAAGTAGAGACACAGAGAAGTTAAGACTTGATCAAGTATACAGGTACTGCTAGATAAAAAGAAGTCCAAAATCAAGATTTCTAGTTTCTAAAATTGATGTCATTTCTATGTCTTTTAATTTAATTTGGTTTATGTATATTTTTTACATCATATACATAATATATCATTTTATAGAAATTTCCTTTTAACTGTAGTTTTGTATTTTCCCTCCATTCCCAGATCTTTTTTGGTAGGTGTAATAAATTCAGAAAATACATGAAAATATGCTTTATTTGAAATGCTTATTATATGCAAGGAGTTCTGGTGTGGCGCTGTAGGTTCATGCGCTGGATTGCAAAGTTGATTTGAACCTCGAGGTCAGTGATTCATGCTCAACATCCACTCTTCAGAAACCTATACAGGGTCACTATGAGTCAGAAATGACTTGATAGCACTAAACAGCAACAACAAAATTATATGCCAAGAATTATGTCTGGCTTGAAAGGGTTTGGAGTTAATATACTTGTATTTGTTTTCTATTGCTACTGCAACACATTGCCACAAACCTGTGGTTTAAAACAACACAAATTTATTACCTTACAATCCTGCAGATCGGAAGTCCAATGCAAATCTCTCTAGGCTAAAATCAAGTGTTTGCAGGGTTACATTCCTCCTAGAATCTCTAGAGGAAAATCCACTTCCTTTTCTTTTCCTGCTTCTAGAATATGTTCATATTTCTTGCCTCTTAGTCCCTTTCTTCATCTTTTAAGCCAACAACATTTCACCTAGCTTTGTCTTCCTTCTGTTGCCAGAACGCCCCTTCTGCCTCTCTCTTCCACTTAAAAGAACATTTGTGATCACATCGGGCCCACCTGAATAATCTAGGATAACCTCTCTTTTTTAAGACCAAGTGATTATCTGTAAAATGGAGATTTTGATAGTCTCACTTAGAGTTGCTATGAGGATTATAATAGTTAATCATATTATACATATAGAG
>NW_006408564.1:19527633-19533499 GCF_000296735.1 Chrysochloris asiatica | reverse complement strand
GATTGCCTTGTTGCTGGTGGTATAAACCACCTCAAAACGTCTCCGCCTGTGCTGGCTTGTGCCTTGATGGGCAGGCCTGAGCCTCAGAGTTTGGGCAGAGGGCTCGCCTAGGCAGAGGGGTTGGAGGGTAGGGTTAGTGGCTGCAGGCAGATGGTGTCCCTGTCTGACGACATCAAAAAATGCCTCTCTCTGTCTCCCTGCGCCGTGGGCACCGGCCCTACAACGCCTCCCGTGGCAATGAGGCTCACCGCCCCCCACCCCATGAAGGACCGTGGCAGTTCCTGTGGCCCCGCCGGCTATCTGGGCACGCCTGCCCTCCAAATGGGTCCGCTCAAGCCCTGCGCTCCAAGCTCCACAGTCCCAGAGCGGGAGCCGAGCACAGGCCCAAAATGCCCACAACTCCCCAGCAGGTCGACCCTTCAAAAAAGGAAGTCCACAATGTTGGAGGCTAAAGTCTTACGTTTGCCCAAAGGCTGTCTGTCTACCAGGTGGGGGCCTCTTCTGTGCGATACCGCCCACCCTTCCCCGGAGCCCATGCACCTGTGCTGCCTGGTCAGGGAAGCACCGGAAGTCCTCTGTAATTATGAATTTTATTAAGAAAACTGAGTGATGCCATTCCTGTTCTTTGGAAGTTTACAGATGAGTTATCAAGACATGTTGCAATATGAGTTATTTAAATATTTGAATGGCTCAGATAATTTGATAAAGATGATAGAGTTTGGTGTGCATTTATGTCAAGGAGGCAATAAAAGAAAGACTTCAAATTGGATCTGTACAGAATTTATCCAGAAGTCAGTTAAATAAGTGTTGCGAATGAACCTACACTAGTTTGTTTGTTCACATGTGTCCATATCTTTCAGTAAATATTGGTAGACTATGGGAGTAAGAAAGGAACTCTGGTAGTGTAGTGGTTACAAGTTGGGCTGCCATTCGAAACCACTAGCTGTTCTGCGGGAGAAAGATCAGGCTTTCTGCTCCCGTAAATTTATAGCCTTAGAAATCCTATTCGGGGTCACTATGAGTTGGAATCGACACATACCCACCACCACCACGGGAAAGAGAAGGAGCCCTGGTGGCACAGTGATTCAGTGCTCTACTGCTAACCTGAAGGTTACCAGTTTGAACCCATCCAGAAGCTCCTTGGGGAAAAGATCTGGAGATTTGCATCTGTAAGGATTGTTGTTGTTAAGTGCCATTGATTCAGTCCAGAAGTGAGCTTTAGCTGCCGACCTTGTGGTTCAAACCAAAGTTGCTGTCCAACGGATTAATCCACAGTGCCACACCAAGATTCCCAAGGATTACAGCCTAGAAAACCCTATGGGGCAGGTCTCCTCTGTCACATGGGTTTCTAAGTTTCTATATTAATGGAAGTAAGTTTCAAACCAATTTTTGCCACATGTACAAACAGTTATTCACAAATAGACACAACAACAGTATATAACCTTCTTTGTAATCCTATATTTTAAGTTCTCTAACTTACTTAGGATGGAGTCCTGGTATGGCATTGTGGGATAAGCATTTGGCCACAAGGTTGGTTTGAACTGCAAGGTTGGCAGTTCAAATTCACCAGTTGCTCCTTAGAAGCACTATACAGCCTTGCTATGGGTCAGAATTGACTCAAAAAACAACAGCAACATCATGTTACTCAGGAGCTCTGGTAGCACTAAGTATCATACTGCTAACTGGAAGGGTGACAGTTCACGTCCATTAAGATTCACAGCCTCAGAAATCCTTTACAGAGTTGCAGTGAGTCAGAATAGATTTGATGGCACTGGGCTTGGATTTTTGTTTTTTAACTCACACCTTGCATGAATGGGTAATTTCAAGGTAAATGTGGCAATTTTCTTGTTTATTTCTTTGTTTTAATAATATTTTTTTACATTTTCAGTGGTTTACACAGCAATTTAGTTTCCCATTCAGCAATTTCATACAAATTGCTCAGTGACGTTGGTTACATTCACAGTATATGCATTTTATTTCCCTTCTGGTTTTTCATGTGTAGCAAGGTCTTGTTGACAGGTTTAACTAGCTTGGTTGTATCAAACAGCAGAAATACTCATGAATTGTGACTACAGACAAAGGGATGGCACAACAGGAACCCGGGTATGGTACTGTGAGTTAATGCGCTGTATTGCAAAGTTGGTTTGAACTGCAAGGCCAGTGGTTCAAGCTCACAGCTGCTCCTTGTAAACCCTATTCAAGGACACTGTAGGTTGGACTCTACTCTATGCATGGCACTTATCAACAACAACAACAACTGTAACGGTGTGCCCCACCTTTGTAAGGGTGGAAATGACGGCACGTTAGTTTTATCTGATACATATCTTGAATACCATTCACATCACCCATGAAAAGTGATTTCTCGCATGTGTTATACTAATGTATGGATCATCTGGTGTAAATTTTAATAGAAATATTTGAAATGTTTCACGAGAACTGCTTCTGGAATATGGATTCCTCATCAGGGTCTTTCAAATGGATGTGAGAAGGAGTTTTCTTGGTGCAAAGATTAAGTGCTCAGCTGCTAATGTAAAGTTAAGACCTTGCTGGGGTTCTTCAGATTTATTGTCTTTTTACAAAAACAATGTATTCATTGTTTTATTTTTTTTCAGACTGTACAACATACAACCCTCTGATGTGATAGTTTCATATGCGCATTATATACATGTAAAAAGTTCCTGACCTTAGTATTAAGAGTAAGTTTATATACATACCCCTCCATATTACATGGTCTACTAAAAATGTGTTCAAGCAAATTATATACAATAGAATAAGTGCCTAGATAGTTGAAGGTTTATGTTTAATAGCAATAAGGGATTAGGTTACAAATAGACTTTGGCTCTTTAGTCTCTCTACTCTCCCCAACAGTTACAAATTCTATTTTGGATGAATTCCTTCAGTCTAAATATACAGTCTCAATCTCTCATCATAATAAAATGCTTCCCTTGAATCCACGTTTTCCCCTGGCTACTCACTCATTAATTCTGCCTCCCTTTATAAATAAACCAAACCAACTTCAGTCCTGGTGTGGCACTGGAGGATAAACACTGGACTGTTAACAGCAAGATTGGTGGTTCAAACCCACCAGCCACCCCTTGAAAACTCTACACAGGGTTGTTGTGAGTCCATACCAACTTAATAATTCTTAACAACAGCAATAACAATGTAAGTTCTTAATTTTCCTTTCTTTGTTTTGATCCAAAAATATATTTTTTTAATGTTCAGTTGTACTTTAAAAAAAAATTTTTTTTAATTGTTTTATTGTGAATTATGTAATAGTTTACATGGGAGAACATTAGCTTTATATTCATCCTATCATATATCATTTCATTGCCATGATTACAATCCCCTCCATGCATTATCAACCAACCAAAGGGTATAACCTACAAGCCTATCCCCACCCCCACTCATCAGCACACAATCCCTTTCTGGGTCTAAAGTCCCCAGCTGGTCCATTTCTCCATGTCATCATCTCTGCCTCCATCTCTGGCATCACTGCTTCTCTGGATAGGGTCCCACACTCCGCTCTTCTCCCTGGATGATTCCAGGGACCTCGGCTCCTAGATTGCATAGTCAATCACTCCCTTCTTTTTGCTACAAAACATCTGTCCACCTTTAGATTTCCAATCCTCACAGTTAGTCCTGATAACAATTATTCACCATTGTATCACAAGGGACCTAGCACCATCTCCTTTCATTAGCCCCACCCAAACAGATTGGATACTACTCACTGGAGATTCTACCTTCCTCCACACCTCTGGATCTAGGCTCCCTCTTGAAAGCTTGTAAGCCAGTCACTTCTTACCTTTGTAGCCCCCCCACCCATTTTGGGTAGCGAATGTCCAACTTGCCCATTCTTGTCTACTTTGTGTATGGAGGGGGTAGGAATGATCCTTGCTGTAAAGATTTGTTCCCTCTTTTGAGCTACTGCATCCATGGGTGTAGGTCAAGTTCATCAAATTGTATCAGATTACTCTATTTTTTTTCCTTCTTCTTTCTTCTTCTAGTTGAGTTCTGATTATCCAGCCATTGAAGCCAGGTCAAGTGGGTATTATCTGCAAGTGTGGGTGTTCTTATGCATATGCCCTCTCTTCTTATCAGCTGGATGCTTCACTCTCCACTCTAGTCCCCTGTGGCTATGTCACTGACTCTGGGCCCAAGAGTGCCCAGGTCTTACCAAAATGCTGACCACCCAGGTCTCCACCTGGGTTCATAGGAGTCTATTGAATGTTGTAGGGCTTAGTTTACAGCTTCATTACTGTTTTTCCCTCACTTCCCCTTATTGGTGACCAATGTTGTCACCAATCAGAGTACATGTTTGCTCATGTATTCTCATTGAGTCTTTAGTCTTGTAAGGGGGTTTGCCCTGAGGGACCTGACCACTTACCTTGCTGTCTCCTGAGTGAGCAACTTGCTTCTTCTTGTCAGATGTACTTTGCATATTGGTGGCTGGTGGCTGTGTGCCGTGGAGTCGGTTCCAACTCATAGGGACCCTGTACAGGGTTTCCAAGGCTGTAAATCTTTACGGGAGCAGAAAAGCCTCATCTTACTCCCACGGAGCAGCTGGTAGTTTCGAACTGCTGACCTTACAGTTTGCAGCCCGATTCATAATGTAACCACTACGCTACCAGAGCTCCTTTACTTTGCATATACAGAGCATATAACACATGAGGCTTTCTGCTCCCATAAAGATTTGCAGACGTGGAGACCTTATATAGAGTCAGAACTATGAGTTGAATCAGAACCAACCTGACAGCACACAGAGCAGCAGCAACATTTTTACAGTTTAAAAATGAAAAGAATACAAATACCTATAAAATCATTTTCCAAATTAAAAAGTAGAACATTATTCATATTTTGTTGTTGTTGCTAAGTGCCATTGAGCTAGTTCTGACCCTTAGCAGCCTTATATAGGGTCTCTGAGAAGTGGCTTGTGGGTTTGTACTGCTGACCTTGCAGTTAGCAGTCCAGTGCTTATCCTATAGCACCACATCAGGACTCCATATCTTCATCACCATCACCTGCACTTTCTGAATTTTCAACTTTGAGCCTTTTCTTGTACTAAATTGAGACTAAATAAGAACCCTATGCAGCTGTTCTCACTTACCTGCAAATTCCTAAAGACAGGTTTAACTGCATGTCGTTTGTAACCCAGGGATTGCTGCTTTGTCCTTATTGGAAGGAATGTGCTAGAGAAGACAACCCTGAAAGTACTTCTGGTTCACACTCTGGCTTTAACTTTTCTGAAAATGTACAGGAGTCTCTTCTGGGGAAGTCATTGAGTAAGGTCAGGATTGTCATCATCGTCATTAAGTGCCATTGAGTCAGTTCTGACTCATGGTGACCCTGTATAGCGTTTCCAAGGGTCAGCTGGTGAGCTTGAACCACCGACCTTGTGGTTCCAACCAACCTTGCAGTCCAGCACATTAACATCAGGACTCAAGGTCCCGGATAGAACCAGAAAAACACAGGAGTCCCCATAGTTGGAGATTTTAGAACAGGGTCTGATGGTTACAGAGAGTTTTCTACTTTTCATTGAATCATAGTCTCTCTCTCTGGTTCTTAGGAATATGTCAAAGAAGAATATTTTGTGGGGCAAGATGTCCTCAGCTGATTCCAGCAGGAAGGACAGATGGGAGAGCAGGAACTCACCAGCACATTGTTCATCCTAGTAAGTACATTTAAGAACCTTTGTTCATCCTTTACTCAAGGTAAACAGCATCTGTTATCTTGATGCTGATAGCCGCAGCATTCTTGGCTTCCAAGTCACATAGATTCAGTACGGATTGGTGGTACTCTATGCCTGGAGAAACCCTAGTTTCTCCCTTTATTGATGTCTTAGCGTCCTTTCCTTTTTCTCTCTCCT
>NW_006408564.1:19525295-19527288 GCF_000296735.1 Chrysochloris asiatica | reverse complement strand
AGAGAGAGAGAGAGAGAGAGAGACAGCATGTGCATGTCTACAAATGATCTTCTTACCATCCTATTTGACTAATAATTTTGTTGGGTGTAGAATTCTGGGTTGAAAATTATTCTCCTTCAGAATGTTAAAGGAATAATCCCCAAATTTTCATGCTTTGATTGCTCCAATGAGAAGTACAAAGTCATTCTGCCTTCCAATCCTTTGCATTTTATCTCTTTATTTTGTCTCTCTCTCTCTAAAAACTTGTAGAATCTAATCTTTGTCCCTAGTGTTGGATTTATTTTCAACTTAATATTGAGAATTCAATGGACTCTTTAAATGTGATAACTCATAGCCCTCAGAATATCTTCTTGAATTTTTTTTTAAAATGATTTTTCTTTCTCTCTATTTTCTTTCTTTTTGGAGTTTCTATTTCTTGGAAAGTAGGATGTCTGGGATTATGTTTTAGTTTTCTTAATTTTTCACTTCTGTTCTATCTCTTGTTATTTATTTGCTTTATGCTCTAAGATATTTTCTTAACTTAATCTTCCAAGCCTTCTGAAGAATTTTTCACTTTTGTTATCATGATTTTAGTTATCAAGAGCATCTTGTTTTGTTCATGGAAACAATATTGTCTCTTACCATTCTAAGGGTATTAAAAGTAATAATTTTTTGAAATTTGTTTTTTTTTCTATAGTGTCTGTTTCCTCCAATTTGCTTTATTTTCCTATATAATTTAATAGTCTCTGTCTTCAAGTTTAGAAACATTCTTCCAAATGTCTGGTAATCCTTAGCCATGTGTTCATGATTAAGAGTGGGCTACTGAACTGATTGGATGCCCTGAATGTGAGAGCAGTTTGTACCAACTTTGAGCTTTACTTTAGGAGATGTGGGCCAATCATTTTTGGATGAACCCTCTATGACAGTATATTTTTTGACTTGGTCAGATTCCCCAGAGATGTTTCTTTCCATCGTCTGCCTTGAGGAAAGGGTCTGGATCCCTGTGGTTTTGGATTAAAGCAAGAACAGTCGTAGGAGTCTCTGTATCCAGCCTTCGGTATGCCTGTGGTCATTTACTCTACCTTGGTTTCAGTACAGTTTTTATCTCTTTCCACTATGCTATACTCCCTCAAAGCCAGATAATTTCATTAATTTTTATAGAGAATCATCCTCTAGACTGCTCTGGGACAGGAAAGGGACAGTGACTTAACAGAGTAGACTTGGGAAAGGAATCCAGGAATTCCTTTTCAAATAACTTTTTCCCAATCCTCTTCATTTTAGTAAACATCCCAAATGACTGCTGCTAATTCCTGTGCCCTTTTGAGGACTCCTAAGACATAAACTGTTTTATGCTTAAGTTTTGTCATGACTAGCTTGGGATTAAGCTCTTCTGAATCTGCTAAATTGACACTTATCCATTTATTTTTGAGATTCCAGAATTGTGTTGCTAATGTCTTTTCTCCTCTTTCCCCATCCTAGTAAGTTTATGGCTTTTCAAAACATCTTATTATTATTTTACAGAGGTTTGGGGAGGAAACAAATTAGATGTGCATTCAATCCATCAACTTGACCTAGTGAATTCACAGTTTTTTGTTCTTAAATGTTTTATTGTGAGTTATGTGATAGTTTACATGTGAGAACATTAGTTTTACATTCATTCTATCATATATTATCTCATTGCCATGGTTACAATCCCCTCCATGCAATCCTTCCCCTGTAGCACACCCCCCCCTCCCCCAACCAGGTCTTCAGCACACAGTCGCTATCTCTTTCTGGATCTAAAGTCTCCAGCTGCTCCATCACTCCACTTCATGATCTCTGGCTCCATTTCAGGCATCACTGCTTCTCTGGGTAGGGTCCCGCTCTCTGCTCTTCTCCCTTGATAGTCATAGGGACCTCCGCTCCTAGACTGAAAAGTTAATCACTCCCCTCCTTTCTATAAAACATCTACCTTTATATTTCCGACCCTCACAATCAGTCCTGATAACAATTATTCACTGTTGTATCACAAGAG
>NW_006408564.1:19486776-19523514 GCF_000296735.1 Chrysochloris asiatica | reverse complement strand
TGGACCATTTTGCAGTCCCACCAGCAATGCAGGAGTGTCCCAGTCTCTCCACATTCCCCGCCAGCATTTATTGTCCTCTATGTTTTTGATCTTTGCTGTTATTGTTGGTGTGAGATGATATCTTATTGTTGTTTTGATTTGCATCTCTCTAATGCCAAGTGATCGTGAACATTTCTTCATATCACATTTATTTTTTAACTTGCCCCAGTCTGTTTCTACTTCCAGTGCACCAATAAAAGTGATTTTATCTAGGTCACTAATGATCTCCATGTTGTCTAATTCAATATCCATTTTAGGAACTCATCAATTGAACTTTCCAATACCATTTGACATTGCTATCCTCTTCTAAAAATCACTGTCTTAACTTCTGTGGTATGGATCTTTCCTGCTTTTTCTCTTACATCTTGTAATTTTCTTTATTTGCTGGCTTCTATATCTGTGACTCACATGCTACCACATAGATTTCTTTGGTTCCTTGCACTTTGTGTTTATTTTTTCATGATAAATCATTTCAACAATGCACTTTTCATGTTGTTGTAGTTAAGTGCCGTTGAGTTGGTTCCGACTTATAGCCATCCTATATCAGGATTCTGAGGCTTTTTTAATGTTTGTGGAAGTATAAATCTTCATCTTTCTTCCACAGAGCAGCTGGTGGGCTCAAACTGTGTACCTTGTGATTCACAGTCCAGCACTTACCAGATGGAGCTATTATACTTATCATCATACACATCATACTTAATCATCATACATATTAACGACTGTGGAAAATACCTGTATGTTGATTCCTTCCAAATTTTTATCTCTGTTGTTAATCTCCCCTTTGAGTGTCATTATTTAATTGTTCATTTTCCTCATAATAGATTCCATTTTACACTATATAGTTATTTGCATGTCAAATTGTACTTTTGTTTGCTTCTTAGATTTTGAAGTCTATTAAGTGAGAAGATTTATCTGTCTTGTTCACGCTGGCTTAATGTCTATCATATGGTTGTCATTGTTGTTAAGTGTCATCAAATCATTTCCGACTCATACCAACCCTGTATAGGGTTTCCAAGGAGCAGCTGGTGAATTTGAACCACTGACCTTGCAATTCAAACTGACCTGTGGTCCAGTGCACTATCCTACAGTGTCACACTGTAGGAGTTCAATAAATGTGTATTGAATTAATGAGCACACACACTGTGTGCATGTGAATATGGCTAACATATTTTCCTCTATCTCTTGGAGTGAGTTAAGGACATTTTTGATCATTGGAGATTAGCACAATCATTGTACTGTGTTCCTATCAAGCCTCCACCCCACAGGTTGTGATAGGGAACACCCTATCACAACCTTAGAAAATTTAATCACTTGGCAACATTCATTTAAAGACAGAGAGGTGATAAAGAAGTGACTGGTTACTTTAGGAAAGTTGATTCAATGTGTGAAAAAGAAACACAAAATTACCAACATTTAATTTCTTCCCCCAAATCCAAAACAGAAATGAACTATAAGTCCTTTCACTTCATTTCCCATAGTTTAGCATAATGTGAAAAAATACTGTGAGATTTTACTCATGCAAAAACCTAATCATGGGTTTTCACTTAGTTCTGGAGTCTGCATTAACTTCTGGCATCTTTATTTGTTGAAATATGTTTTACGGATCCAAGTAGAGCAGAATTGAAAACCAGGGGATTTCCAAAAGCCTCTTGGCTTAAAGTTTTACTTTTCATTTTTCACATTGCCTGAGGATGGTAAAACAAAGATTATTGCAAAGAAAACAATGATTTGCCAGGTAATGTGATATGGACAACCAATGTTGGTGTTTAGGAAAACGTAGCTCTCGCACTGTTGAGACAGCCTTGCTTTATCATGTGTTAAAATCAGATTTTAGATTTGCAGTCATATTTCTGTATCTGCAGTGGGTAAACCTGTCTCTGAAGTGAATTCAGCTGGGCCTGGATTAAAACCAATTCAGTTCAAAGACCAGTTATTAAGTATACTAAGTATACTTGGCCAGTGAAACAACCCTGTAGATATGTTGTTGGTTTTTTTCCATGAAGGATGATTTTAAAAGGCACAAATAATTAGCTTGATAATGATTGCTACCAACTCTATCATTAACATAATCTAAGGCATTTTCTTTCACATACAATTTAAGAAGTTACTGTATACTATGTGCTCTTCTAAGAACTCTATATATTATAGCAAAAATGAAGAAAATTTGGTATTCTTATTATCCTGAATTGGGTTTCTGAGAGCAGCTGGTGGGTTTGAACTGCTGACCTTGAGGTCCAAACCGACCAGCACATTAACCCACAATACCACACCAGGAATCTAAGAAAAGTTTGTTGTTGTTGTTAAGTGCCATTGAGTCAATTCTGACCCATAGCGACCCTGTATAGGGTTTCCAAGGAGCAGCTGGTGAGCTTGAACCACTAACCTTGCAGTTCAAATGACTTTGCAATCTGACGCATTAGCCCACAGTGCCACAAGTTTTAGGGGTAAGTAAATCTATGAATAAGAAGCAAATAAACAAGTGAAAAAAAAATGCACTGAAAATCCAAATCGTTTTTGATAAAGGAAAATAGTGTGATGGCATAGAACATGGCTTAGAGTGGGTGTGTAGTGTGTAGGTTCTTTTATCCGGAGTGATAAGTAAAGACTAGATGGAGTGGCGTTGGTGGGTGTGTGCTTTGGAGTAATTTCCAATGCATAACAAAGAGTTTTTGAGGCTGTAAATCTTTATGAGAGCAGAAAAGCTCATCTTTCTGCTGCAGAGTAGCTGGGAGATTTCAATTGCTGACCTTGTGGTTTTCAGTCCAACTATAACCCATTATACTATCAGGCCCCTTACTTCTTTGAATGGTGGTGGTGGTGATGTGCCGTGGAGTCGGTTCCGACTCATAGTGACCCTGTGCAGGGTTTCCGAGGCTGTAAATCTCTACGGGAGCAGAAAGCCTAATCTTTCTCCCATAGTAGTTTCAAACTGCTGACCTTGAGGTTTGCAGCCCGATTCGTAACCGCTATTGCTATTAAAGCTCCTTACTTCTTTGAATAGGTGCTTTCACACTGAAATTTGGAGAATAACATGGAAACAGGCAGTCTGTCAAAGATCCAGGGGAAGAGCAATCTAGGCGGGGGAAAGAGTGAGAGCCAAAGGCCAGGGTCATCAAAGAGCTTGGTGTGTGGGCTGAACTACAAGAGTTGTGTGACTTTGTTTAGTGAGGGAGGTGGGAAACATTTGGTGGCAGTTATCAAAATATCCCATTACCGTCACATTGGTCCCAACCCACAGAGACCACCTAGGACAGAGTAGAACCGAACCTATAAGATTTCCAGGGTTGTAAATGCTCCTTAGAAACCAGGATGGCAAGACTTTGTTTCTAATACTTCAAACCTGTTATCAGAAGGGACCAGTCCCTGGAGAAGGACATCATGCTTGGCAAAATATAGGGCCAGTGCAAAAGAAGATCTCCAACAAGATGAATTGAAACAATGGCAGAAACAATGGGCTCAAATGTAACAACAATTGTGTGGAAGACACAGGCTTGAGCAGTGTTTTGGTCTGTTGTGCATAGGGCATCTATGAGTCTTTACCAACTCAACAGCACCAAACAACAACAACAACAACAACAACAACAAAAATCTTTATAGACGCAGATGGTCACATGTTTCTCCTGGGGAGCAGCTTGTGGGTTCGAACCACCATCCTTCCAATCAACATACGAACGTGTAACCATTGTGTCACCAGAGTTCCTTTTTAACATCAGAATGATTGGTGGAAATCAGTTCATGTAGGACAGTGGGTCTCCAAGTGTGCTCTGGGAACCTACTTTGTTGCTGTTGTTAATGCTATCATGTTGGTTCTTACTCATAGTGACCCTTTATAGGGTTTCTGAGGAGCAGCTGTTGAGTTTGAAGAACTGACCTGCAGTTAGAAGTCCAGTGCTTACCCTACAGTGCCAAACAACTTACTGGAATTGTCCAAAACCCTTTAATAGAGCCCAGAAAATGAAAACATCTTCCTAATAGTGCTAATATATTGTTTTACATTTCCAATCTCTTATTTGGTATACAATATAGTTTTACACAGAAAGCACAACTTTTCTTGAATCCTTTAGAAAACTGAGGTTTCAGGGAAACCAATGAATATGAAATCTAAGGAAAGACAGGTGTCTTCAAGAAGAGATAGGTCACCAGACAAGGCAATAAGAACAATTTCAGTTAAAATTGTTAATGAATGAGATATTGAGAATGATGAGTATGAGAAGGTAGACTCCCTGGGAGCCACAAACTAAGGAGACCTTGTGTCCACTCACAGGCTCTGTTACATAGGATTTACTAGGTGTTCATGGGAAAGATTGTTGTAGGTTGAGGGTCTAAAGAAAACCTGCCTTGTGGTACAGGCCTGGAGGAGGGGAACAGCGTCTGTAGGAAAGATCCTTCTGCAGGAACTCTCAGAAGAAGAATTTACAATAAATGTGATCAATAGGTTGAAGACTCCATTGTTGTTGTTGTTATGTGCCTTGGAGTAGGTTCCGACTCATAGCAACCCTGTACAGGGTTTCTGAGACTGGAAATCTTTACAGGAACAGAATGCCTCGTCTTTCTCCTGCGGAACAGCTGGTAGTTTCGAACTGCTGACTGTGAGACTCTAGAGGGGGAAAATAGACAACATGCAAGATGAGACAATAAGCTTCAACAGCGAGATAGAAATTATAAGAATGAAATGTAAATGTTAGAAATGGAAGACCAAATAATAAAGATGAAAAGTGCCTTGAATGGGTTTATCAGTAGACTCAGTATAGCATTGGGATGTGGTGATGGGAATGAAGAGTGTGGCATTGGATTCATGGATCTTGTCTCAAATAATCGAAGAACATTTTCACACCCATTACCTCTTGCTCTTCTCCAGCCAGAGCAGAGCATCAATTCTGCTCTGTGATGACAATTATGACTGCTTCGATCAGACACTCACCATGCTGCTATGCTCTAATTGTCTATGGGTCTTCCTGTACTGTTCTTGTGTTCCCAAGAACAGTGTTTGCCTGCACAGAGTCTGGTATGGAATTGGTTCTGACTCACAGCGATCCTATATAAGTTTCTGAGGAGCAGCTTGTGGGTTTGAACCATTGACCTTGTGGGTAGCAGTCCCATGTGGATCCTACAGCACCTCACAAGGATTCCAGACACCCAATAAATGCTTGATGAATAAGGGAATGTCAGTAGTTCTTAATTTGCTGGGTGTTCCCATCATTAATAAGATGCTCTTCATATCTGATTGGAAAACACAAATGTCCATCCCTATTTGCATGGTGTGCTGTTGTTTTTGTTTCATTGCTTGAGATATATCACCCTGAACTTGACTATAACTTTCTGTGAGCCATCAGTTGTATCTGCAAACTGGCCAACTGGGATGGAAAGTGCTCAGGGATTTGAGCAATGATCATTGGTCAGCAGAGACTTGGCCTCTTGACCTCTCTGCTTGCTAACACAATGAGTTAAAACAGAATTCAAAATATCCTGTATCCATTTGTTTTATCATGGGAAGAATATGATGAAGTTTTAGAGTCTGCATTCCATACTTTAAAGTAAAGTGTAATATACATAAAGAACACAGTGAACTTTTACATGTGCAGTTACCCCTGTAACCATTATTCAAATCGAGATGCAGAACATTTCCAGTACCCCAGAACCTAAGGATAAACAAGAGTAAAAGCTGTTCTTGCAGAGTTGAATCCTACTGCTGGTGACCTTATTTGTGTCAGAGTAGGTCTGTACTCCCTACGGTTTTCAGTGGCTCATTTTTCAGAAGTAGACATTTCCTTGAAGGGCCTGTGGTTGTTGTTAAGTGTTGTCAAGTCACTTCTGACTCATGTTGTTGTTGTTAAGTGTTGTTTAGTCAATTCAGATTCATAGTAAACCTGTATAGGGTTTCAGAGGAGCAGCTGGTGGGTTTGAACTGCCAACTGTGGTTTGAAGTTCAGTACTGATCCTACAGCGCTACTCCAGGAGTCTGTTCCAAATCACAGTGACTCTGTAAAGGGTTTCTGAGAAGTGGCTGATGGGTTTGAACCTCCGACCATGTGGTTAGTAGTTCAGTACTTATTTTACAGTGTCACACCAGGACTCCTCCAAGGGACTAATAGGAAGAAAACTGAATGGTCAATCTGAATATAAAGGAAAAGATGTATTAATTATACCTAGTACTGCATTTACATTTCATCTAGTATTTAAGGAAAGGGATTTAAATATCATCTTGGATTCCATGTGGCAGTGTAAAGTAGATTGATTAATTAAAGATAGATATTATAAATCCTGGAGCAACAGCAAAATATTTTAGAAGGTATAAAAATACAGGTAGTAGGTAATTATCTATATTTACTCATTTCTTATTACATTTTTTATCCTTTTGCATAATGATACATTCAGAATTTTAAAAATACTGCTAACTTTTTCCTCTTAACTGCTATTTCATTTACACTTTTATTTCCTTTAAAAAATAGTTTCAACAGAGAGAACAGAAAGAAAGCTTCAATACAAAATCAGTGGGGTCGCTGAAGTGTTCAGATTACAAATCTAAGTTGAAAAAGTTGTACAAGCAAAAATGAGAAATTTATTTTCTGCATATTTGACTCAAACCGGGTTTTCTGTAATGGAAGGTAAACATTCTACCACGGAACCACCCCAATTGCTCTTTCTTGTCCTCGCCAAGCGGCACACCTGAAAACCAGTGAAGGTGATTTGGAATGAGAAGACCACATGCCTTCATTTGAACACCTTATGAATTCACCAACTGATTTGAAATAGGTCCATACTCTGAGAATGTGAGGAACATGTATGAAAATAATGTTTGTTTGTATTTCATTTGAAGTCAGATTTTCTGGAATAGTTTGAGAGATGTAACTAATTTCTACAAAACAATACTCTTTTAGAGATTGACATACATTACACAACTAATTGCTGTTATTGTTAAGTGCTGTCAAGTCAGTTTTGACTCATAGTGACCACATATAGGGTTTCTGAGGATTGGTTAGTGAATTTGAATCACCCACCTTGCAATTAGCAGTACAGTGCTTATCCTTCAGAGCCACACCAAGACATAACTAATGATCTCCCAACAATAAAAGCACATAAATTTTAAGTAATTTTCAAGTTTTCACTGACTTTTATATATTATCTCACTTTCTATGCCTACTAAAACACATGTAAGTGCCGGATTTCAGATGCAGATGAAATTTGCAACTGATAAATCTCATAAACTGCTGTGGATGTACCCATAAAAACATGCTTTCCATAACAAGAACAGCGTGTGTTTTTAAAACAGCAGTGAGAAAAATTTGACAGTTGATGTGAGAGGTGAGCTCTTTTCCAAGTTCCTCCCAGGAATCATTTGCACATTTTTCAGATAGGGAGTTTAAAGAATTTTTTTTTTTTTTTAATTTGGAGCCAAGAACTTTGTCTTTTCAGCTGATTTCCTTTCTTGTTTTTACCTGTATTCCCGTAAACTGGGATAGTGATTAAAGTCAAACCGATACCTCCTTTCTGTGACTGGGAGAGCACATTTTGTAAGACTGGGGAGTTATTGATCGAGGGAACCAAAATCTTAAGCAAAACCTTCCACAGTGAGACTAAGTCAGGACTCTGATGGGGGAGGAGCATTGCTTAAGGGCATTACACAAGAGAGGAGAGATTTGTTTGTGATTCCAAAAATAGTGTTCAAGGAGGAAAACAGTTAAAATTTGAGCAGTTCTACCCAATGTTGCTCACAGCAAGTAATCTGGGAACACAAAGCCTGCATCTAATTGTATAGGTCAGTTACTATGGTAAAGTTTAGGAGCCTGTGTTTGGTTTAACACCTAATTATGTTTGATTCCCAGTTATGCGACCTAGGGCAGTTTACAAAAACTCTGAAGGGCCTGGGGGTCGGTCTCCCAGTAAAATGTGGATGCTAATACTTCCAACATCACAGATTGATCCCAAGGTTAAATGAAACCATTTACATAAAACAGGTAGCTTCTGTTTGGCACATAATATTGCTTAATGAATACTACTCTTCCACAAAGCTGAATTTCAACTAGTATTTTCAGAGTGAATACTCATAAATTGTAAAGGGTAAAGGCTGAAAACGGCGAAAGGTCAGAATGAGTTTCTGAAAAGCCAAAATGAAAGAGGTACACTTCAGGGGGTTTTGTTTCAGAAACCAGGATTGTTTTATCAATTTGGGTTTCCTGCTTCAAGAAAATGATTGACTAAAAATGTAATAATGTGGCAAAAGCACTCAAGTATGAGTTGAAATGCTAATCCTAAAAGGCCTAGAAATTTTGAGTCCTGGAGTGGCGCTGTAGAGTAGGTATTGCACTGCTAACTGTGGTTCAAACCCACCAGCTGCTCCTTGGAAACACTATACAGGTGGCTATGAGTTAGAATGAAGCTGACATCACTTAACAACAACAGAGTTTAATTATCCCACTATAATCTGGATTATATTACATTTATGCTTGTAAACATGAATTTTACACTGGTAACTTCACTTCACATTTGTCTAAGCAACTACACCAATTTCATTTTTAATTTAGTGACATTAGAACTAATGAGATTTTTATTGGTCACACTTCACAAAGTGTTAGTCACTTTTATCCAAGGAACATTTTTGCTAATTTTCCTTTCCCCACTTTTGCTGTCATTTCTCCCGCCACCGTTTGAATGTTCGTCAGTTAGGATCTCAGGCACCATATACATCCAGCTAGTGGTGCTGTAGGTTAATGCACCAGACTGCAAAGCCGTTTGAACTGCAAGGTCGGCGGTTCAAGCTCACCAGCTACTCCTCGGAAACCCTATACAGGGTCACTATGGGTTGGAATTGACTCGACGGCCCTTCACAACAATAACAACAACAACCATGCTTATGATAATAATGTAGTCCTGTGCTATCGGATTCATGCTGACTCACAGTGACCCTATAGGTAGAGTAGAATTGCTTCATAAGATTTCTTAGGTTATAATCTTTATAAAAGCAGATCACCAGGTGGTCTCTCCCATAGAGCCACTGGTGGGTTTGAATGACTGGCGCTTAGTCATTGTGCCATTAGGGCTCCTTATGATAAGACTAATAGTAAGTAATGTTATGCTCACTATGCTCAATCGTTTTGCATAAACCAAATCTTTTAATCCCCTATCAACCATATAAGGCAGGCACCATTACACCTCTGCTTTACAGGTGGAAAACCTCAGGCTCATAGAGGTTAATCAGCCTTACCAGGGTTACACAGCCAGTAAATAGAAGCATTTGTATTTGAACAAGGCCAGTGCACTCCAAAGTCCTAACTCATAGCTTCAGTGGCTTGATCAGAGCAATGTTAAACCAATGCACTCAGGGGGCTACTTGGTTTTAGTAGAGATGCGCTTTGTATCCCATGTTTCCTGGAAGAGTCTGGGTTTATATCTGATGCAGTTATTAGCAGTACCCTGAGATGGTCCTGGTCTTGCTTGGTCTCCCTAGCCTTTTGTTACTTTTCATTCTCATCTTTCATTAGACTTCATATACTCCCCTAGGCACTGGGTGCCATGTAATTGCCAGAGTTCCCATCCCTCCATCTCCTCTGTTTTAGCACTCTTTTTGCTTTTGTTTTAGTCATATTTATTTTGTTTTTGGTGAAAATATACAGAGGAAAACATGCACCCAGTCAACAATTCCTACACATACAGTCCAGTGACATCCGTTACATTCTTCATTTTGTATCAACAGTCTCACTATATTTATTCAAACTGATTCATTACCGTTAAATTAGACTTCTCCCCTAGTCTTCCCATGTATACTGTAGATTTACTACTGTTTTATATATGTAAAGTCATTTTAAAAGGCACAGTATTTGTTATTAACTGAGCTAAAGTGGTGTTTAGTCTAAAAATGACTTCAGGGGATAGGTTCGGTTAAAGATTGATAGACTATCTCAGGGCACTACTTTTGTGGCTTCCTCCAGTCTTAGGGAAAGTCTGGACTATTTAAGAACTCAAAGTTCCATTTTGAAGTTTATTCTGCTTTGGTGGGACTCCGTCTATTATGACTGTGATCATAATGTTCAGTAATGGTAGCTGGGTACTGTGCAGTTCTTCTGGTCTCAGGACAGATAAGGCAGTAGTTAGTTCATGGATACAATTAGTCGTTTAGTCCGTTTCCTTCTCTTATTCCTGAATCTCCTCCTCCTTCTTCTGTTGTTTCCAGTGAATAGAGACCAATTGTATCTTAAATGGCTACTCATAAACTATTAAGATCACAGGCGCTCTACTCACTGAATTAGGAGATAGAACAGAACTCTAAAAATAGTAATACTGTGTTTTGACACCTCCTGACGTGATGGTATAGGATCAGCACTGGACTGTGAACCTCAAGGTCAGCAGTTTAATCTCACCAGCTGCTCCTCAGAAACCCTATTGTTGTTGTTGTGATGTGCCGTGGAGTTGGTTCTGACTCAGCGACCCTGTACAGGGTTTCTGAGGTTGTAAATTTTTATGGGATCAGAAAGCCTCATTTCTCTCCCATGGAACAGCTGGTAGTTTTAAACTGCTGACCTTGAGGTTCGCAGCCCAATTTGTAACCGCTACACTACTGGAGCTCCTTCAGAAACCCTATAGAGGGTCAATATAAGTCAGAACTGACTCGACAGCACTTAATAACAACAATGCCAGATTGCTGCGAGTTTCAGCAGAACTGTCTTGGCTCATGCAGATGCCATAGTGTACCTCTCTGTCCACACTTTATTCACCTTTGAGTTTCTCTGCCCACTAGGATTCTGTGCCTTCACTCTTTCTGCCCACATAGTGATTCTGGTTTGGAGAGGATCTCAGCCACCCTCTGGATGTGATTTTCCAGCAATGGCTCCTTAGCTCCATGCATGCATACACTTTGATTCTGGAAAAGCCTGCATTTTGGTTTGGAGACACCTGGTTTGGCTTTGTGATCTTGTTTTTCCCTCACGAGACGTTGGGGATCGTAAATTAAGACAAATATTCTTAAACTGGGTGTGGGCTGTCCACCTGCTAAGAGAGAGAAGAAGCAAATTGAAAATATCTATGTAGTCTCTGTTGACCATCTTATTGTTTAAATAGTATTTTTGACAAATGTTTTTGACATGAATGCATGCATCTATAAATATATTATGAAATAGTGGCCTTTGATACGACAAACAAAAGATTGGTGCAATGTACTTACATTTTTTTTTACCCAGTAAAAAGGGTGAAAGCCACCTCTTCTTTGTCCATTGTGAGCACCCTGTTGTGCCTGCCAGTTAGGAGCAGCCTTTTACAGTTTTCCATTAGTCTGTCTGCTGAGTGAGTCTGCTTTACTTCTGCTCGGGGCTCTGGAGCTGACCACTCTGGGGCAGAGAGAGCATGTAATCATTGTAATCAGCTTTAGATCTTGATGTCTGGCATCTTCTGTTTCTTAGTGCATCAAAAGACCCAAATGTCAAATGTTACTGTGAGACAGTTGAGATTATCACCTAGGAAAGCAGATGTTAGACACACAGTGAATGGATGAGAAATGCTTGCATTTGCACCTTTAGTTGAGAGGGTTAGTTGCCTGTTCCTTGATGCAATTCGTATTCTTGATGCAACCCATAACAATCTTTCATTAAATATTTCCAATGTTTAACAACTTTTATGATATTGTTGTTGTTTAGTATCATCGAGTTGGTTCCGACCCTGTATGTGGTTTTCAAGACTTTAAATCTTCAGGGGAGCAGAAAACCTCATCTTTCTCCCTCACAGCAGCTGGAGGGCTCAAACCACAGACCTTGTGGTTCACAATCCAGTACTTAGTGTACAAAACCACCACACTCTAATTTATATTCCTGTCATAGTTGTAGTCATATTGTTGACTCATTTGCCCTGTGAGGTGTCCTGATGTGGCACTGTGGCTTAACGTGCTGACTGCAAGATAGGTTTGAACTGTAAGGTTGGCAGTTCAGGCTCACCATCCTCTCCTCAGAAACCCTATACAGCGTCACTATGAGTTGGAACCGACTCAATGGCACTTAACAACAACAATAACAACATAACTAATATAGTTTCCATTTCATTAGGTGAGTATCTGGACTAAGGTAAATAAGCCAGCCAATGGCCAATCTAGGCACAAATTCAGTATTCGTTCTCTTCAACCAAACTTTCTTCAAATTTCTTTTCACTTCTTTATAAGAGAAAACCTATAAAGCCAGAGAAAAGAAGTAGAAAATCCAGTGAAAGAAAAGGAATATTTCTCCAGACAGTGTGTTCAAAAAGCAGCCTCAGTATTGCATTTAAATGAATGTTCTGGGCTTCATTTATATTCAGGTGGTCCGATGTGCAGAAGTGAAACAGCAGAAAATAGGACCATCATCTAGCTGTGTGCATTGAATGCATCTGGACAGCTTTGAAGATATATATACAGAAGTTGGCAAGCGTAAATGTCCTCTGACGTTTACTTGGTAGTAAACATAAGCACTCAACTTCCTCAGCTTCATTTGTCTTATTACTGAAAGTACACACTCTCTCAATTTACAAAATTATATTAAATTGCTTCATAGCTTTTAAAAAGTGTCAGAACACTGTTTGGGGGAGAACAACAGAACACTGAGTGTGTCATACCAATCAACTTGCCCAATAGAAAAAAATCTATAGAGGAGGAAACTAAAGTAGAAAAAAACTACTCAAAGCAGAGTCTTTTCCCAAAGATAATTAGTTTTAAAGTCACAGAACTACCATCATGTCACAAGCTCAGTACCTACGGAGGTTTCTGTTTTTACACACCATCTTGAATTTGTCCATTTCTGTCTTGATCAGGGATGTCTAAGTTCTATAAAACAAAACAAAACAAAACAAAACTGCTCTCCAGCTTGTTCATGATAAAACGAAGGTAATTTAAGGGTACACTAGCTAGCAATGCAGAATTAGATTTCAGAGTAGAGTGGAGGAATTGAATAGAACTGAGTTTGAATACAATTGCTTCCAGTTGCTAGCCCTGAGATTTAGGTTGGTAAATTACTCCAGTCCTCAAATCTCTTCAAGCCTTGATTTTGTCATCTGTAAAATGAAAATAGTTCTTGCTTGTAGGATTGTTTTGAGGCTGAAATGAAACCATGTTAGTATGATGCCTTGAATATCATATGTACTCAGAAATATCTTTGTTTATCTTATACATAGATATATTAGTAACTAGAGCTGGAAAGTTGACAGATGTGGAAGACACTCCATCTCTCTGAAGCCACACATTCAGTGTTTTTGTTTCCTTCTTGGTCTTTTTTTACTTTACTTTCTTTTAGCCTTGTTTCTGTCTTGAATAATCTTCTCATTTTTTTCTCTCTCTTTACTGACATCGTCCAACATGGCCACTCATCTTATATCTACTTTATCTTCAAGACAAGTGGTCTTTGAACTTCTGGTGTGGTGCTGTAGGATCAGTACTGGACTGTAAACCATAAGGTTAGTAGTTCATACCCACCAGAAGCTCTTTGGAAACCCTAAGCAGGTCGTTCTGAGTCGGAACCAACTTGATGGCACTTAACAACGACGACACCCAACAACTAATTATCTGTGTCCTAGATCAAACTTTCAAGAGCGATAATCTCCTTGGTTGAGGCCAGGCAATGTACTGATACCTTAGGTTGAGTTTTTAATAGTACAGCCAGTTGGTTGAATTCTAAAGTCAAATAACTGCTGTTATTTAGAAACCTGAGTTTCCATCTCACAGTGTCTTGTTCCATCATTCCAGGTCCTCTGGGTTTTAGAGTCAGGGCCTCCTGTGGAATGCTTTCCTTGTCTAGAAATCTACAAGTTCTGTGACTTAATGTGTTTGGGCTTCTTCTAAGTTCTATATACCTATTTCAAAGGGACATTTCAAAAGCTTCTGGTCAAAGATAATTGTGTCAAAAGGGAAACAGCTGTCTCTGTTTTTGCAGAGGAGAATAAGATTAAACAAACAGCAGAGATGAGACTCATGGATAATTAGAGTTGGATTATTGCTGTGTTTGACTCACACTACCTGGGAGCTTGACTCCTATACTTTTGAATCTAGTCTCTCAGCATTTCTTGATTCTGCATTTCCATCTTCCATTCAGATTTTCTCTTTCATATAGCATATTTCTTCATTCTTATACCTCATCACCACTTCTTTGCTTCAAAGTTGTCTTTTCTTTTGGCTAAAGGAAGGATAAATGAGTGTTATATTACTTTCCTTTTATTTGTTTCTGGGAACAATCATTTTAGATTGTGTGTGTGTATGTGTGTGTGTGTGGTAAAATCTCACAGAACTCATTAAAGCCAGCTTCTGAAGCGCAGTATTAATCTCTTGCTGTTTACACATAAGCTATTTCAGTTAGTTTTCCAAATGTTTAAATACATGGTCAGGAGCTGTGGTTTACCTCCCAACTTTGTTTGGGGAAGCCAAACTAAAACAGCAGGGCTTTTTCACTCTAACCCTTAGTCATTACCACAGGGTTTATTTCTTGAATTGGGTTGACATTGTTCTGTTGTGCTTTGAACATTATAACATCACAAAGTTACTAGCTCTACAAATCTCTAAATTCAATCAGAAAGGATTTATGTGTGAATACAAAAGTGCACGACTTTTGACTTTAATTAAAATATTAGCAATAGCTGATGAGCAGTGTTTTTCATTTACTCGTTCCACAAATTCATGCCTAACGCCTGCAGAGAACTAGTGGAGAGGTAAGACATAGGAAGCACACGCTGGCAGCTGTTCAACAGAAGAATCCATAAATGGATAAATTGCGTAATTATTTGAAATTCCCCATGCTATTGTGGAGTAACTGTGCTAAAAAATTATTAGACTCTCTTATGCATTGATTTTTATCTTTGGAAGGGGAAGTCAGTGAATGAATGACTTGGTGGTGGTGGTTATGTGCCATGGAGTCAGTTCTGACTCATGGTGACCCTGTACAGGGTTTCCGAGGCTGTAAATCTTTACAGGAGCAGAAAGCCTCATCTTTCTCCTTCAGAACAGCTGGTAGTTTTGAACTGCTGAGCTTGAGGTTCGCAGCCCGATTAGTAACCACTACGCTCCCAGAGCTCCTTGAATAAGTGATTTAGGAGGGTTTTATTCATTTTAAAAAACAAAACAAACTTGACTCTTACTCTGAAATCTTAATCCATGATCAGACTGTATTTATGCATATGTTCAACAATTATTTTCCAACCTTCTGTTATGAATTAGATCTGTGCTCTGTGTACAAATACAACAATAGCCCAAACACAAAATAACTGAAACCAAAACACACAGAACAAAAGAACTAAAAGCAAACCCAACCTAAGAAAACAAAACCAAAGTTAGCATCTCTGTAATGTTGGAGTTTGATGGCTAGTTCTAAGTCAAGTATTAAGGAGGTTTATTGTTGTTGTTGTTAAGTGCCTTGCAGTAGGTTCCAACTCATAATGATTTTTTATAGGATTTCCTAGGCTTTTAAAAATCTTCCCAGGAGCAGAAAGTCTCATCTTTCTCCTGTGGAGCAGCTGCAAAACCTTGAGTTTTGCAGGCCAATGCTTATCATATATGCACTTCCTATTAAGCAAGTGGAGTCCTGGTGTGGCGCTGTGGGTTAATGCATCAGACTGCAATGCCATTTGAACTGAAAGGTAGGCAGTTCAAGCTCACCAGCTGCTCCTTGAAAAACCCTATACAGGGTCGCTATGGGTTGGAATCGACTTGACAGCACTTACCAACAACAATAAATTAAGTAAGTAGTCACATGCTTTTATATTTACTTACAAATTAACTGAAGTACCAAAAAAAAAAAAAAAAAGGCGCTTGAGCACATCATAAGGCTCTAATTCAGATGTTTAATAGTGCAGGACCTAGAATCAGACAACCTGAAGTGGCATTTCTGACTGTATTATTTACTAGCTTTATGACCTCGGGATAGTAATTTAACCGTTTTAAGCCGTCATCTTTGAAATGAGTACATGAATACATGTTCCCTCTTTCATGGACTTGTTAACTCAGTACTTTTAAAACATAACCTTTACTGTTAATCCTAACAAAGCAAGCAGAATGAAGAAACACGGGGGGTAAAAGTAAGAAAACAGACCTTAGCTGGAAACATCTAGTCTCACAGAATCCCCAGTACAGCACAGTCCTAAAATATACTATTGATTCCTGGAGTCCTGGATATCGGGTGCTTTGGATGATGTTCCCATACTTGCACTCTGCTTCCCTGTTTTAGGATTCTGTGGCTCCATTTCCTCTGGGCTCTGAAGCTGGAGGAGGGCTCTGTATGGATCAGGCCACGTGTCTACCTGGGGATATGTTTTACATCCATCTCCACTGTTATCTGTACATCATCGATCACAGTCACTGACATGCCTTGAAATATGAGCTTCGTCTCTGCCAGGCCTCTGTTCACATCCTCCTTCCCAAAGCTAGCAGTAAAATGATTGTTTTTAAAGTGTATTTAGACTTTGGAAAGGTATCAAAGTAGACAGTCTTATAAGAAACCAAAATGCACTATTGATTTACCAAGTCCACCACTCAGAGGCCAACAGGCCAGTTTTTGCACGCCACCCTTCACAAGTCACTTTTAGGAAGTCCTCCACTGCCATTTGACCCCAGAGTTTTAGCAAAACATGAACAAGAGCAAGGTTGCTTCTCTATCAATTTCTTCCTGACTCTGTGTCAGAACTCTTAAGAAAACCATAGAGTAGGTGTAGAATTCTACTCATTAGATTTCTATTCTCAATCAGATTATAGTTCAGGCATAAAGATGACAACAATAATAAAGCAGTTAACATCTAATTGATTCTGATTTATGGCACATATGTCAAAGAAAAATTGTGCTATATAGGGTTTACAATGACTGATTTTTTTTTTTTTTAAAAAGTGGATTTCCAGGCCTTTTTCCAATGTACCTCTGTGTGGATTCAAACCTCCAACTTTAACTCTTTGTACGACACAGTGACTTCAACAGCAATAATAATAGCAAAAGTTTGGAAGGACTTACAGTGTGCCAAGGACTGTGTTAAAGGACTTCCTGACATGTCCTTTTGTTTTCATTAGAATAAATTTCTGGGGTTGTTGTTGTTGTTGTTAGGTGCCACCTAGTGACTGCCAACTCATAGCGACCTTACGCACAGCAGAATGAAACACTGCCCAATCCTGGGGTAGGAATGTCATTGCCTTCCTCTTGGAAATGAGGAAGGTGAGGCTCAAAGAGGTTGATGACAGAGTTAGTGCTCTCACTCAGGACTTCCAGTGCAGAGCAGGCTAATGAGATTATACACTTGTTATTGTTGTTAAAAGCTATCATAATGACCCTATATAGGGTTTCCCAGGAGCGACTAGTGAGCTTGAACCACTGACCATGTGGTTCAAAGCAACTTTGCAGTCCAGCACATTAACCCACAGTTCCACATCATAGGTGTTGGTTTGTAATCACTCATTCACTCATTGAACAATTGGTGGTGTTGGTTATGTGCCTTGGAGTCAGTTCTGACTCATAGCTACTCTGTACATGGTTTCCGAGGCTGTAAATCCTTATGGGAGCAGAAAGCCTCATCTTTCTCCCATGGGACTGCTGGTAGTTTCATACTGGTGACCTTGAGGTTTGCAGCTCGATTTGTAACCACTACACTACCAGAGCTCCTTCCATTCAACAATTGTTGTTGTGAAGTATTTCCTACCTGCCAAAGTTGGGATAGTTGCTATTGTTGTAAAGTGCCATTGAGTCATAGAGACCCTGTATAATGTTTCAGAGGCTGTAAATCTTTGCAGAAAGCCTCATGTGTTTTCCATGGAGCAGCTGCTGGGCTTGAACCACCGATCTTGTGGTTAGCAATCCAGTGCTTATCTTATAAAGCCACATTGCTCCCTAAGGGTGGTGTATCTTACCCTTAATCTTCTTATTGGTTTATCACATTAAATCACATTCTGGGGAATCATCTTGGAACTGATAACCACTGAGAATCACGGTCTAATCAAGTTGACAAATATTTGGAAATCACAATTCAGTCCATGATGTTGCGTCTTTTGGTTCCACAAAATACATGTCCTTGCCACATGCAAAATACTTTTACCCCATCACATCCTCCTAAAGTCTTCGAGGTCCAAATAGAGCAGTGATAAGCATGCAATATTTCTGTAGCTCTTTTTAAGTTTTTGTTAAGTGCCTTCAAGTTGGTTCTGACCCATAGCAAACCTGTATAGAGTTTCCAAGCAGATGCTGGTGAGCTTGAACCACCAACCTTGCAGTTCAAACAGCTTTGCAGTGTGGTGCATTAACCCACAGTGCCACGAGGGTATAATTTTACATGGGATGCTGAATGAGAGCGCCATGAAAATGTGACATTTCACATACTGAAAGCAAAGTGCTCATGATACTAACAGATAGATGGTGCAAAGTTCTTTCCCTTGTCCTTGACAGAGTCTCAGGATTTGTGAACAAGCACATCCACATAAGCAAGCATGTGAGACATTTGCAAACATCCTGGAATTAGTGTTTTCTTTCCTAGGCACCTCTCTTGAATATCACTGGGTCTGGAAATAAACTAATACCTTGAAGTTGGACATTCTATTAAACACCTTTGCATTAAGAGCTGATTTGGACAGGAATGTTGTTGTTAAGTGCCGTTGAGTCAATTGTGACTCATAGTGATCCTGTGTAGGATTTCCTAGGCTTTAAATATATGCAGGAGTAGACAGCTTCAACTTTTCTCCTTTGGAGTGACTGTCGGGCTCAAACTGCCGACCTTGTGGTTCACATTCCACTGTTTATCCTGCAGAGTTACTGTGCACTCTTTGGACATGAATACTACTATTATTTTCCAGACCAAAATAGGCTTGGGGTTGTCTATGATCAAAGAGAGCTGCCAGATGAACCCTGTGTTCACTGTCAAAAACAACCAGTAAACTCACTGCTGAGAAAAGGTCCTGGTCATGATGCCCACAATACACCCATAGATTCTCAGTACATCCAAGGAACAAAGCCAGAACTCAAGTGATTCGGAACCAGTCTTGCTTTCTAGAATCTAGCTTACTCAATAAAAAACATGACAGTAGCATAGAAGAAAGCAAGAAGAAGAAAGTTTACTCACATACATACATTTAGCTTTGTCAATAAATCTAGCTAACTCAATGAAAAACCTTGTAGTAGCATAGAAGAAAGCAAGAACGTTTATGTACATATTTATGGTTTAATTTTCAACTTTTCCCCAAATATGGCAATGTGAATTTTTAATATCACTAGATCAAGTTATATAACTTGGATACTAGTGATATGAAATTTATCACTCAGGAAAGAACTTGGGTTAAAATAAACTTTTGTACCAACTTTCTACCTGACTCAACAACACGTAACAAGCATCTTTCAAGTAAATGAACAAATGAACAACTCAGATAAGATTGATGGAGATACGTTTAACTTTTTAAAATCAAAACTGTTAGAATGATGGTCACAATATTTGCAGTAGCCCCTTATCTATAGTGAATGTGTTAACTACAAATTATTTTTTAACTCTTACCTACTATCCAGGTCTTGATGGAAACCCTGTTATTGTTGTTAAGTGCTGTTGAGTCGGTTCTGACCCATAGCGACGCTGTATAGGGTTTCTGAGGAGCAGCTGGTGAGCTTCAGCTACTGACTTTGCAGTTCAAACAGCTTTGCAGTCTGGCACATTAACCTACAGTGCCACACCAGGACTCCTGGAAACCCTGTGCAGAGTCGCTATGAGTCGGAATAGACTAGACAGCACTTAACAACAACAGTTCTAGAGGAAACTGTTTGCTCTTGGCAAGTCATTTGCTGCTAGTTTCTGACCTGAAGAGCAACACCAAGACATCTCAAAAAGGGTCCACATGTCAGATTTTGCAGTGATTGTGAATGGCCTTGTCTCTAGTTATTATTAATTAGTGAGAGTTGCCACTCATAGGCTTTGTGTGCCTGAAGTACAAATTACAAATTGTTGCTCACACATACTCCCCATCACTTCAGCTGTCAGTTCTTAAACCCATTTTGCCCTTTACCAGTTTTATGAGTTAGGTAAGTAGGATTAATTTCTGTTTCAATATCTCCAGCTGTTTTATAATCATTTATTCTGCTTTTACTGCAATAAATTCCCTATTCATTACAGAATAAAAATGAGCATGCCTTGGGGTGTTTCACATATTAAAAAAAGAAAAAGAAAAAGAAAAAAGCCTTCTCTGTACCTTCTCTTAAAGCTTAAAGCATTCTCTCAGTTACTTTATGTCTGGGGGTGAGCTTCTCACATTGCTAAAATCAAGACACTTGCCAGATCTGTCCAGTTTTATCTTATCAGCTCAAAATCAACTCATTGCTAACCAAAACCAGGTCACTAGTACAGATTGTGCTATGAAACATTCACCATGATCATTCAACATTTTCACTGAAAAATGCATTTCCTCTTTAGGTTTCAAATAGTGTTATTTATATCATTCACCCTGAAACAATGAATACTTTTTAAATGGAAAAACCTGCTCTTTTAGCAGTGGACTGAATAAAATAAATAGAAGGAGGTTAGAATTAATAGAAAAGTAATCCTGGAGCTGAAAGGGAGATTTTTTTAAACCATGGGAGTTGCTGTTAAGTGTCAGTAAGTTGGTTCCGATTCATAGCAATCCTTTTATAGGTTTTCCGAGGAGCAACTGGTGGGACTTGAACTGCTGACCTGTGGTTCAAATCGACTTGGCTGCAGGAGAACAGAGATCAAAACCTCAGGTGTCTCCAGGGGGCTGGCCAATAACTAAAAGTTGTTCCTCAGTCTCAGAAAAAGATGTTACAGAGCATGGCTACAGTTACACATACTCCTAGAAGATCAAGTGCATCTTGAAAGCCCTTCAATTCAACATTTTTAAAATGTTTTAAAGAACATGTTTTAGCAGAACAAGCAGTGAAGTTTGTTTGTCAAACACATCACATCTATGTGTCAATTTGGCTTGTGGACTGTCAGTTTAGAAACCTTATTACTGACAAACCATAGTTAACTTTCAATTGGAATAAGCAATGGGTGATCTGGGTAGATGATATTATAATTATTATAGATAACCAACTCTTAAACAACTCCCCAAATTACTTGCACTTGTCTTTAAGATTGGGTATTTCAGGGGAGACATTGGTAGTTCAGTGGTGGCATCCTCACCTTGTATGTGGGAGAAAACAAAAAACCCATGACCATTGAGTTAATTCTGACTTGCAGTGGTCCTATAGGACAGAATAGAATGACTCCATAGAATTTCCAAGAGTATAAATCTTTTTAGGAGCAGACAGCTTCATCTTTCTCCCATGGAGCAACTGGTGGGTTTGAGTCATTGACCTTTTGGTTAACAGTCCAACACTTAAAACCCACAGTGCCATCAGGGCTCAACTCCTGGTCAATGAACCTTATGTGCAACCATGATTATGATCAACAGGTTTCAGCTGTGATTCTAACCTAAGATGGATTAGGAAAAATGCTTGACAAGTAAGAAAGGTCTGAGGATCTATTTCTAAAAATTAGCCAGTGGGAATTCTATCTATCACAACACCCTCTCCACAACTAATCATGAGAAGGAGATATTCAGTTCTTTGGGCATGGGATCACCATAAGTCAGGTGTCTACTTGACAGTAGCTAAAAATGACAATTTACTCACCCCACTGGATAGACTCTTTCTTGACTTTCTCGTTGTTGTTGTTAAGTGCCGTCGAGTTGGTTCCAACCCATAGCGACCCTGCATAGGGCTTTCGAGGAGCAGCTGGTGGGTTTGAACTGCTGACCTTGCAGTTCAACCCAACTTTGCAGTCCAGTGTATTAAGCCACAGCACCAAACCAGGACTCCTTCTTGGCTTTTAGTATAAGGATATTTGCAGAGTACAGCACAGTGGCACACTAATATCAGAAATTCACTGTATTTGATCTAGAAAGAGGCCAGACACTTCTGTTTTCCCATCTGCATTACACACTCTATATTCTAGCACTGAAAGTTCTCCTGTCCTGCAGTATTTAACCAATCAACTCACTGTTGGGAAAAAATTGTAGAGAATGCCACTCTATAACCACGTATGATTTTCAAAGAAATTGGCCTTTTCCCCGTACTTCCATTTACTCTTGCTGTGTAACCTTCTTATTGACAGGGAGGTCATGATTTTGGAAAATTCCCCTCTCATAGACAAGAAATACTCATACTTTTTCTACAGGTGTTGGCAACAGACCCAGGAAATGGAGGCAATTTGGATCACTGTGTCAATGAAATGATAGTGTATCGTTATCTGTAAGGAGGAGATATGTTTCGTGGATTGATAGGTGAAAAATTGCTCTGCATGGGTTTTCTTGTTCCTATCAGCACTCCCATCGCTTTAGGGTGCTGGTGTCTTTAATTCTACCTTCCGATTCTTCAATAATGTTCTCAAGATACCACACTCTGATCACACAGTGTACTTTCCCTTTTAAATATCTGTTATCAAAATTTACTTAAGTCTCATTTCACCAGGGCTTTTGTGTGGATGGCTCCTGGTGGCTGAATGTATTACTCTGATGGGGAAGCATGTTGAACTTTTAGCCAGGGTGGGAAATATTTCCAGTTGGGCATCAGATTATAACTAAGCATAGATTTACCATCAAGAGATGCATGCTGTTAAGTGCCGTTGAGTCGGTTCTGACTCATAGTAATTCTGTATAGAGTTTCAGAGGAGTGGCTGGTAGATTTGACCTACCAAATTTGGAGTTAGCAGTCTAGTGTTTATCCTACAGTACCACACTAGGACTCCCAACAGATGCATAATAGACCATAAAGCAATATTTCTTTTTCCACCTAATAACCCTTAGCAGTGGTTCTCAAAGTGTGAAAGCCCACTCTCCATCCCTCACAATCAGCCTGGAAGCTTTCACATCATCTGGAAACTTGTTACAAGTGCAAATTCTAACATGGACCTACTATGATTTATTAAGTCTTCTGGGTGATTCTGAAGGAGCTCTAGTGTCCATTACAAGTTGGGCTGCCAACCTCAAGGTCAGCAATTCAAAACTATCAGCTGTTCCATGGAAGAAAGATGAAGCTTTATGCTCCTGTAAAGATTTACAGCCCAGGAAACTCTGTACAAGTTGGGCTACCAACCTCAAGGTCAGCAATTCAAAACTATCAGCTGTTCCATGGAAGAAAGATGAAGCTTTCTGCTCCTGTAAAGATTTACAGCCCTGGAAACTCTGTACAGGAAAATCTGTAAAGATTTACAGCCCTGGAAACTCTGTACACTATGAGTTGGAACTGACTCCACGGCACATAACCACCACCAGGTGATTCTGAGGCATGTTAAACTTCCAGAACCACTTTAGAAAGTTTCTCTCCATAACTTTGTAGCTTGTTGTTAGCTGCTAATGTGTTGTCCCAGATTCATGGTGACCCCACACACAACAGAACTACTCCTGAGCCAGCCCTGTGACCCCCATGGCTGGTTGCAAATTGTACCGTTGTTGTGATCCATCTTCTTTATCTATTTTTTGAAGTAAATCACCAAGATTTTCTTTCTTTTCCAATTTAACTTGGAGGCTTTGCTAAAAACCTGTTCAGCATCATAGAAACATACAAGCTTCCACTAACAGATTGGTGGTGGTTGTGCATGAGATTCACAGGCCAGGAATGGAATCTGGGTCTCCTTCATGGAAGGAGAGAATTCTACTTCTAGAATTCTAGTGGCGTAACTAGAACCATTGAGTCACCGCTACCTCATAATTTTGTAGCAGCCTGTTTGTTCTCCACCAATCTCCCCAATAAGGCTACAAATTCCAATAGAGCCGGAAACTTCTCTGCTTGTTTATCATAAAACCTGCACCCTGTCATATTATTGCCTGGCACATAGTAGCTGCTCAGTATATACTTGTTGAATATATGAAAGACTGCATGAATGACTGGCAAAATATTTCCTTCAGTGCACCTGGTACAGGATCGTGACTTTCCTAGCCCATTGCTGCAGCTAAGATGGTATGGTGTTGAGTAGGGATTCTTGTGAGCCACACTGCTTGTGTTTTAGAACTTTGCTCCATCATTTATCAACTGTGTAAGCTTTGGCAAATTATTTAACCTTTCTGTGTGTGTCTTAATTTTTTCATCTATATTATGGGAAAGACCACAATACACAGACCTAAAAAATTTTGTTGTTCTTGTTTTTTTAATTAAATAAGTGGTGGTCATGGTGTGTGTGTAATTTTTTTTTTTTTACCACTATGATTCTTCTGTACAAATTGAAATCTTTCAGGAAAGTGAGGCGGTACTGGAGGTGCTCACTTATCTATGCCAAGAAATTTGGAAGACAACTACCTGGACAACTGAACAAGAGATTTGATTTGTGCCCATTCCAAAGAGAGGTGACCCAATGGAATGTGGAAATCATTGGAAAATATCATTGATTTTCCATGCAAGTAAAGTTTTACTAACGGTAATACAGAAACAGCTGCAACCATACATTGAAAGAGAAACTTCCAGAGGTTCAAGCCGGATTCAGAATAGGCCATGGTGTCAGATGGATCATGGCTGAAAGCAGAGAATGCCAGAATGATGTTTACCTGTACTTTTTTTTTCTCGATTGAATGGATTATGACAAGCTATGGACAGCAATGCGAAGTATGAGTATTCTGGAACACTTATTAGGAATCTGTACATGGACCAAGAGGCAATTGTTCAAACAGAATAAGGGAACACTGAATGGTTTAAAATTAGGAAAGGTATGATACAAGGTTGTATTCTTTTACCATACTTATTCAACCTGTATGCTGAGCAAATAATCCAAGAAGCTAGGTTATATGAAGAAAAATGTGGCATCAGGATCGGAGGAAGACTCAGTAACAACTTGTGATATGCAGGTGATACAACCTTGTTTGCTGAAAGTGAAGAGGACTTAAACTATTTACTGGCAAGATCAAAGAGCACAGCTTTCGGTATGGATTACATCTCAATGTAAAGAAAATAAAAATCGTCACCACTGGACCAATAAACAACATTCGTATCAACAGAGAAAAGATTGAAGTTGTCAAAGACTTCATTATTCTCAGTTCAACCATCAACACTCATGGAAGCAGCAATCAAGAAATAAAACAATGTATTGCATTAGGCAAATGTGCAGCACAACACCTCTTTAAAGTATTGAAGAGCAAAGATGTCAATTTGAGGATTAAGGTAAAACTGACTCAAGCCATGGTATTTTCAGTAACCTCATATGCATGTGCAAGTTGGACAATGAATAAAGAAGACTGTAGAAGAATTGATGCATTTGAGTTATGGTGTTGGAGGAGAGTATTGAAAGGACCTTGGGCTGCCAAAAGAACCAATAGATCTGTGTTAGAAGAAGTACAGCCAGAGTGCTCTTTGGAAGCCAGGATGGCCAGACTTCGTCTTTCACATTTCAGACATATTGTCAGGAGGGACCAGTCACTGGAGAAAGATATCATGTTTGGTAAGGTGGAGGGCCAGAGAAAAAGAGTAAGACCCCCAGTAAGTTAGATTAGCTAAGTGGCAGCATCAGTGGGCTCAAGTGTAGCAATGATTGTTAGGTTGGTCCAGGACCAGGCAGTGTTTCATTCTGTTGTGCATAGGGTTGCTATGAGTTGGCATCTATCAACAACAGCAACAACGTGATTCTACTGAAGAGTCCCTGGGTGGTTTAAATGGTTAAGTGTTCCAAAAGGTTGATGGTTGAAATCCACTAAGAGGTGCTTTGGAAGATATGCCTGGTGGTTTGCTTCTGAAAGGTCACAGCCTTGAAAAACCTATGGAGCAGTTCCAGTTTGCACACAGCTGGTCACCATAAATGAGAATCAACTCCATAAAAACAAACAATAACAAGCAATGTGATTCTACCCATCCTCTCCTTTATTAATACACTATTGAAAGAGAAGTAGAGCCATGCAGATTTCAGTCCAATGTCTAGCTTTGTTAGGATCGCCATCTTGATTTATGACATCATTTGTTACAGCTGCATTGTAGAAATATTTAAATGCACTCTCTTAATCTGCTTGCATAAACAATATCAGTGCTCTGATCTGATTTCCATGGTAAAGCTTTCTTCCAGCCTTGCCCGACATCTTGACTTTGGCCTAGATTGCTATTACTTTTACTAAGACCTCAAACTGTTGTCATGGTTAAACCGTTAAAATACAAACAAATTTTTTCCCCTTAGTTGTGCCACATACAGTAATGTGCTATTTATTATCTCTTTCTGACTAATCCTCATTTTGTTTTTAATGCTCAGCATTTTCCTTTCTGTGGAGAGCCATAGATTTGGCAGGAGTTCAAGAAAACACTGAAAATGCTTAGAAACTATTTTAATCCCAAACAGTTTGGAGAACAGGTTGGAACATATGTAATATAGGCACCCAAATGTAGGCAATTATCTCCAAAGGGATACAAAGAGAATAAAGGCTGCACTACCCTTAGGTCAAGGGTAAAAAAATAAAGAAATGCCTACTTTGGTTTTCCAAGGGTTACAATGTCAACTGAAGAATGAAATGATAAGACAAATGGAACAACTTGATAACACCCAAATGGATATATTTATTCACACAGTTCCAGCCTGGCTATTGGAGCTGTCTGCTGACAGCCATTCTGAGCATTATAACAAGATCCAGAACATGTCTAGAAAGGCTTAATGGTATTTTGTACAAAGTGGATGAAAGGTGACAAGCCAGAGGGAAACATGTGCAGAAGTTTTGGCTCAAAAATCTTGGGATTCTCACAGGTTCTTTGTGTTGGCTTAAACCTTGGAACACTTACCTGAAGTATAGGAGGAGTCCCTGTGTGGTGTAAATGGTTAACAAACTCCTCTCCTAACTGAAGTGTTAGAGGTTTGAGTCCAACCAGAGGTGCCTTGGAAGAAAGCTTGGCAATCTGTTTCTGAAAAAGTACTCAATGAAAACCCTGTGGAGCACAGTTCTATACTGAGACATGAGTTTGAAATGACTCAGTGTCAGTTGATTTGGTTGAAGTAGTTAAATGTAGCAATGGATTAAGCCTTCTGCTTAAACAGGGTGATTTGTGTTGTCTCTGCAGAATGACATGGACCTTGCAAACTGCCTTTGGTCTTCTTTTCCACAGTTTCATCCTACCTTTTAACCCCTTGGACTTAACCAAATCTCAAGCAGCACTCTCTGATTCTTTTCTTGGTAAAGTGATATACTGTACAGTATTGCTACAAGGCAATATTAATTGCTATTCAACATCTACAGTGCAAGTATTATACAGTGTGATTTTAGGAAAGGAAATATGCTGTCAAAAACATAATACTGCCTTGCAAGATCAGTTAGGGAAAAATATGAGCTAAGGAGGCGGAAATCCTTGTTTAGTATTACCGAGAAATTATGACAAGCTGTGAAAAAATCCATAGGTTTTTGTAGCACTCAAATAATTCCTGTAGGACCAACTTCTATGAAAATATACCATGCCTGGAATTTGCCCTGTCAAAGCCAGACATCTTTTTTTAATTGAATCTTGCTCTGAGAGTAGTGAATTTGTTTCATCTGTAATTTGCTTTTTATGTGAAGGGAAAGACGTTCTGTTTCTCTTCTTTGGGGGCTTGTCATATTCCTGCAAAAACAATCAATGTCAGTCTGTTTATCCCCTGCTTCATCTAACTGTGATGCTGGGTGTAAGTATGTGTATGTTCACAATATAATTTTTCATTTTTATATTTTATGGCCATATTATTGGAAAGTAGCATTCATTTATTCTCCAGAACATTTCTAACCTGATGACAAGTCTTAAGTCTTTGTTTGTTAACTGTGTCTTGCCTTTCTACCTTTTCATGTAATAATTGCTTTCAGGGAATGACATAGAAATGGGGCATTGCTTTGTTTAATATTTTTCAGATTCAATACACCATAGCACAACCATCTGTAAAACTACTCTTCAGCTTTCATCAAATTCTGTCCTGCTTCTTTGAGGATTAATAATCCCTTCATGTGTGTGTACTTCTACTGCTAATGTAATATTGCTGGCAAAGTTGAGGTCATATTTATGTTTTGACTCAGGTTAAAAAAAATAATAAAAGGCTTGTTGAGGGGAGATATAATGGAATATTTTCACTCATTTTGATTGTTGTTGTTACTTATAGAGCAAATTCTTTTTATAATAATTTTATTCATTTTGTTGCTGTTTAGAATATATAGATGGCCAAATATATACCATTTAAATTTTTTCTATATATAATTTAGTGATACTGATTACTTTTCTTGAATTGTAAAACCATTTTAACTCCCCTTTTCTGATTTGTTCCTCCCCCATTAACACACATCCTCTGCCCTAATATGTTTCCTCCTATCTAATCTTTCACCTTGCTATTATCAGTTTATTCCCAGAAATATACTTCTTAAAAGAATATAATGTTCAATGCAGACTGTTTTTTTAACTTACTTAAGCAAATTAAACTATTGTTTGGTTTTTTAAAACAAGGAGGGGAGTGATTAACTTTTCAGCCTAGGAGCGGAGGTCCCTGGGACCATCAAGGGAGAAGAGCGGAGTCCAGGACCCTACCCAGAGAAGCAACGATGCCTGAGATGGAGGCAAGGATGACGACGTGGAGAGATGGAGCAGCTGGGGACTTTAGACCCAGAGAGGGAGAGGGGCTGTGTGCTGACGACCGGGGGCAGGCTTTTAGTGTATACCCTTTGGTTGGGTGATGATGCATGGAGGGGATTGGAACCATGGCAGTGAAATGATATACAATAGGATGAATGTAAAATGAATGTTCTCCCATGTAAACTATCACATAATTCACAATAAAACATTAAAAAAATACTTCAGGCACTAATTTCAGTTTAAGGCAGTAGTTTCAGGGGTTCATACAACCCTCATGAGTCCCGGAACTCTGGAGTCCAAAGGTAAAATTCTGTTCAGCATTTTTTACCTTTTGATCAGGATTCTTCAAATAGAATCTTTCTTCAAAATGTTCATTCATGATAGCCAGGTACCATCCTTGTGTCATGGATCTAGAGCTCTTCTGGTCTCATGGATACAGAGGCAGTTTTCCCTGGAAGTAATTGGCCACACATTTCATATGCTTCTCCTAGTCCCAGCTCTCCTTTGTTCCAAGCCAGTAGAGGCCAATTGTCATGCTTTGGAAGGTTGCTTGTCTGCTTTTAAGACCTGAGGTATTATGCATTAAACTAGGAGTTAGACTGTTATTGTTATAAAGTGCCCTTGAGTAGATTTTGACTCATAGTGACCCTGTGTAGGGTTTCTAAGGAGTGGCTGATGGGTTTGACCCTCTGACCTTACAGTTCAAAGTCAAATGTTATTAGGCCCCTTAACTTCGACATTCCATGAAACTATGGCCCTAAACCTCCAAAGCAAGAAACCAAATCCCATGAGGTTTTTGGTTGGACATAAGCAACCTCCATAGCTAATTTTTTGGGTTATTGTTGTAAATATATCTATCATGCAACTTTTTACCAGTGTGATATTTCCATCACTCTTCACACCCTGTTCTCTACCTTCCATGGTAACCTTTAATAAACTTAGTTCTCTATATATTGTCTTTTCTTGCTTTTGTTTTTAATATAAGTGAGGCCATACAGCAGGAGCCTCAAGAAGCCAAAGAGCTCTGGTTGTGTAGTGGTTACATGTCGGGCCACTAACCTCAAGGTCAGCAGTTCAAAACTACTAGCTGTTCCACAGGAGAAAGATGAGACTTTCTGCTCACATAAAGATTATTTTTTAAATTTAAATGTTTTATTGTGAATTATGTGACAGTTTACATGGGAGAACATTTAGCTTTACATTCATCCTTTTGTATATCATTTCATTGCCATGGTTATAGTCCCCTTCATGTATCATCAAACAACCAAAGGGTATACCCCACAAGCCTGCCCCTCTGTAATCAGCATGCAGACCCTCTCCCTCTCTGGATTTAGAGTCCCCAGCTGCTCCATCTCTCCACATCATTGTCTCTGCCTCCATCTCTGGCATCACTGTTTCTCTGAGTAGGGTCCCCCACTCCACTCTTCTCCCTTGATGGTCCCAGGGACCTCTGCTCCTGGACTGCAAAGTCAACCACTCCCCTCCTTTTGCTACAGAACGTCTTCCCTTACATTTCCAACCTTCACAATCAGTCCTCATAGCAATTATTCATTATTGTACCACATGAGTGCTATCCACATCTCCTTTCATCATCCCCACCCAGATAGATTGGATACTACTCAGTGGAGGGTCTACTTTCCTCCATACTCTTTGTATCTAGGCTCCCTCTTGAAAGCTTGTAAGCCAGTCATTTCTTGCCTTTGTAGCCCACCCACTTTGGGAAGCCAATGTCCAAGATGCCCATTGCTGTTTACCCTGTGTATTGAGGGGGTGAGAATGATCCTCGCTGTAAAGATTTGTTCCCTCTTTTGAGCTACTGCATCTATAGGTGTAGGTCAAGTTCATTAAATTGTATCAGAATACTTTTTTTTTTTCCTCTTCTTTCTTCTCCTAGTTGAGTTCTGATCATCTAGACGTTGAGCCAGGTCAAGTGGATATTATCTGCAATTGTGGGTGTTCTTGTGCAAATGCCTTCACTTCTTATCAGCTGGACACTTCACTCTCCACTCTAGTCCTTTGTGGCTAAGTCTCTGACTCTGGGCCCAGGAGTCTCCAGGTCTTGCCAAACTGCTGGCCAACCAGGTCACCACCCAGGTTTGTAGGAGTCTATTGAACGTGGTAGGACTTAGCTCGCAGCATCATTGCTGTTTTTCCCTCACGTCCCTTTATCGGTGACCAATGTGGTCACCAGTCAGAACGCATGTCTGCTTGTGTATTCCCCTTGAGTCTTAGTCTTGGAAGGGGGTTTGCCCTGAGGGCACTTGACTACTTGCCTTGAGGTCTCCTGGGTGAGCAACTTGCTTGTTCTTATAGTAGTCAGTTGGACTGCCATTATTTTTTTTTGTATTTTTCCTGTCAGTCTTTCTTTCAAGAAGTATCTTCTGTTCTTCTAGCCACTCCAGGCTGGTCTGCTTGTCCTTTCAATTGAAAATTTCCCACCTCAGAAGATTCTGGATGGAGTTCAGGATTCCACCTATGGTCTCATGTAATGCAAAGGCTCCACAGGAAGCCTCTTTCACTGGGCACGTTGTAGTCCCATTTTAGGTATTCCAGTCAGTTATAGTCAGAAGCTGGACTTACAAGCTTTCTATTGTGATGCTTCTGGCTGTTCCTTTCTCTCCCCCTCAAGCGTCTATTTTATAATGGTGTACAAGGGAAACCAAGATGTAAAAGACAGCCAAGCGTCTTAACATTATTTCCCCTGTTTTACCCATTCTAACCATGTCTCAATCCCTGTATCCCATAGACCTGTTAGTATTTGTCAAGCCAAAAGAACTGAAGATGGATAACACAGTAGAAGCAACATTTTTTTCTTCAGTTCTTTTGCCTGGAGAAATATTAAGTGTGGGCAACATATTGAATGATGCAGAGAACATCAAAAGAAGATGGAAGGAACACACAAAGTTACTATGCCAATAAGCTATGATTATCAATGTTCAACTACTTCAAGAGGTAGTGTATGATCAAGAAGTAATGATACTGAAGGAAGACGTTCAAGCTGCAGGGTCCAGGAAATAACAGAATATAAATTGAAATCTTTGAACAACTGATGCAGCAGTGGAGGCAATCACTCATCTATGTCAAGAAATTTGGAAGACAGCTAACTGGACAAATGATTGGAAGAGTTCCATATTTGTGCCCATTCCAAGGGAGGTGGCCCAGTGGAATGAGGAAATCATCAAACAATATCATTAATATCACATGCAAGTAAGATTTTGTTGACGATAATTAAAAATTATTTATTGAAGGATAACTGCCAGAAATTCAAGCCGAATTCAGAAGAGGATGTCATGATATCATTGCTAACATCAGAGGGACCTTGGTGGAAAGCATAGAATACCAGAAAGATGTTACATGTGCTTTATTGAGTATGCATACGGTTTTGACTGTGTAGCTTATGACAAACTATGGATAACATTGGAAAGAATGGGTATTGTAGAACAATTGATTGTATTCAGGAGGAACCTGTACATTGACCAAAATGCAGAACAAGGGGGCACTGAATGGTTTAAAATCAGGAAAGGTTTATGCCAGGGTTATATCCTTTCACAATACTTATTCAATCTGTATGCTAAGGAAATAATCCCAGCAGTTTTATTATACGAAGAAAAACATGGCATCAGGATTGGAGGAAGACTCATTAACAACCTGAAATATTCAGATGAGACGCTTGCCAGCTGGACTGAAGAGGACTTAAAATACTTACTGATGAAAATCAAAGATTCCAGATTTCAGTATGATTCACACCTCAAAGTAAAGAAAACAAAAATCTTCACACTGAACCAATAAATAACATCATGATAGGAGAAAAGACTGAAGTTGTCCAAGACTTCGTTTTGCTTGGATCCATAATCAACACTCATGGATGCAGCAGTCAAGAAATCAAATGACATATTTCATTAGACAATTGTACTGCAAAATACCTCTTTAAAGTATTCAAGAGCAAAGATATCAGTTTGAAGACCAAACCATAGTATTCTCACTCATTTCATATACATGTAAAAGTTGGACAATGAATAAGGAAGACCATAAAAGTATTGATGCATTTGAATTGTGGTGTTGGAGAAGAATATTAAAAATACCATGGACTGCAAGAAGAATGAATACATTTGTCTTGGAAGAAGTGCAACTAGAATGCAACTCAGAAGAGCGGATATTGCAAGTTTGTCTTTCATACTTTGGGCATATTATCAGGAGGGTCCAGCCCCTGCAGAAGATCATCATGCTCAGTAAAGTGGAAGGACATCAAAAAAGGAAGAGCCCTCCCTCCCCCATACACAAATATGAGATTGATAATACAGTAGAAGCAACAATGCACTCGAATGTAATAATAGTTATGAGGAAAGAGCAGGACCCAGCAGTGCTGTGATATGTTGTATCCAGAGTTGCTATGAGCTGAAACGGACTTGATAGCTATGAGTTGGAACCAACTCCATCGCACCTAACAACAACAAATGTCTTTGGATATATGGATCCTCTTGTGGCACTGTAGGATAAGCATTGGACTGCTAACCGCAAGGTCAGTGGTTCAAACCCATAAACCATCAGCTGTTCCTTGGAAGCCTTATACAAGGTGGCTGTTTGTCGGAACCGACTTGAAGGCACTTAACAACAAATCAACCACAAACCCACCAGCCACCCTCAGAAGACTTACACAGGATTGTTTGAGTCAAACCAATTCATTAGCAATGGCAACATCAACAACAAACCTTTCGATATAAAACCATTTAGAAATTGGGTTTTCTTGATTAACGAGGCCATGTCAGTGTAGGCTGTGTCTTAAACCTAATAACTTTTGAGATATAAAAAGAGCACATTAGGCACAGAAAGAGGAAAACACAAATGACAGTAAGATAGATGTTGCATGGAAATCACAGATCACCCAAGAAGCAAGGAATTCCTCTGAGAGTTCACAGAGAATGTTTTCTGCTAGACCTGGTGTCCTAAATTCAGACTTCTAGCTTCTTACACCACGAGAAAATAAATTCCTGTTCACTAAAACCACACAGTTTTAGGATTTCTGTTTCAGCAGTACTAGTAGTGGTGTGCAGTGGAAACCCTGTGTAGGGTTTCCTGGGCTGTAAATTTTTTATGACAGAAGAAAGCCTCATCTGTCTTTCACTGACTGGCCAGTAGATTGAACTGAAGACCTTGATTGAACAGCAGCCTGACTCACAACCACTATGCTACCAGAGTTCCTAGACAACTGAAAAAGGAGCTCTGGTGGCACAGTGGGTAAGCGCTCATATGTCAGATGTTTGAACTCACCAACCACTATGCAGTCTCTATGGTTGGTGGTGGTTATGTGTCACAGAGTTAGTTCTGTCTCTCAGCGACACTGTATAGGGCTCCCAAGGCTGTAAGTCTTTACGGGAGCAGAAAGCCTCATCTTTCTCCCACAACCTTCATCTTTCTGAAGTGGACTGGAATAGATAGATAACAAAGGCAGGTTGTTCAATGCCTCAAGTCCTAAACTCCCACCATATTGCCAGAGCTTTTTATCTCCAGACTCCTTTAACTCTCCCTCTATGCAGTTAAACAGAGAGTATACGCAAATGTGGTGATTTTTAGTGAGTATTTATAGTGAAGGGACTATTATTTATAATGTTATATAAGTCAAATGAAAATAACTGTGCACAGCTAATTCTGTTATAATACTTGTTTTGAAAATGCAGATTTGTTTCAATGTCATTGATATATTTGGAAATATGAGAATAATTTCAAAGCATTTGCTTATGAGAAACATTAAGTGAACATAGAAAACTGCTTTCAGCTGAATCAAGCCACGTAGGAGCATACAAAAATACACATATACATACTAACACAACTACACCTCAGACAGCCACCAGCCCCCTCAGCTCACCATGTGTTATAAACCACATCACCCACATCTGATATTACAATTTTCTGTTTGATATCAGATAGTCCTCATCCCATTCACTTCAAGCACTTCCTGATAACTCACAAGCTGCAGCCCTTTTGATACCCACTTCCACAAGCAAACTTCAGATCTTCTCTGATTTCAAGTGCCATATTTATTGTCATATTTATCTGCTTCTTAATCATTTAACAAATGTAACACTGTCTGCCATTTTTAGTGCGTTCCTATCTGTCTTTAATGTGTCACAGATGTAATTTTTGGGTTGTGCCTCTAGCTCATTTTCACCATAAGCCCTGTGGTTTTTCCTTCACAATTTTGCATAGTGTGGTGACATTCGGGAATGCATATATCACATTGTTGCACAACTGACCATATGCTGCAGCGCTGTATGGCTGGCAGCAGCACTGAGTTGTTACCCCTCTTAGACCTGAACAGGAAGAACAAAGAAGCAGTCAGTGGACCCCTGATGGAGAATGAGACTCTACTTACCTTCAGCAGAGGAATGTAATCATTGCTAGCCCTTGGTCCAGTAGAAGAAACACACTGACTCCATTCTCCTCTCTCTCCAATTTCTGCAGTGACTCTCTATTAGTAGGGCGCAACTGGAAGCCAGTGAGCTAGGGAGTGTGTTGGAAAGAGTCCACAGAGGACAGACTAAACCCAGAACAGCGTAGAGAAGGGGACAGGAATTAAGCTGTAGGAGTCCTCATGCCCAACATCATAGGGAAATACTTCTTTAAGGAATTCTTCTGATTTTATTATGTTGCTGCTGTTTTAAAGCTGACTCTGACTCCTGGTGACCCCACATAGAACAGACTGAAATGTCGCCTGTCCTTTTCCATCTTCACAATTGTTGGTGTGCTTGAATCTATTGTTGTAGCCACTACGTATAAGGGGCTTCAAAAATGAAAGTATGTGATAATGGAATCTTTCTATGAACTTTTTGAAGCTCCCTGGTATTTTGAGTTCCTTGCAATGTGAGGTATCATTTTCTAGCATTATATTGGACAGTCTTCTGTTATGATCTATTGGGTGTTTATCAGATAATTTTTGGAAGTAAAATTTTCTTTCATCTAGCTTTGTCTAGACACTTCACTGTACTTGCCTAGTATGGGTTATCCTGCTGGTATTTGATCTGCTGGTGGTATGACTTCCCAATATCATATCAACACAGAAGTCAGCAGTGTGTTGTAGGCAAGTGGCGGATTTTATTCTCTTGGTAAACATTGTTCTTCCTTTTGTTACATTTATCCATTTGAGGCTGGGGACTGGATGGGGAAGAGTGTTTACTAAGCAAAAGAGGAATTTTCTCCCCAAAAGAAAATCTGCACTCTTCCAAGCCTAACTAGTTCAAACTATAGCCAGCTTTGAATATATATATATATATTCCTCTCTCTGCATTATATATGCACAGTTATAGATATTTATGATCACTTCCACATGAAGCCCTTTCTAAGAGCTAATATGATTTTACCTTTAATTCTTGAATAGTAATGGAAAATATAATAATTTTGTCAAAATTGGTTGAGTTTTGTACAATGATTTATTATTATCTTTTCTGCTTGGTCAACACAATCAGAAAATACTTTTAGAACTTCAATTCTGGTAAAGCTGCAAATACCTGTTTTTCTTTGTAATGTCTTCAGTCATGCTAAGGTGTAAGAAGAGAGGTGCTGAAAAAGTGGTATAATTTGCTTGCTGGCATACCTCTCCTTGGATTATATATTATTTTAAGTGCCACTCAGTCAGTTCCAATTCATAGTGACCCTGTATCGGGTTTCAAATGAGCAGCTGGTGGGTTTGAGTTGCTGACCTTAAGGTTAGCAGTCTAGTGCTTATCATGTAGCACCATACTAGGACTTTGATTATAGTCACATTACAATTGGCCATTTTCATCAGTGTTCAAGTTCTGTAGGGTGTATGGGAGGGCTGCTTGAAACGTATCTCCAGTTGTTGTTGTTGTTAGGTGCCATTGAGTTGGTACCAATCCATACTGACCTTATGCACAGCAAAACAAAACACTGCCTGATCCTGGGCCAACCTCACTACTGTTGCCATGCTTGAGTCCATCGATGCTGCCACTTAGCCAATCCATCTCCTTGGTGGTCTTCCTTTTTTTCTGTGACCCTCCACCTTACCAAACATGATATCCTTCTCCAGTGACTGGTCCATCTTGACAATATGTGTGAAGTATAAGAGACAAAGTTTGGTCATCTTGGCCTCCAAGGGGCACTCTGGCTGTACTTCTTCCAAAACAGATCTGTTGGTTCTTTTGGCAGCCCATGGCAATTTCAGTGTTCTCCTCCAACACCATAACTCAAAAGCATCAATTCTTCT
>NW_006408564.1:19474271-19485028 GCF_000296735.1 Chrysochloris asiatica | reverse complement strand
CTGGCCTTCTTTTGACTGATGACATGGAGCTTTCCTTTATCTCTCTGTATCTCCAGAGATATTGCCAATTCATCAGATACCCAGCTTGATGTGAAATTTAGAAGAGACCACAAGATTGCATTCCTTAACTGTAACTATGCTAAAGGAAGTTGAATCTTAAATGTATCAGTGCATCATTGATTAGGATTTGTCTTCCCAGCCAAGAAACAATTGACAAACAAAAGGGGCGATATTTCATGGTGTTACCTAAAATTTAGATATTTGTATGTAAGAAAAAAAAAAAAAAAAACCAAAAAAAACAACTTTTGCCTTTAACCTTCAAAGGAGGAGTAAAATAGACACCTTTTAAAAAATATCTCTAAAGTTTGTTTTATTTCTAAAAGAGGCTCAAGTCTTATTCTCTCATATCACTACTCATCTGTCAGTTTGTCTGACTGTGGTAGCTGGCATGTCATTTTGATGCTGGCAGCTATGCCACTGGTATTCTGAGTGCCAGCAGGGTCACCCATGGTGGACTTTATGGTTGACCACCATGGTGGTCACCATTGTTGGGCTTCCAGACTAAGACACTCACAAAAGGATATCCAGACTACTTCAGAATGTTTAGCCATTGAAACCTTATGAATAACCATGAGACACTGCCAGAGAGCACCAGCATAAGAATTTTCAAACATGATGAAGAGCACCAGAATGTTGTTAGATATAGTGCCAAAAAATGAGCTCCTCAGATTGGAAGGTAATCAAAATAAGACTGAGGAAGAGCTACTTTCTCAAAGTAGAGTTGACCTTGGTGACGCAAATGTCGTAAAACTTTCAGAACCTTCATTTGTTCATGGGGCACAGTTGCAAATATACATTAATAATTGGAACATGGAATGTATGAATCTAGGAAAATTAGAAGTTGTCAAAAATTAAATGGAACACTTAATGTGTTCCTAGGCTTTACTGAGCTGAAATTGACTAGTATTGGCCATTTTGAATCTGATAATCACATGGTTTACTCTTCCGGGAATGACAAAACCAAGAAGAATGGTGTTGGATTTAAATCAAAAAGAACATTTCAAGATCTATCTTGAAGTAAAATGCTGTCTGTGATGGGATAATATCCACATGACTACAGGAAGACCAGTTAATACAACTATTATTCAAATATACACACCAACCACTAAAGCCAGTGATGATGAAATTGAAGAATTCTACCAACTTCTTCAGTCTGAAACTGATTAAACATTCAATCAAGATGCATTGATCATTACTGGTGATTTGAATATAAAGGTTGGGAACTAAGAGGAAGCATCAGTAGTTGCTGGGGGTGGCATGGTAGAATTTTGCAAGACCAATGACGTTTTCATTACAAATATCCTTTTAGACAACATAGAAGACGGTTGTACACATGGACTTCACCAGATACAGTGCACAGTAATCAAATTGACTACATCAGTGGGAAGAGACAGTGGGAAAAGCTCCATATTATCACACAAAACAAGGCCAGGGGCAGACTGTGGAACAGATCATCAATTGTTCATATCAAATTCTGGCTGAAGTTGAAGAAAATTAAAACAAGTCCAGGAGAGCCAAAATATGACCTTAAACAAACACATCCCACATGAATTTAGAGATGATCTGAAAAACAGATTCGATGCATTAGACACTAATGACAGGAAACTAGAAGAGTTATGTGATGACATTGAGAACATCAAAGAGGAAGAAAGCAAAAGGTTGTTAAGGCAACGAAGAAATACCAGAAAGAGACTCTGAAACTTGTTCTCCAGTGTACAGGTGCTAAACCAAATGAAAGAAATGAGGAGGTCAAAGAGAAAATTTCTGAAGGCAGCTTGAGAAGGTGAAGTCCAATATCATAATGAAATGTGCAAAGATCTAGAGTTAGAAAACCAAAAGGGAAGAACATGCTCAGCATATCTCAAGCTGAAAGAATTCAGAAAAAATTTCAAGCCTCAGGTTGTAATACTGGAGGGTTCTTTGGACAAAATACTGATTGATGCACTAAGCATCAAAAGAAGATGGATGGAATATACAGAGTTATTGTACCAAAAAGAAATAGTGGAGGTTTAAACGTAGCAGATGATCAAGAGCCAACAGGACTAAAGGAAGAAGTTGAATATGCACTGAAGGCATAGGCAAAAAACAAAACTAGGGAATTGATGGAATACAAATGGAATTTTTTCAACAAATTGATGCAGCACTCGAGGCACTCAGTCATCTATGTCAAGAAATTTGGAAGATCACTACCTTGCCAAATAATTGAAAGAGATCCATATTTGTACCCATTCCAAAGAGAGGCGACCCAATGGAAGGGGAAATAGCCAGGCAATATCAATATCACACGCAAGTAAAATTTTGTAAAGATAACTCAAAAATGGCTGCAACAAACATTGACAGAGAAATGCCAGATTGAACAAACATCGACAGAGATTCAAGCCAGATTCAGGTGAGGACATAGAATGAAGGACATCATTGCTGATTTCAGATGTATCTTGGCTGAAATCCCAGAATACCAGAAAGATGTTTACCTGTGCTTAACTGACTGTGCAAAAACTTTCAAGTGTGTGGATCATAACAAGCTATAGATAACATTGCAGAGAATGCGTATTCTGGAAGACTTAATTGTGCTCATCAGGAACCTGTACATAGACCAAAAGGCAGTCGTTTGAACAAAGCAAGGGGACACTGAATAGTTTAAAATCAGGAAAGGTGTATGCCAGGGCTATATTGTTCAGCATACTTATTCAATCTTTATGCTGAATGAGTAATCTAAGAAGCTGGATTATATGAGGAAGAATGTGGCATCAGGATGGCAGGTCAACTCATTGGCAATCTGTCATATTTAGATAACACAACCTTGAGGGCTGAAAGTGAAGAGGACTTAAATACATACAGCTGAAGATCAAATAATACAGTCTTTAAAATGGGTTATGCTTCAGTGTAAAGAAAACAAAATCCTCACCACAGGAGCAATATATAACATTATGGTAAATGGAGAAAATATTGAAATTGTGAAAGACTTCATTTTGCTTGGGTCCACCATCAACACTCATGGAAGCAGCAGTCAAAAAAAGCAAATGATATATTACATTAGGCAAATCTTCTGCGCAAGACCTCTTTAAAATGTTGAAGAGCAAAGATGTCAGTTTGAGGACTAAAGTGTTCCTGATCTGAGTCATAGTGTCATCTGTAAATTTGGTCAATGAATAAAGAAGATTATTAAAAAAAAATTGATAGATTTTAATTATGGTGCTGGAGAAGAATATTGAAAGTACCATCAACTGTCAGAAGAACAAACAAATCTGTGTTGGAAAAAGTACAACCAGAATGCTCCGTAGAAGCCAAGATGACCAGACTTCATCTCTCATACTTTGAACATATTCTCGGGAGAGACCAGACGTCATGCTGGGTAAAATGGAGTGTCAGTGAAAAGGAAAAAGACCACCAATGGGATGGTTTGGCACCATGGCTGTAGCAGTGGGCTCAAGCATAGCAGTAATTGTGAAGATGGCACAGGACTGGTGGTATTTCTTTCTCTTATACATAGGGTCCCAGTGAGTCAGAACTGACTCAACAGCACTAACAACAAATAAAGTCTTATTCTCTTATAAGTGAAAATGATTCCAACATTAGCCATCATTCACTGGGGAAGTACCCCACTGCCATAGAGGCCATAATGGCCCTAGGTAGGTTTTTTGAGATTGAAAGTCTTTACTGGAGCAGACTTTCCTGGGGAGTACCTGGTGGATTTGAACTGCCAACCGTGTAGTTAGCAGCCCAATGGTGCCAGCTCATACTAGTTAAACTATAACTCGGAAAATAATTGAAGGATATTTATGGTGTTAATAAGGAACCTGTGTGGCACAGTGGTTAAAGCACTTGACTGTGAACCCAAAAGATCAAAGATTCAAACCCACTAGCCCCCTCAGATGGAGAAAAATGAGGCTGTACATTCCCATAAAGGTTTACAGTCTTAGAAAGCCTATGGAGCAGTTCTACTTAGTCCTATTGCATTGCTATGAGTTGCAGTCAACTTGATGACAATGGGTTTGGTTTGGTTTGGTTTGGATGATGTAAAGGAGATGAAAATCCTGATCTGACAGAAGGTTCACAGACTTTAAAAGAAATGACAAATACCATAACACCATCCTTTCATAGTGTACAATTCAGTGGTTCTTAAGTGCCGTTGAGTCGATTCTGACCCATAACAACCCTGTATAGAGTTTCCAGGGAGCAGCTGGTGAGCTTGAACCACTGACCTTGCAGTTCATACAACTTTGCAGTCTGATGCTTTACCCACAGTACAACACCAGGTCTACGTACAATTCAGTAGTCTTTAGTAAATTCACATTACACAATTATCACCGTGATCTAATTTCACAACATTTATTTCATAGAACCGTTAGCAGCCACTAACTCTTCCCTCTTCTCCACTCCCTAGTAACCACTAAGTTACTTTCTGTCTCTAAGGATTAGCTATTTATTAGTAATAAATTGACGTGTGACCTCTATATCTGGTTTTTGTCACTTAGTATAATGTTCTCAAGGTTCATCCACATTGTAGTGTGTTTCAGTCTTTTATTCTTTCAATTGCCAAATCATTTTGCATTGTATTGCTATACCACATTTTATTTATGTATTCATTAGCTGATGGACATGCTGATTGTTTTCACTATTTGGTTATTATGAATAATATCGCTATGACCAGTGATGTGCAAATTTCTGTGTGGTCATGAATCTTCATTTTTTCTTAGGTATGTGAGTTTCCTATAGCAGCTCTAGCAAGTTGTGACAAATTTAGTGTCTTCAGAAAAAGGAAATGTATTTTCTCATAGTTTTAGAGGACAGAAGTCCAAAGCCAGTTTCAATGAAGTGAAATCAAAGTGATGACATGGTAACGCTTGCTTCTGAGACTCCAGGGGGAAATCTGTTCATTGCTTTTTGAGTTTCCGGAGGCTGTTGGTAATCCTTGATTTGTGGCTGTATCATTGTAATCTGCCTCTGTGGTCATATTGCCTTCTCTTGTTCTATATGTAGTAGAATATCCCTTTGCTTCCGTCTTATAAAGATACTGTGATTGCATTTAGCATCCACCCACATAATTGATGCTAATCTTTGCATCTCAAGATCCTTAATTTAATCGCATCTGCAAAGTCCTGTTGCCAAATGACCTCAGATTCAGTTTTTAGGGATTGTTGTTAAGTGCTGTTGAGTCAGTTCTGACTCATAGCCACCCTGTATAGGGTGTCTGAGGCTTTAAATCTCTGTGAGACTAGGAAAAAAGCTTCATCTTTCTCTTACAGAGTGGTTGGTGGGCTCGAACTACCGACTTTATAGTTTGCAGTCCAGTATTCCCGTTTAGGGATTGTTGTTGTTGTTAAGTGCCATCATGTCAGTTCTGACTCATAGTGACCCTATAATGTTTCTGAGGAGTGGCTGGTAGATTTGAACCATTGCCTTTCAGTTAGCAGTTCAGTGCTTATCTTAAGCACTGCACCTACATATTGTGGGAGACCATTTTTTAGCCTAACCACTTCAGTCATATGGTTACATTTAGCAACCCCAAAGCATTAGAAGATAGTCTTTTGATGGACAGTTATTTACCTATCACAAAACGTCTTGTTATTGTTAAACCCCTGTATAGGCTTTCTGAGGAGAAGCTGCCAACCTTTCAGTGGATTGCCAACAATTCAATGCTTATTCTACAACACCATAAAGGGGTTCTGTTACTGAATTTGGAGTCCTGGTGTGGTGCTGCGGGTTAATGCGCTGGACTGCAAGGTCAGTTTAAACTGCAGGATCGGTGGTAAAAGCTCACCAGCTGCTCCTTGGAAACCCTATACAGAGTCACTCTGATTCAGAACTGACTCAACGGCATTTAACAACAACAATCACTGCAGTCAAAGGAGCTCTAGTAGCATGGTGGGTTACAAGTTGGGCAGCTAAATACAAGGTCAGCAGTTCAAATCTATTATCTGAGTCTCAGGAGGAAAACGAGCCTTTCTGCTCCCATAAAGCCTAACAACTTCGAAAACCTATTACTTTGTTCCTTGCACTGTGAGGCTCCTATTGTTGCTGTTAATTGCCTTCCAGTCAGTTCCGACTTACAGAAACCCTGTCCAGGGTTTCCAAGGAGCGGCTGATGGAATTCTGAGGCTATAAATCTTTAAGTGAGCAGAAAGCCTCATCTTTTTCCCACTGAGTACCTGCTGGGCTCGTATCGCTGATCTTGGGTTTAGCAGTCCAGTGTTCCTTTGAAGCTTCTGTGATCCAGGGAAAGATTTATGCCAAAACTGGGAGATCTTCAAGGAATGCTGGGCCTACAGATGTTCACAGGAGACAAGGACCTGTTCCTCGAGCTGACAAAGGGACAAAGCTATCTCCTAAAGATGGCTGTCTGAATTTGGACTTTTAGCCTTTCTGCTTGTTAAAGCTGTACACTTGTATTTCTGTTAAAGCAGCGCTGGAGAACTATGATGCCAACCTAAAGGAGAAAGGAGCTGAGAGATGGGGAGGAGAATGTTTCTGATCATTTAAGTACCTAAATGTACCCTGAATCAGATGTACCCCTGGACTTTTCATGTGAGTCAGTACATTACTCTGTCCTGTTTTTTTCTGTTTTGCTAGTTGAATTGGGTTCTGTTGTTTAAAACAAAGACACCCAGCTAGTAGAAAGCTGAGTGATTTGCTGAAGGAAATACAAGTTATAGACAAAGTGAAGACTAGAATCCAGGTCTCCTCCCTTTTTCAGTTGCTTTTCTTTCTTTTCATATAATGGCTATGGACCAATTTCTTTTTATTCCACTATAGTGGAAGTCACTTAGCTCCTTCAGTCAACCTCAATTTTTTTTTTTAAAAATGGCTTTAGTTTTTATGTGAGCCTCACTCACCTGACCTACAAGTTTTGTTTTTTTTCTTTTTATAAAGAGTATTTTAATGTTTTTGTATAAATAGACCACAGTATTACCAAAAAAACTGCAAAGGCAGCACAGAAAACATTTTCAAACCCGTGCACACCATCTCTCTCCTGAACTGCACAAGGCATTAGTCCCCTTGCCTTGCCCTTAGATGGAGGTCAAATGCTATGGGGAATGCTCGAAAGAAAGGAATACACCTCTCTGGGGAATTTTTAATGTGAGGGCCTTGGTACAGGGAACCTTTGACTCCCCATCCCTGCTGTTGACCTCATGATCAATTACAAAAATGGTGCCAGTGGGATGGAGGTTGGAGTCGTGCCTACTCTGCGGAGAGGATGACGGAGCTGCACTCAGGTAAAGATGGGCCCCACCAGGAGGGCAGCACCCTGCTGTCCAGGGCTGCTGTGTAGGCTGGTGGAGAGTGGTAAGCGAGCAGCACGTCACTGGCCTATCTTTGCACATGCTGGACGAAGGCCTGAACCAGTTGGATCAGAGGCTCCTGACTCTCAGGGCTGGTTTTGGAGAGAGAAGCAGACTTGCCCTGAGGTGAGGGGAGGACACCAGTAGCGGGGGAGCGAGGGGCTCCCCTGCAGAAGTAGCGGAAGTAGTGTGAAAGGCTGGCAAGCAGTGTGCTCAACTCTGAGCTGAGTTCCTGCTCCATTTGCCTGGGAGATAAGCACTGACCTACAAGTTTTAACCATTTATCAAGGAAATACCACTAACCAATAAAATTTCCGATACTGAATGTCCTGCTTTTACTTGGGAAACAAAGAAAGAAAAGAGGGTACCTAAGAACTCTGGTAGTGTAGTGGTTACAAATTGGGCTGCGAACCTCTAGGTCAGCAGATTGAAACTACCAGCTGTTCGGAGAGAGAAAGATGAGGTTTCTGCTCCTGTAATGATTTACAGACTCGGAAACCCTGTACAGGGTTGCTGTGGGTCAGAACCGACTCCACGGCACACAGCCACCACCAAGAAAAGTAAGGATGAGATTGATGATGCTTTTTTTGTTGTGGTTTCCAACAGATTTATAATACAGTAAAAATCTGGTTCTGCAATCGTTTAGCCCATGTGGTCAATACTAGGCTTTTCAGTAAAAATGTCCGTCTTTTAGATGTTCTGAAGCTACTTTTTAAGGGAAGGATGCTGCTAAAAGGTGGAATGCAACATTCTCCCTGAAGTTCTTTCAAGCTTGTTATTATGAGTAGTTCAGTTTTAAGAAATTCCAGATGAATTGTGCAAACCAAGATGAAAGACTAAGCATAGGAGCAGCTGTGCACAGAATTATGCAGAAGTATGCAAATTTTAACCTCAGTGATGGTGGAAATTGTTAAGCTTATGTTTCAGTAATAATAATAATTACTCTGATCTAATAGTGAGCCAAGAGGTGCAAAGGGCACTTGGAGTCAAGAATTAGAAGGAAGTCTTCTCACCCCTCCTCCACACTCCACCACAGCCCACAGCATCAGGTTATTTAAATACCTTATTGTTGAGTGCGTTTCACCATTAAAAAAATATTAACAATGACAGGTTTGTGGGGCAGGTAATCATCATTGTATGTAAACCTGTTTTATAGAATTTTGAGCCTTTGGTAAAACAGGACGCTGATTTTTCTTTTTTTTTTAATTGTGAACTGAGTGATCGTTTACATGGAAGAACATCGGCTTTACACCATTGTTTCATTGCAATGATCACAATCTCCTCCACGCATCATCATTCAACAGTATTTTCTTCCATCCCTCTGTTTTTTTGTGGGGTGTATTTTGGTGGGGGTAGGGAGGGTGAGAGGTACACAAAAACACACAGGAATATATAGTAATTTAAACAACCGAAAGGCACATTCTGCAAGCCTGCTCAGTCTCTCTATTTCCATGAGTCTAGAGTCCTCAGCTGCTGCCTTTCTCCATGTCTCCATCTCTGGTGTTGCTGCTGCTCTGGATAGGGTCCCGCTGTCCTCTGTTGATGGTCCTAGGATCCTCTGTTTCTGGACTGTAGGATTAACTACTCACTGATCTATTTTAATAGAAGTTGAACCCCTGGATTGTAGAAACACTCTAACAGTGCTAGAATCTGGTGGCCATTCTAGGTCAAGACTTTCTATATTGAGAGAGGAAACAAGAAGAAGGAAGCTAAAGGGCTTAAAACAATGGTAAAGAGAAGATTCTGGAATTGAAAATGAGCTATAAAGTGCTATAGAGTTCTGGAAATACTCATACCCAAATCCTAAACCAAATCCAATGTCACTGAGTCAATTCCAAATCAGGGAGACCCTATGTAAGATTTCTGATACTGTAAATCTTTATAGGAGCAAATAGTCTCAACTTTCTCCACAGAGTGGCTGGTGGATTTAAAATACTGAGCTTGTGGTTAGCAGCCCAATGCCTAACACAGTGCCTCACTAGGGAGGTCACTAATTGAATACCCTCTGTGAGTTGAGTATGATGATGTTGTTATTGTTAAATGCTGTTGAGTCAGTTCAGACTAACAGTGAAGGGTTTCCAAGGCTGTAAGACTTTGCAGGAGCAGAAAGCCTCATCTTTCTCCCATGGACTGGCTGATGGGTTCAAACCACTGATTTTGTGGTTCTCAGCCCATTGCCTAACCCACAGTGCCTCACTAGAGTGATCACTAATTGAGTATTCACTATGTGCTGAGAATGATTGTGGCTACAATGTCATTAAAAATCTCAGAATAGACTTCTATGTTTGAAAAAACAAAGGTTTCCCTAAGGTCTCAAAGCTGGAAAGAGGCAGGGCAAAATCCATTCAGGTGCATCAAAACTCTTAAACATTCTGCTAAATTTAGGTGTCCCAGACATCATCCTGCATCACTCAGTATGCCACAACCCAGGAGACTATGTTATCTCTTATGTAACTAACCAACGTTTGTCAGACAGCCTTTGGGAGGTCTTTCTACGGTTTTATATTTTGATAGTGATTACTTTTAGGTTTCTAAAATCAATGTTTATTTTGCAAGCAATACATAATATACTTTTGTCAAAAAAAATTAAGAAAAATAAAACATTACAGGCAAGGTTAGAGTTTGTTTTGGCTGCCACCACTACTAACCTTATTTCCTCCTTGCTTATCTGCTGTAACTCCATGGTGACCAGATCCTAAAATTTGTACTGATCATTCAAAGTGCATTTCTCAGCCTGGGAAAGTCCGGATAAGCTCTCCAGCATAACGTTTTGTCAACGCCTGTTAGTATGTAACTCAGTATGCCTTCTCCTTCCCTTAAGGATATGAACTGAAAGGTGTATGCATTCCTTTTGCTCGTATTCCATTATCTCAAGTTATGGCTGTCTCTTAATTACAGTAACACTAGGTAACTAAGTTATAGATATAGATAACTAAGTTGAGTCCTGTACTGGCACTGTAGGATTAAGCACTGGACCACACTGTCAGTTTGAATCACAAGCTCGGTGGTTCAAATCCATTAGCAGCTCCTAGAAAATCCTATACAGGGTTGCTATGAGTCAGAAATGACTCATTGGCACTTAATAACAACAACAGCAACTATACTAAAGCTAGTTATAGTAGTGTTATATAAGTAAGACAGTACCCTGACTATAAAACAATACAGTTCATATCATGAAGGGAAGGAGGAGGGGACATGCTACTGACTGGAAATCAGCATGGTAGCAGAAAGTGGGAGTTTAGTTTATGAGATAAAAGGAGCATATTGAGGGTGTTACAATTACATACTAAGAGACTCTGAGAAAGAGTTGTCCTAGAGAACTTCCCTAGACTTTCCCAGACTGAGAAATATGGCTCTGTAGGATAAGCACTTGACCATAAAGTCAGCAGTTCAAACCCACCAGCTGCTCCTTGAAAA
>NW_006408564.1:19463668-19468041 GCF_000296735.1 Chrysochloris asiatica | reverse complement strand
TCAATTTCTTCTTTTGTTATGGGTCTGTTCAAGTTTTCTACTTCACTCTCTGTAAGTTTAGGTAGGTTGTGTTTTTCTAAAAATGTATCCATCTTTTCTATGTTTTTGAAATTGCTGGAGTAGACTCTTCATAGTATTCGATTGTTATCTTTTTTATTTCATTTGGTTCTATTGTGACATCACCCATGTGGTTTCTAATGTGAGTTATTTGTGTCTTCTTCCTCGTTTCTTTTGTTAGGTTTGCCAATTTTATTAATCCTTTCAAAGAGCCAATTTCTTTCCTGTTGATTCTTCCTGTTGTTTTTCTGTTTTCCATCTCATTTATTTCTGCTCTGATCTTTATTATGTTTTTTTCTTTTGGTGACTGTAGGTTCCCTCTGTTGTTCGGTTTCTAATTGTTGGAGATGCTGTGTTAGTGTGTTAATTTTGATTCTTTCTTCTTTTTGGATGTATGCATTTATTGCAATAAATTGTCCTCTCAGCACCATTTTGCCATGTCCCAAAGATTTTGGTATGTTGTGTTTTCATTCTCATTTGTTTGTAGGAATTTTGTAAATTCACATTTAATTTCTTCTTTTACCCAGTCACTTTTCAGCAAAGTGTTATTCTATTTCCATGTATTTGACTTGATTTCCTTAGTCTTCTTATTGTTGATTTCTAGTTTTATAGCATTGTGGTCTGAAAATATGCTTTGTAGTATTTTGATGTTTGTAAATTTATGGAGGCTTGCTTCGTGACCTAACACATTGTCAATTCTGGAGAATGTTCCATGTGCACTGGAAAAGAATGTACATTGTGCTGTTGTTGGGTTGAAGGCTCTGTACATATCTATGATCTCAAGTTGGTTGATTTTGCTGTTTAGTTATGTAACCTTGTCGAGTTTCTTTCTGGTTGTTCTATCCCTTTTCACAAGTGGCGTATTAAAATCTCCCATTATAATTGTAGATTTATCTATTTCTGTCTTCAATTCTAGTAGTATTTGCTTCATATATCTTGTTGTTCTTTCATTGGGAGCGTAGATATTTATCATGGTTATGTCGTCTTGCTCAATTGACCCTTTTATCATGAGATAGTGTCCTTCTTTATCTCTTATGCTGGTTTTTGTCTTACAGTTTACTTTATCCGAGGTTAGTATTTCTACTTCTGCTTGTTTATTACTGCAGTTGGCTTAATTATTGTTTTCCATCTTTTAACTTTCAGTCTGTTTTTTGTCTTTGTGTGTAAGATGTGCCTCTTGCACACAGCATATTGAAGGGTCTAGTTTTCTTATCCAATCTGTCACTCTCTGTCTCTTCACTGATGCATTTAATTCATTGACATTCAATGTAATTATTGATAGGTATGAATTAATTGTTGCCATTATGTTAATTTTTTGGTAGTGCTGTTTATTCCTTTGTTGTGTATGACTTCTTGTGCTGAGTTTGTGTTATTTGGTGCTATTTCTTGTCGGTTTCTTCTTAATTTTCATGTTTCCTTGTTCTGTTTTGTTGTTCATTTTCATGGTAAGTTGTTAAGTATTAACTTTTTTGGGGGTTACCCTATAGTCTACTAACTTTTCCCTCCATTTAAGACAGTCTATTGTATCATATAGTCTACCTGACCTCCTCATTACCTGGATCTCTATTCCTATGTTTTCCCCTTCTTTGGCATTGTTATTAATTTGATCTTCAGTTGCCCTCCCAGCTCCTTTGAATTCATTGTTGTAATTTTGTTCTGTTCTGGACTTTGCTATCTGTCATATGAGTTTCAGGTGGTGTTGCCACATATGTCAGTCTCTGGTAGTTGTCTGTTCTTGTTGGTTTTTAGTCCAAAGAACTCCCTTTAGGATATTTTGAAGTGCTGGATTGGCTTTGACAAAGTCTCTTAGCTTCTGTTTATCCTGGAATGTGTTGATTGCACCGTTGTATTTGATTGACAGCTTTGCTGCATTGTTGTTGTTGTTATGTGCCGTGGAGTCAGTTTCAACTCATAGCGACCCTGTACAAGGTTTCCGAGGCTGTAAATCTTTACGGGAATAGAAAGCCTCATCTTTCTCCCGTGGAACAGCTGGTAGTTTTGAACTGCTGACCCTGAGGTTCGCAGCGTGATTCGTAACTACTACGCATATAGACGTTCTTTTTGACTTTTTCTTTCTTTCTTTTTTTTTTTTTTTAGGGTTCTATATATATCTCCCCATTGCCTTCTTGCCTGCATGGTTTCTGCTGAGAAGTCAGAGTTTAATCTGATTTTCTTGTCTTTGTAAGTAACACTTCTCTTTTCCCTGGCTGCTTTTAAGATTCTTGCATTTTTTTGCTTTTGGAGAGCTTGATGATTATATGTCTTGGTGATTTTCTTTTGGGGTCTATCCTTCCGTAGGTATATTTGGCTTCTTGAACGTTTATCTTCTCATCCTTTAAGATGTTAGGGAAATTTTCTTCCAGAAGCTCTTCAACAATCTCCACTGTGGACTTCTCTGATTTTTCATATTTCGGAATGCCAGTAATTCTTAAGTTATTCCTCTTCATGCTATCAAGCATGAATCTTAGACTTTCTTCAGATTTTTTTTTTATCGTTTTCTCTGCTTACTCTTCTATCATAGCTGTACTGATAGATTTGTCTTCCAGATCACTGGTTCTGGCTTCCATCTCTTCAACTCTGCTCTGTTGCCCTTTCAGCGTATTGTCCATTTCTGATATTTTATTATTAATTATCTGGACCTCTTTTTGCAAGTTTTGAATTGTTTCCAATGCTGTATTTATCTTGTTTGATTGCTCCTGTAGTACTTTCCTGACTTCCTTATTTTCTTCCAGCCCTTTTTGGAGCATTGGAATTTGTTTCCATATCATTCTTCTGAATTCCTTCTCAGGCAAATCCAAAGCCTGCTCTTCCTCTTCTGTAAAGCCTTTGTCTGCCTTCAGCTCATTTGTCTCAGTTACTCTTTTCTGTTTGTGGGCATGTTTTGAGATCTTTTGTTGTGTTTTCTTTGTTATTTTCAGTACTTAGGTGGGTTTTTAACACTTAAATGGATGTTTGTTGCTGTGTTGTTAAGCTTAGTGAGTGTCTCCTGGTGGATATGGTCAGGAAATATGCTTCCCTTTTCACGTGTAATGCCTAGCAACTGCTATTGGCTCCTGTCTGAATTGTGGAATATTATGCGGTATGCTTATAGCTTGGCTATATGGCCATGATTGATGTCTCTTCTTGAGTAACACAGGGAGAAAAAGCTCCCATCTCCAGGAAAATAGTGTGAGCTAAAGGACCAAAAACAGAAGCAATATAAAAGTAGAGACAAAAACCGCTACTCTAAAACAAAAATAAAACTATAGCTGACTGACCAGTTGCCTTTTCTGCACAGGTAGTGTGCATACACCGTAGAAACCTCCAGCAGTGGGTGGGGATGTCTACTCGCTCAGGCCCCTCCTCTAGTCACCACCATAGAGGTGCACAGATAGATATTGAAAATTTAATGGGAGAATGATTGTCTGGTATTTTTGTCTCTGAAGGTCAGTTAGGTATCTGCATCTGCACAGATTCTCAAAATTCTCAAAATAGTTGCACCCTTGTGTGGGTAGTTGGTGTTGGCTCTTGCCTTTTATGTTGTGGTTTTATAGAGTTTTTAATACAGTTTGTCTATCTGGCCAGACCTGCTTTTTCTTGCTAGGTAGCCAGGAGTAAAGGGTCCCACAAAAGTAACTTTAGGGCTGGGTCCCAGAGTCAGACGTCATAAGCAGTCACCAAAGGATCGGCCTGTGGCACCATTGGGGCTTCTCCTCTCTGTGCCATGGGAAAACTGTGGGCTCAATACTGGACCCTTTTGGGGGTGCACACCCACCCACTTGAAAGAATCCAGGCTGGGCAGAGAAGGCACAGTAGGGAAGAGGAGGAAAAAATGTGTAGAATCCCTGACACCTTTTTTGGCAAATGTCGCTCCCCGGGTTTTAGTGCTGGTTCACTGTGTTGGTCTGGCTGTGGCCCTGTCCTCTGAACTCAGCCCAGGTGGGGTGGCCACAGAGGGAGTCCCGTGTCTTGATCGATTCCTAAATCACAGTATTTACCTTTATACAGTGAGTTTTCCACCAGTGGGTGCGGTAAACTGACGTCCTGAACCTTATGCTAGATCCAGAGCTCTAGAGCTGTTCCATGAAAGCAGCTTCTCTGGGTTTTCAGCCCCTCCCCAATGGAGCCTGTCCCACCTGACTCTGCTTCTGCCACTTCCAAAGAAAACACAAGCTCTGCCATTTATTCTTGAAGTGTAACTCAATCACGCGCTCAACTGTGCATTTTATGTGTGCATCTACAGGACATTTCACCTTTTTTCCTCCTGAAAGTCTTTAAATCCAGCTAACTTCAATGACTAGAAAGATTTTCTACAATAAGCTTGCATTCTTTTATGA
>NW_006408564.1:19454927-19463568 GCF_000296735.1 Chrysochloris asiatica | reverse complement strand
AAGGACACCCTCCAATCCTGGCTCTTAGTAGATCACTCTTCATACATCCTTGCTTGTTTCCCTCTCCTTTATCTCATAAAATAAAAGGTGTTACAGCCTACTCCCCAGAGAAGCCTCCCTTACATCAGAGGAGGCCTGTAATGGGATTTATGTGTTGTATCCCACTTCTCTACCACTTGTTTGTCAGTTTGTTTTACTGTGGTGGCTTGTGTGTTGCTGTGATTCTGGAAACTATACTAATGTTTTTTAAAAGACTAACAGAGTCACCCATGGTTTTAGATGGAGATTGTTGACTAAGACTGGGAAGAAGGAGGGGAGGACCACTTCTGAAAGGTTAGTCAGTGAAAATCTTATGAATAGCAGCGGAGCATTCGCAACTATAGCAGATGAGTCCCTCAGGTTGGAAGGCACTCAAAATATGACTGAGGAAGAGTTGGCTCCTCACAGTAGAGTCAAAGATATAAATGGAGCCAAGTTTTTATGATCTTCATTTGCTGATAAGACAAACACAAAATGAGAAGAAACCGTTTCAAATATCCATTAATAATTTGAACATGGAATGTATGAAGTATGAATTTAGGGAAATTGAAAGTCATAAAAATGATATGGAATGCAGAGAGATATATGTCTTAAGCATTAGTGAGCTGAAATAGAAGGTAACAGACATTTTAAGTCTAACAAGTCTAAATATGGTGTAGCAAGCTAGGAATGACAAGTTGAAGAGGAATGGCATCACATTCATTGTCATAAAAAGCATTTCAATATCTATCCTGAATTATAATGCTGTCTGTGATAGGTAATATCCACACACCTACAAGGAAAACCATTGAATAACACTATTATTTAAACTTATGCACCAAACATTAAAGTCAGTGATAAGAAATTAAAGAATTATACCAACTTTATTAATCTGAAACTGATCAAACTTACTATCAAGTTGTATTGAATATTACTGGTGATTGGAATGCAAAGGTTGGAAACAAAGCAGAAGGATCAGTCATTGGAAAATATGGCCGTGGTGATAGAAATGATGAGGAAGATCCTAGGATAGACTTATGCAAGACCAATGACTTCTTCATTGCAAATACCTGTTTTCAACAACATAAATGACGACTGTACATTTGGACCTATCTAGATGAAAAACACAGGAATCCAAATGATTATATCTGTGGAAAGAGAAATGTAGAAGTTCAATATTATTAACTAAAATAAGACCAGTGGCCAACTGTGGAACAGACCATCAATTGCTCATATGCAAGTTCAGGCTGAAGCTGAAGAAAATGAAAACAAGTCCACAATAGCCAAAATATTACCTTGAGTATATCCTACCTAAATTTAAAGACTACCTCAAGAACAGATTCTACACATTAGACACTAATGACAAACATCACAACCATCACCCATAATGAAAACATCCATTAGACCTCCATAACCAAGAGGAGTTATGGATGACACCAAGAACATCACACGTGAGGAAAGCAAAGGAAAGAAAGAAAAGAAAGAAAAGATTAAAATGGATGTCAGAAGAGACTCTGAAACTTCTCCTCCATCATGGAGATGCTAAAGCAAATGAAAGAATGAGGGGTAAAAGAGCTGAATAGAAAATTTCAAAAGAAAGCTCAAGAAGACAAATCAGATATTATAATGAAGTGTGCAAAGACCTGGAGTTACAAAGCCAAAAGGAGATGACACATTCAGCATTTCTCAAGCTGAAAGAACTGAAGAAAAAAAATTCAAGCCTCAAGTTGTAAGATTGAAGGATTCTATGGGCAAAATTTTTGGAGTCCTGGTGTGGTGCTGTAGGATAAGCACTAGACCACAAGGTCAATTTGAACCACAAAGTCGTGGCTGCAACCACCAGCAGTTCTCTGCAAATCCTATACAGGGTTGCTATGAGTGGAATCCAACCTATAGCACTTAACAACAACAATGAGCAAAATATTGAATGATACAGAAAGCATCAAAAGAAGATGGAAGGAATACAGAGTTACTGTACCAAAAAAATAAAAAAATAAATAAAAATCTATGGTCAATATGAAAAACTTTTAAGAGGCAGCATATGATCAAGAACTGATGGTGTTGTACAAAGAAGTTCAAGCTGCACTGAAGATGTTTGTGAAAAACAAGGCTCCAGGAATTGATGGAATAGTAATCGAAATGTTTCAACAAATTGATGTAGCACTGGAGGCATTCACTCATCTATTCCAAGAAATTTGGAAGACTTGGCCAGCTGGAGGAGATCTATATTTGTGCCTGTTCCAACAAAATGTCACCTAATGGAATGCAGAAATCATTAAACAAAATTATTAATATCACTTGCAAGTAAAATTGTGCTGAATATAATTCAAAATATGGTTATAGTTGTTTTTTAATAATCTACAAAGAGCTGCCAGAAATTCAAACTAGAAGAGCACGTAGAAAGAGGAACATCAATGCTGACATCAGCTGGATCTTGGCTGAAAGAAGAGAATACGAGAAATATGTTTACTTGTGCTTAATTGACTATGCAAAGGAATTTCAGTGTATGGAGCATAGCAAACTATGGATAATACTGTGAAGAATGGGAATTCCAGAACACTTAATTGTGCTTCTGAGGAAGCTGCACATAAATCAAGAATCAGCCATTTAAACAGAACAGGGGGATACTGAGTATTTTAAAATCTGGAAAGATGTGTACCAGTGTTGTATCCTTTCACCCTGTTTACTCGATCTGTATGGTAGGCAAGTAATCCAAGAAGATAGATTATATGAAGAACAACAAGGTATCAGGATTGGAGGAAGACTCATCTGCAACATGTAGAAGACACAACCTTGCTTGCTGGAAGTGAAGGAGACATGAAGTACTTATCAGTGAAGATCAAAGTCTACAGCCTTCAGTATTGATTGCACCTCCGTGTAAAGAAAATGAAAATCCTCACAATTGGAACAAGATATAACACCATGGTAAGTGTGAAAAAGACTGAAGTTGTTAAAGATTTCATTGTACTTGTATCTACAATTAACAATCATGGACACATTGCATTTTCAAGAAATCAGATGACACATTGCATTTAACAAATCTTCTGCAAAAGGCCTCTCTGTAGTGTTAAAGAGCAAATGTTTTATGTTGAGGATTCAGGTGTGCCTGATTGGAAATACCCAAGCCATGGTATTTTCAATCCCTTTATATACATTTGAAACTTGGACAATGAAGAAGGAAGACCAGAGAAGAATCAGTGTATTTGAATTCTGATGTTGGCAAAGAATATTGTAAGTACCATGGTCTGTCAGAAGAATAAACTTATCTGTTTTGGAAGACGTACATCCAGATTTCTCTTTAGAAGCGAGGCTAGTGAGACTTTGTCGCTTGCAATTTGGATATGTTGTTAGGAAGAACTAGTCACTAATGAAGGACATCCTGTTTGGTAAAGTGGAAGGTCAACAAAAGAGAGGAAGACCCCCAACAAGAGAGATTGACACAGTAGCAGTAATCATGGGTGCAAGCATAACGTTTGTGATGATGACTCAAGATTGGTCATTGTTTCATTCTGTTGTCTTGTTCTAATTGCTGAGTCAAAATCGACTCATGGGCACTTAACATTCCCACCTTTAATCCTCTTACTGGTTTATCCCATAAGAGTAAATGGTGGGGGACCTTTGGTAACTACCCAAATCACTGAGAATCATGGACCAGCCAAGTTGACAAAAATTTTTTGGGAACACAGTTCAATCTATGGCAATCAGATAATGCTACTAATCTCCCAATATTCAGTTTTCATTTCTCTTCTTGATAATAAATTCCTTAAAAGTTTGCTGGATAAATGGTCTCCTTAATAAAATATAATGTTTATATTTCCCAGTCTCTCTTACATCAGGGGTGGAACCTAGCTAGTATCCTGTCCTGTACTCTCCAGTTCTGACTAGTCTCAAAACCAGCCATGCAAGTCCATACAATTAACCATCCTGGAAATTCTGTAACCCATTTCTGTTAGATCTAGTCCTCAGGAAGTCCAGAAACAAATAAATGCCTTTGAGCCTTTAGTCCTTAACTGTTCTTAGCATATGACCTTCTAGCATGAGTGAAGCTGAGACCCGTTGCCCTTAGCTGGGTAGTCATATGCTCATCTAAAATTTGAGTGTGTGCATGTGTTTATGTGAAGGAAAACACAAGTGCAGAAATTGAAGGAAAACCAAGAAATTCTATTACATTTCATCAAAACTGGCAGTGCAGCTAAATTAGGACTCAGAGGTGAAGTTTGTAACCTTTAAATGTTGCAAAAAGACAGGCAATAGAAAAGTAATGAGCTCAGAACTCGAGTTAAAAAAGGACAAGTAAATTCAAAGAAGACACCAATAAAGATAAAGGCAAACATTAATGAAACAGAAAACAAACAGAAGAGATGATTAACAAAATCAAAGTCTGGTCGTTGGAAAAAATTAACGAAATAACAGTGTCTGGCAAGATCCACTGAGAAACAAACAGGGAAGGAACACACACACACATACACAAATTTACGACAAGAAAGGCAACATAGTTAAGTAGGGAATAGTGACTTAAAATATTAGAAGGACTATTATAAACAATTTCATGCTAATAAATATGAAAACTTAGATAACATTCTTCCTAGAGGAAAAAAAATGTAAATGAACATTGCCTTGAGTGATGAAGAAGGATTTACAAAGCTATTGAAACAACTGAAGGAAAGAAACATCTGCCCACATTACCTCTACCTAGGTCTCTTACACACACACACACACACACACACACACACATTCATGGACCAGATGAGTTTTAGGATGAACTTTATCACACTTTATAGTACAGAATAGGAGTCCTGGTATGGTGCTGTAGGATAAGCACTAGACTTCCTAACTACAAGGTCAGCGGTTCAAATCTACCAGTTACTCCTCTGAAACCCTACAAAGGGTTGCTCTGAGTCAGATCTGACTCGATGACACTTAACAACAACAACAACAATAGTATAGTATAAGCACTGAATGGCTAAACACAAGGTTGGCAGTTCAAATATATCAGCTGCTTCTTGGAAACCCTATACAGGGTTACTATGAGTTGGCAATGACTTGACAGCACTTACCAGTAGCAACAGCATAGGTTAGATAACGTCTAGTTTCTAAAAATGTTTTTAAACTCTACAGAAGGAAAAAATCCCCATATGCTACTGCTTTGAGAAAAGTGTATTCTTGATTGCTGTAGTGAACACTGTGGCAAACTACGTAGTCCCAATTTTACAAGCAAGACGTGTTCCTCCAACTTCTGTTGGTGTTCCTTTCTGACAGCTCACAACTAAATCTCGTTTCAGAAATTGGCCTCAGCTGAAATGAACTGCCTTGCCCATGGTAATATTCCTTCCCAAAGGATGCTCACGTCAAATGACTGGCCCCTTTAACTTAATGTGATACAACTTTGAAGAACCATTATAGTTCTGGAGTTCAGAGCATCCTAGACTAATGAGCTGAGGCCTCCTTTGTGGCTCTGACACACACCCATTCCTCCCTCTGCTGTAGCCATTACAGGTGTTAATCCAGAGCTCGAGCTCAATCAATGTCCTAAACACCAGTCTCTGCTCCACTGTGTGTTTCCCAGGGAACATGACTAAAGACAGTAACAAAACTTAACAAGGGCTGTATGAAAAGGAAAATTATATATAGGACCAGTTTTTTTAAAACATTATGATTAAATAGTTTGTCTCAAAACTTGAGACAGTGTAACATGAGAGACCTGGTCAAATAATTCACTGTTGTTATTGCTGTTGTTAAGTGTTGTTGTGTTGGTTCTGACTCATAGAGATCCTGTATGATTCTGAGGAGTGCTTGGTGAATTCGAAGTGCTGACCTTAGGGTTCAAACTGACCTTGCAGTCTTATCATGAGAAAAGCATCAGAGTCCCGCAAAATGCCTAGCCAGTACTCCCCAAAACTATTAAGGTTATCAAGTGCAAAGAAAATCTGAGAATCTTTCACAGTCATGAGAGAGAAGCCTAAAGAGACAAGGAAAACCAAATGGTATCTTGGATAGGATCCAGCTGCAGAAAAGGGACATTAGGTAAAAACTAAGGAAATCTAAATCAATATTAATTGCTATTCTCACTTGCTGTGAAATTAGATAGAGCTTATAAAGTGCTTTGAATAGAACCTGACTTACATAAATGCTACTTATTGTCATTATTATTGTCTCAAATCTTTATTTCTTTTTTATACTTCTATGGGGTTTACTTAAGTCTTACATAACTCAAGCTTTATAAAAAGCCAATGTAATTGAAAATTCTCCCTCTAAAACCTTAGGTATTTCAAAGCTTAAAAGTTAATTTTAAAACAAGCAAGCAAATAAATAAAATTCCTGCAGCATATCCTACTGAAATAGTTTAAAAATCTAAATGAGCTTAATCTTCACAAAAGTAATTTTAATACAAAAGCTATACAATCACAATTGTCTTTATTCTACAAAGAAGGGAGAGCTCTTTGACTTTGTGACACATTTTCTTTAGGACTTCATCTTTTTCATCAAATCTGGTCACACATCTAATTTCTGTGTGCCCTTGTTTTCAGGTGATTGCTCTTGCAGAAGAGGTCACAAACACTAGAGTAACTGCCTAAGCAACTAGCAAAGTGGTCCACATTAATTTGCAAAGAACAAGAATTTTGGGTTAATCTCTGTAGCTTGACCTGGACCTGGACCTGGACCTTGGTGGAGGAGACACAAAACAAGATTCTGAGGGTGATAGGGGTGGACTGGAGCAACAAAGACTGGTCCTTGGTGTGGATTTCAACTTTATATAACTTGCCGTATTACTCGAGAGAATGAGATGTGCTTCCAAATTTCTCAGATTCATTCTTAGATCTGCTTTGATAACCGAAACAGGAGCCCTGAAGAGAATTGGGCTTAGATTTACTCTTTGACCTGGATTTCTTGCATTTTGACTGAGAACATGCCCACCCTTGTACCATGACTTTGAGCTGGAAAGACTTCCAGAGATATTTCAAGTTCTGTGCAGTCTTCCTGACCTTCTTCTAGGCCATGACCTTGATCTGTTTCCAGAGTAAGACCACCTAAGACTTGTGGCTTATTTTCACAAAACTCATGTTTCTGTGATTTATTCTTTTTTTATTTTATTCCCCTTAAAGTTTTTATTGTGAATTGAGTGACAGTTTACATGGGAGAACATGTTTTATGTTCACTGTTTCATTGTAATGATTACAATTCCTTCCTTGCATCATCATTCAGCAGTATTTGCTTCTTTTCCCTCTGTTTTTGTTTTGTTTGTTTTTTTTTTTGGGGGGGGATGTGCACAAAAACCCTCAATAATATATAATAATTTAAACAACCAAAGAGAACACTCTGCAAGCCTATCTCCTGGCCACCAGTACTCAGTGTTTCTCTTTCCATGAGTCTAAAGTCCTCAGCGTCATTCTCTCTCCATGCCTTCATCTCTGCCTCCATCTCTGGTGTCACAGTTTCTCTGGATAGAATCCCACATTCCTCTCATGCTCTTCTCCCTTAATTTTCATAATTTTCATCTGTTCCTGGACTGTAAGATTAACTGCTCCCCCTTTTCTTATAGAACATCTACCTTTATAGTTGCTACAGTTGCACTAAGTCATGATAAAAATTACTCACAATTGAGTCAAAAGAATCTTATCCCCATCTCTTTTCACCAGACTCATCTAGACAAGATGAAAAATATTAAGTGAGGACACTATTTGCCCCACACACTTTTAAATTAAACTACCTCTTAAAAACTTGGAAGCCAGGCAGCTTGCGCTTTTACTGCCCCCTCATTTTAGGTAGCCAATGTCTAAGTAGCCTATCCCTATCTACCCTGCATACAGAGGGGATAGGATTGATACTTGATGTGAAGACTCCTTTCCCTCCATTTGGTATTTTAAGCTACTACATCCAAAATTATACGTCAATTTCATCAAATTATAGCAATTTACACTTGTTTCCTTTATCAAAAATTGTTTCTTTGTTTTGTTTTTTATCTTCCTCTATTTGAGTTCTAATCATCAAGCCATCGAGACTAGGTCAAATGGGTACTATCTTCAAGTATGGACATTCTTGTGCTCAAAGACTTCATTTTGCATGGAACAACCATCAAAATTCATGGAAGCAGCAGTCAAGAAATCAAAGGATGTGTTGCATTAGGCAAATCTGCTGCACAAGATCTTTTTTATTTTAAAGTTTTTATTGTGAATTAGGTGGGTTTACATGGGAGAATAAGGAGCTCCGGTAGCATACGGTTACGAAATGGGCTGCTAACCTCAAGGTCCGCAGTTCGAAACTACCAGTGATTCTGTAGGAGAAAGATGAGGCTGTCTGCTCCCATAAAGATTTATAACCTCGGAAACCCTGTGCAGGGTCACTATGAGTCGGAATCGACTGCACGGTACTTAACAACAACACTAACAACATGGGAGAATATCAGTTTTATATTCATCCCATCGTATTTCATTTCATTGCAATGATTACAATCCCATCCATGCATCATCAAACAACCAAAGGGTATACCCCATAAGCCTGCCTCCCGGCCGTCAGCACACAGTCCTTCTATCTCCCTGAGTCTAGTGTCCCCAGCTGCTCCATCTGTCCAAGTCATCATCTCTGCCTCCATTTTTGGCATCACTGCTTCTCTGGGTAGGTTCCC
>NW_006408564.1:19442561-19448952 GCF_000296735.1 Chrysochloris asiatica | reverse complement strand
CTCCTGAAAGTCTTTAAATCCAGCTAACTTCAATGACTAGAAAGATTTTCTACAATAAGCTTGCATTCTTTTATGAGTAAACCCCATATCCATGGACTCGATTCAGGCTTAGCGACTCTATGTGTTAGCTGTTAAATGCCTTCAAGTCGGTTCTGACTCATAGCGACCTTGTATAAGGGCTCCATTGGGCTTGTACTGCAGTCCTTGTGATTTGAAGTCCAGTGCTGACCATACAGTGCCATACATAAGATTGGTGTAAAGTTGCCCATAGGGTTTCCTAGTCTGTAATCTTTTTTTTTTTTTAATTTAAGGTTTTTATTGTGGATTGAGTGAAAGCTTACAGGGCGTATCATCAGTTTCACTTTCAACCATTCATATAACTTGTTTCATTACATTGATTATAATCCACTCCATATACCACCAGTTAACAGTGTTTCTCTCTATCCTCTTTAGCTTTTTTTGGGGGGGCGGGGGAGAACTTTGCCTTTTTGGACTTTACCGTCTTGGCTTCTAGGGAAGGTTTTTACATTTATCTGTGGATATCCAGGGCTCATGTATGAGATTACTACCAAGCATACTGAATAATCAGATAAGGGCCAGTTTGCTATGTCTGCTAGGTGACCAAAGTCTGATCCTCAGAGCCTATGGTTTGGACAGTCTGCAATGCTTGGGCCCACAGGGTCTTGAGCTCCTGACCGGGTCTGCACTGTCTGCCATAGATTCCTCCTTATTTATTATTTGTTTAAGGGACGCTGCCTGTCTTAGGCGGTCAGTGTGAATTCCTCTGTCTTACCCGTCATCGAAACTCATTGCATCATGGCAATGGCTCTGTCTTACCTAGTCTGTAATCTTTATGGGAGCAGATAGCTTGGTCTTTTCCCCAGGAGCCACTGATGAGTTACAACTGTTAGCTGTCGGTTCTTGATCACTGTGCCAGCAGTACAAACACGTTGACCTTATTTGTCGCTATTGAGCTTCTCAACTGCCATAGCCCCCAACCTCTGTGGCTTCTGTAGTTGCCGTACTCAAAGTCAAGGAGATGGAGGACTTACCGTACTTTATGTTAGTGCTTTCACTGCTGTGTGCTCTTGTACTCCTTGCCATGGTGGTACTGGTTGAAATCTATGAAGCTGAAACTTTTTCTGGGATCTTCTGAAAAAGTGCACAATTTCCTTTTCCCAGACGTGGTAGCATTGTAAGGCACTTTATGTAGATAAGCGATATGGCTTGATAGGCCACATGCTGCCAGCCTCAGGGAAGGTGAGTGCTCCAACATGCCTCACTGTAGCCTTGTGTGGTCCAAACAATCCATACTATTCTATATTAAAAAAAAATTATACCATAAGCACATATTACTTATATCATCACACATTTCCTTTTCAAAGAAAGAACAACCTAGATCACTCTTATGCTATAAATGGGAGTCAGGATGTTGATAGTCAGTGGAACGGTTAATTAAAACTGGTTCCTCAGTCTTAGAAACTCATGTCTTGGCAAGCAACAGTAGGATTTGTTTTTGCTAATTGTGTACTTTTCTAGATGTACTTCTCCAATTGGAGGATTTCGAAGGAGTTAATTCTCTGCAGGAGTCATAAACTCAAAAAATTTAGAGTACAGTTCTTCAGAGTATTATCCTTGTTATTTCCATTGGTTATGTTGTGATGTCACCCATATCATTTCCTATGAATATTATTTGTATCTTCTTCTTTTGTTAGATTTGCCAGTTTTTTTTTGTCAGTGTGATTGATTAATCCTTTCAGAGAACCAACTTCTTGTTGATTCTTCCTGTTGTTATCTAACTTTTTTCTGCTCTAGCCTTCATTATTGCTTTTCTTTGGGTGACTGTAGGCTTACTTTGATGGTCTTGCTAGTTGTTGAAGATGTTGTGTTAGTCTGCTGATTTGGGTTCTTTTCTTCTTTCTTGATGTGTGCATTTATTGCTATAAATTTCCCTCTCAGCTCTGCTTTTGCTGTGTCTCAGAGATTTTGATATGTTGTATTTTCATTTTCATTTGATTCAAGGGATGTTTTGATTTCATTTATTATTTGTTTTATTATCCAGTAGGTTAGTGAATTCTGAGCTGGGCTGCTTACCACAAGGTCAGTAGTTCCAATCCACCAGTTGCTCTGTGGCAGAAAGAAGAGGTTTCCTAATCCTGTAAAGATTTACAGCCTAGGAAACCCTATACAAGTTCACTGTGCATCAGAACCAACTCAGTAGCACACAGCTACCACAACCACCATTACCCAGTAGCTTGTAAGCATGGTGGTATTCATTTTTTATGTATTTTATTTTATCTCCTTTATCTTCCTATTGTTGATTTCTAATTTTATAGCATTGTTACATGAAAAGATACTTTGTAGTATTTCGAGGTTTTACATTTATTGAGGCTTGCTTTGTGGCCTAGCATACATTCTATTCGGAAGAATGTTCTGTGTGTACTGGCATTTAATTTTTGTGTGCGTTGTTGCTGGGTTTAGTGTTCTGTGTAAATCTATGATGTCAAGTTGATCGTGTTGTTCAGTTTTTCAGTCTTTGTTGAGATTCTTTCTAGTTTTTATGTCCTTTATTGAAAATGGTATATTACAATCACCAATTATTATCTTGTTGTTAATTGCCATTGAATTGGTTCCAACTGATATTTTAAGACTCCCTGCATTCCAACTCATAATGACCCTGTGTAGGGTTTCCCAGGAGTGGCTGGTAGGTTTGAACTGTCGACCTTGTGGTACACAGCCCAGTGCTGATCTACAGTGCCACAGCAGAAGTCCACTATTATTACAGAGTTGTCTATTTCTTTCTTCAGTTCTATTAGAGTTTGATTTATGTACTCTGAGGCTCTTTCATTGGGAGCATAGATGTTTATTATGATTATATCTTTTTGTTCAATTGAACCTTTAATTATGAAATAATGCCATTCTTTATTTCTTATGCTGGTTAATATCTAGATAAAATTGTTTCTCAGATCCCCAAATTCACTGTAATTCTCAAGCTAAGTATTAAGAAGTGTAACTTTAATAAATAAAAGAGTTAATGCTTTTTAAAAATGTGACTGTCATTTTAAAAAATGAAAAAGTCTTTTTGGATATATGGAAGAAATAATTTATGAAAATAATAACTAATATTTAGAAAGTCCTTGTTATGTGCTAAAAGCTTTATATTGATTATGTCATTTCAACCTCAAAATAATATTATTCGACATTATTAATTAGTCTCATTTCAATAATGAGGAAATAAAAACTCAAAAAAATTAAGGAATTTGCAAGGTCACCAAGCACATAAAACCAACCAGGGGTGCAGGGAGTCTTAATATACACTCAGTCCCTTAAATACAGCAACAGTCTCTTAACCTGGATTCCTCCTGCATTGTTTTCCCTTAGAAAATGAGGTTGGTTGGGAATCAAGAGAACACATACTTTAGTCTAAGACTTACAGCATTATACTCAATGGGTTTGGTCTGAGTGAGTTTATTTATGATTAGAATTACTAATTTACTGAGGACCTAATATGTGTAGGAAACGATGAGAGATGCTGGGGGAACACAGTCCCTACCTTCCATGAAGCCACAGCCCTTCAGGAGGAAAGGGTCTCCAGAAAAATCTATTTAAATCTTCAAGTCTTCTGTTGTAATTCTTTTTAATGCACAAGATCTAATGTGATTTTCTTATTCTGAATAGTTAATAGTTTTTTCTCTTGGCAGTGACAGAACTGAAATTCCCAAGGCACTTCCCCTGGAATATATTAAGTTTTCAAGGTGAACGCATTCGTGATTCTGTTCAAGGTACATACTTACCACATGGGAATTATTTCATGAAGCCTGGATGCCAGCAGATATAGTTTTGAGTTCAAATTGAGGATACAAATCTTCAGTTTAAAACATGGTGATGTATTATTTAGTGCCTGCCATTTTTAAAGAGTGAAAATGTATTTATTTAGACTTTTGACAGTTTGTGTGTACTTTGAAATAACTGTGGCAATGAATTTTTTTCTAGATTTATCATTTGATACCATAAAAGAAAACACACATTGAGTTATTTACTTATCTGTAGGCACAGCAAATTATATGATTTCTTTCACCCTAGTTAAGTCTATCCCAGTCATGGTACACAACAGGCATGTGGAGAGTGGAGGTTTCTTTCCTCAAGTACGTATTATGAGATTAGTTCATGTTCCTGGCCCAAACTTATTTTATGAGCTTCCTATGAACAGAGTGTTTATTTTTCCAGGTCAGTCACAGGCCATTGTCGGGGATTATGGTTTAAGGCAAGAGGTGGCAGTTACATTCTGCCCAGACCTGAGATCATATTTATATATTCTAGATGTCTCTGTAGGATAAGCACTGGCTTGAAAACCACAAGGTTGGTATTTGAGCCCATCTACTGCTCCACTGGAGAAAAGTGAAGTTTTCTGCTCCCACAAAGATTTACAGCCTTGGAAACCCTACACAGGGTCAATATGAGTGTGAAGCAATTCAAAGGCACTTAACAACAGTAGCAAGAACAATAGATACCATGTATTATAGTCTAGATTCAGTGGCTCCCAACCACAGGTGATTCCCTGCATGGGGGCATGTGGTTAATGTGCTCAACTGCTGGCTGAAAGTTTGGGGGATTTAGTTCACCCAGAGATACCTCTGAAGAAAGACCTAGAGATCTTCGGGAAAATCAGCCTTTAAAAGTCCTATGAAGCACATGGGGTTGTCATGAGTAAGAATCACCTCCAGTCACTGGAACCCAAGGGGACATTGACACTGGGCAATGCTTGGAAATAGCTTTGGTTGTCACAAGAAGGGCAGGACAGCTATTACTATCTGTGAGTACAGTCCAGGTAGTCAGCTAAACATCCTGCAATGCACAGGACAGCTCTGCTACAAAAAGGAATTCTCTGGCCTAGAATATCAGTGCTGAGATTGAGAAAGCCTGTTCTAGAAGGAAAGCATGGCAGAGACAGTTAAGAAAAATATATATTTTTTCTGTTAGTATATGCATGGAATATTGTCTTAGGCTGAGTTTTCTAGCCTAGTCAAGTTGACTTAAAACCTTAGCTTTCACCAATGCTTAAGAATGTTTACTATATTAGAATATAAAGTTTAAGTTATACAATCCACAGAGAAATCATTACAGACATATTGGGAGAAGCTTTTTAAATCTATTCAGCCTTTCCATGAATTCTGATCACGAAATGGAGGCATGCCTTTAGTTGTTAGAGAGCAAGATTCCTTGGTGTCCTCACTCTTCCATCCCCCCTCCTTTGTCTGTTTAGCACATTTCTGCCCAGTGCAATGTTCTGTGATAATGGGAATCTTTTCTCATGTTTTCTAATATGGTAGCCACTGTTGTTGGTGCTAAGTTCTGTCCTGTCAGTTTCGACTTCGCAATCCAGCACATTAACCCACAGTGCCACACCAGGACTCCCAGAATTCCATTTCAAATCAGACAAGGATGTGGAGCAAAGGATATCCTTGCTGATGTCAGATGGATGTTGGCTAAAAGCAGAATGTCAGAAAGAGTCTGTGTTCTGGTGACTACATAAAGACATTTGATTGTGTAAACACATTTGACTGTGTAGATAATTAAAATAAATAAGGATAACATTACAACAAATAGGAATTCCAGAATTATGTTCATGCAGAGTCTCTATATAGACCAATAGGCAGTTATTTAAACAGAGTAAGGGATAATGCATGCTCAAAAATTTCAAAAAGTATATGCCAGAGTATAAATCTCTTTACCATACTTATTTAGTATGTATGGTGAGCAAAAAACCTGAGAAGCTAGACTACATGATGAAGAACATGGCATTAGGATTAGAAGAATGATGAAGACAGGATAAGACACAGGAAGGAATGCAAGGGTTAAAAGAGATGGAGGTAAATACTGGCATATATGCAAGCCTGCAACAACAATATTCTACAGGTAGATACATGGACAGATACACAGGCTGAATGGTGTGTGAGGGAGAGTGGGACTATAAGACTAATATATAAGGGTTTGACAGAGGATATTTGTACATGAGTATTTAGCTCTACTGCAAGCGCACCTATGGATGTGGTGGAGCATACAGGGGACAAAATTATGAAAAGTTAGACATTACCAACAACCTTGAGGCAACAAGTTGCTCTAACTGAACAGAACACTTAATTGTGCTCATGAGGAATCTGTACCTGTACCAAGAGGTAGTTGTTCGCACCGAACATGGGAACACCAGATGGAATACATAGAAATGGTTTAAAAATTAAGAAAGGTGTGTGACAAGGTTATATTCTTTCATCATATTTATTCATCAAGTATGCTGAGCAAATAATCTGAGAAGCTGGGTTAGATGAAGACAAATGTGGCATCAGGATTGAAGGAAGACTCATTAACAACCTGTGATATGCAGATGATGCAA
>NW_006408564.1:19440567-19442461 GCF_000296735.1 Chrysochloris asiatica | reverse complement strand
GACTCCTTTCCCTCCATTTGGTATTTTAAGCTACTACATCCAAAATTATACGTCAATTTCATCAAATTATAGCAATTTACACTTGTTTCCTTTATAAAAAATTATTTCTTTGTTTTGTTTTTTATCTTCCTCTATTTGCGTTCTAATCATCAAGCCATCGAGACTAGGTCAAATGGGTACTATCTTCAAGTATGGACATTCTTGTGCTCAAAGACTTCATTTGCATGGAACAACCATCAAAACTCATGGAAGCAGCAGTCAAGAAATCAAAGGATGTGTTGCATTAGGCAAATCTGCTGCACAAGATCTGCCTCCATTTTTGGCATCACTGCTTCTCTGGGTAGGTTCCCACACTCCACTCTTCTCACTTGATGGTCCCAGGGACCTCTCTTTGCTCCTGGACTGCAAAATCAATCACTCCCCTCCTTTTGTTGCAAAACATCTACCTTTACATTTCTGACCCTCACAGTCATTCCTGATAGCAATTATTCACTATTGTACCACAAGAGTCTTATCCCCATCTCCTTTCATTAGCCCTGTCCCAACAGATTGGAAACCATTCAGTGGATTCTACCTTCCCCCGCCCTTTCTTGAACTAGGTTCCCTCCTGAAAGGTTGTGAGCCAGTCACTTCTTGCCTTTGTAGCCTTCCATTTTGGGTATCCAATATCTAAATTGCCCATCCCTGTCAACCCTGTGTACCTAGGGTGTGGGAATGATCCTTACTGTAACGAGTTCTTCCATTTTTTGAGCTACTACATCCATAAGTGTAGGTAAAGTTAATCAATTGTAGCGGGTTACTCTTTTCCCCCTCTTTTTTCTTCTTCTAGTTGAGTTGTGATCATCCAGCCATTGAAGCCAGGTCTAATGGGTACTATCTGCAAGTATGTGTGTTCTTGTGCATCTCTCCTTACTTCATATCAGCTGGATGCTTCACTCTCCAGTCTAGTCCTTTGTGGCCATGTCACTGCCTCTGGGTTCAGGAGTCCCTGGGTCTTGCCATACTGTTGGCTAACCAGGTCTCCACCCGGGTTCACAGGAGTCTATTGAATGTGCTCAGACTTAGCTCACAACTTCACTGCTGTTTTTCCCTCACTTCCCCTTATCATTGACTAACATGGTCACCAGCCAGACTACTTGCCTGCTCTTCTCGTGTATTCCCCTTGAGTCTTAGTCTTGGAAGGGGGTTTGCCCTGAGGGGACCCGACCACTTGCCTTGGCAGCACCCCAGTGAACAGCTTGCTTGTTCTTGTAGTAGTCAGTCAGAATGCCATTATTGTTTTTTATTTTTCCTGCAGATGATCTTTCTTTCATGAAGTATGTTCTGTTCTTCTAGCCGCTCCAGGCTGGTATACTTGTCCTTTCAAGTGGAAATTTCTCACCTCAGAAGATTCTGGATGGGGACCAGAATTTCACCTATGGTCTTTTGTAATGCAGAGGCTCCACAGGAAGTCTCTTTCCCTGGGCAACTTCTACCCCCTTTAAGGTATTCAATCAGTTATAGGCAGAAGATGGAATTACAAGCTTTCTATTGTGATGTTTCTGGCTATTCATTTCTCTCACCCTCATGTTTCTATTTTACAATGGTAGGCAAGGGAAACCAAGATTCAAAAGACAGCCAAGCATCTTAACATTATTCCCCACTTTTACCCATTCAAACCATGCCTCAATCCCTGTATTCCGGAGCCCTGTTGTTCCAAGGTGGTGCATGCATAATCATTTACCTCTGTCCCACTTAGCCCATGCAAACCTGACTAATTGTTCTTTCATCTGCCTTGTTCTTCCATTCCTGTCCCCCTTCTTGTATATTGCCCTCCTCCCCAGCACTTAAATTATCCTGTGTCTATTCCCTACCTTGTGCTCTATCTTCTCTTCCCTCACCTCATCTCATATAT
>NW_006408564.1:19433310-19438738 GCF_000296735.1 Chrysochloris asiatica | reverse complement strand
TTCTGCTGTGCATAAGGTCACTGTGCATCGGTACTGACTCGATGGGCCCTAACAACAACAGCAGCATTATCAACTACTCTGAAGGGGATGGTATTAGAAAGTTCTACATAGAATGGAAGAAAATGTGCAACAAAACTCAAAATCATAACGAAAAGAGCAGACTCTCTCATTAGAAGGAGACTGCAAGAACCTGAGACTGTCATTCTTCAAGTCTGGAATAGAATTCACGTTGTGACCCTATTTTTGTCAAGCTATAGATAGGTTTATAGTGGGAACAACAACACTACAAAGGAATGCTCACTCTAGAATCATCAAGTACTCAAGACCAAAAGGGCAACATTTACCTAAGGACAGAGTTGAGAAGCAATGGGAAGGTGGGTGGAATGGAAATAACAGAAGTGGGATTACTGCTGTTACATGGATAACATTCCAATCATTGAGATGAAACAAAGTGTATGATTTGTTGATGTGAAACTGATGCTTTTTTCTGTAAACCTTCACTCAATTCACAATAAAAACTTTTTAAAAATAGTGAAGTTGTCAAAGATTTCATCTTACTAGCATCCACAATTATTGCCCATGGAAACAGTAGTAAGTAAATCAAGTGATACATTTTATTGGGCAAACTTAATGCAGAAGACTCCTTTAAAATCTGAAAAAGCAAGGACATCACTTTAATGTCTAAAGTGTGTCTTACTCCAAACCATGATCTTTTCAATCACCGCATATACATAGGAAAGCTGGGCAGTGAAAAAGGCAGACTGATGAATAGTTGATGCATTTGAATTCTCATGTTGGTGAAGAATATTGAATATATTCTTCATAGACATGGACCACCAGAAGACCAAACAAATCTTAAAGAACTGCATTCAGAATGCTGTCTGGACACCAATTCCTGGAGAAACACATGATAGTTTTTATTAGATGCCATCACACTGGTATAAACTCAGTTATCTTATGCACAACAGAACAAAACACTGTCCGGTTCTGCACCAATCTCACAGTATTGCTATGCTTGAGCCCATTACTGCTGCTGCTATGCCAATCCATCATGACAGGGGTTTTCTTCTTTTTTGTTTACCTTTCAATTAACTAAACATTATGCCCCTCTCCAGGTACTGGTCCCACTTAATGACATATCTGAAGTATGAGAGATGAAGTCTCCTTATCCTGGCTTCAAAGGTCCATTCTGGCTGTACTTGTTCCAAACACAGATTTGTTTGTTCTTCTGAAAGTCCATGGTACTTCAAGAAATTTTTCTTCCATCACAATAACTCAAATGCATCAATTCTTCCAGTCTTCTTTATTCATTGTCCAACATTCCCATTCATATGAGACCATTGAAAATACCATGGCTTGGGTCAGCCACAACTTAATCTTAAAACTAACATCTTTCCTCTTGAGGTCTTTGCAGCAGATTTGCCTAATGCCAGAAGTCATTTGATATATTGACCGCTGCTTCCATGAGTGATGATGGTTGATCTGAGCAAAATGAAGTCTTTGACAACTTCTATCTTTTCTCAACTGATAAGGATGTTGTGTATTGGTACAGTGGTGAGGAGTTTTGTTTTCTTTACATCGAGATGCAATCCATATCAAAGCATCATCAGTAAGTATTTTAAGTTCTCTTCACTTTTAGCAAGAAAGGTTGTTATCACTTGCATAACATAGGTTGTTAATGAGTCTTCTTCCAGTCCTGATGCCATGTTCTTATTCATATAATCCAGTTGCTCGGATTATTTCTTCAGTATACAGATTGAATAAGTATGGTGACAGAATACAACCCTGGTGCTCACCTTTGCTAATTGTAAAATGTTCTGTTCAAGCAACTGCCATTTGTTCTATGTTTTGGTTCCTAATGAGCACAATTAAGTATTCCAGAATACTAATTTTCTGCAATGTTATCCCTAGCTTTAGACGATCCACACAATCAAAAACCTTCGTGTAGTAATAAAGAACAGGTAAACATCGGTATGGTATTCTGTGCTTTCCATCAATATCTATCTTATGTCAGCATTGATAGCCTTCATTCCACTCTCATCTGAATCCAGATGATTCTGGCAATTCCATGTCAGTATACTGTTGAAACTGTTTATAAATTTTCTGTAGCAAAACTTAACTTGCATGTGCTATTGATGATAATGTCTGATGATTTCCTCATTCCATTATGAGAGGTCACCTCTCTTAGGAATGGGCACAAGTAGTGGATCTCTTCGAGTTAGTTGGCCAGGTAGCTGTCTTACAGATACTGTGGCATAGGTAAGTGAGTGACTCCAGTGCTGCATCAGTTTGTTGGAAGATTTCAATTTGTATTCTGTCAGTTCCTGGAGCTTTGTTTTTTGCAAATGCCTTTAGTGCACCATGGACTTCTTCCTTCAGTACCATTGGTTCATGATCATGTGCTATTTCTTGAAATGGTTGAAAATCAACCATTTCTTTTTGGTACAGTGACTCTACATATTTCTTTGATCTTATTTTGATGCTTTCTACATCATTCAGTATTTTGCCCATAGAATCCTTCAATATCACAAGTTGAAGTTTGAATTTTTTCTTCAATTCCCTCAACTTGAGAAATACTGAGTGTGTTTTTCCTTTTGGTTTTGTATCCCCAGGTCTTTGCACATTTCATTATAATAATTGACTTTGTCTTCTCAAACTGTCCTTTGAAATGTTCAGTTCAGCTCTTTTACTTTCTTATTTCTTCCATTTGCTTTAGCATCTCTATGCTGGAGAGCAAGTTTCAGAGTCTCTTCTGACATCTGTTTTGGTCTTTTCTTTCTTTCTTGTCTTTTTAATGACCGTTTGCTTTCTTCCTGTATGATGGTCTTAATGTCATCGTACAACTTTTCTGGTCTTCAGTTATTAGTGTCCAATGCATCACATCTTAAGATGATCTCTAAATTCAGGTGGGATATGTTCAAGGTCATATTTTGGCTCTTGTGGACTTGTTTTAATTTTCTTCAGCTTCAGTCTGAACTAGCATATGGATAATAGCTGATCTGTTCCACAGTCTGCCTGCCCCTGGCCTTGTTTTGGGTGATTATAAGAAGCTTTTCCATGATCTTTCCACAGATGTAGTTAATTTGATTTTTGTGTATTCCATCTGGTGAGGTCCATGTGTATAGTTGTCTTTTATGTTGTTTCAAGAGGTATTTTCAGTGAAGAAATCATTGGTCTTGCAAAACCAAGGCCATATTTTCCAACTATTGATCTTTCTTATTTTCAACCTTTGCATTTCAATTCCATTAATTATCAATTCATCCTGATTGTATCTTTGATCAGTTTCAAACTGACATAGTTGGTAGAAACCTTCAATATCATCATTACTGACTGGAGTGGTTGGTATGTAAATTTGAATAATAGTGGTATGAACTGGTCTTCCTTATAGACATAAGGATATTATCCTATTACAGACAGCATTATATTTCAAGATAGATCTTTAAATGTTCTTTTTGATGATGAATGTGACACCGTTCCTCTTCACTTTGTCATTCCTGACATAGTAAACCATATGATTGTTAGAGTCCAAATTACGAATGCCAGTCCATTTCAGCTCACTTAATGCCTAGGATATTGATGCTTATGAATCCCATTTCATTTTTGACAACTTCCAGTTTTCCTTGCTTCATGTTTCATACATTCTATGTTCTATTTATTAATGGAATTTTTTGTAGCTGTTTCTTTTTATTTTGAATTGTGCCCCATCAGCAAATGAAGGTGCCGAAATTTTTATTCTATCAGTGTTATCACCATCAACTCTACTTTGAGGAGGCAACTCTTTCTCAATTGTATTTTGAGTGCTTTATATTCTGAGGAGTTCATTTTCTGGCACTATATTTGACAGTATTCTGGTGCTCTTCATCATGTTTCAATATTCAGTATTCTGGTACTCTCTGATAGTGTTTCATTGCTATTCATGAGGTTTTCAGTGACTATATATTCAGAAGTTGTCCACCTCTCCATCTTCCTTCTTTGTTTCCGTCTGGAACCTCAGCTGAAAGTTGTCCATCATGGGTATTCTTGCTGGTACTTAAATTACCAGTGACATAGCTTTTGCAATCACAAGCTATCACAGTACAACAAACTGACAGGTGAGTGGTGGCAGAGGGTTAGTGAAAGAGGTGAAGACACTCAGCAAGATGGATTGACACAGTGCCTGCAACATTGGGCTTAAGCAGACCTATCATTGGGAGAATGACACAGAACTTGGTAACATTTCATTCTATTATATGTATATGAGGTTGCTTTTAGTTGGATCCAATTTGATGACACCTAACAGTAGCAGGAAGTTCTGATGTGGTGCGGTGGGTTAATGTGCTAGACTGCAAAGTCGATTTAAACCACAGTGTCAGTGGTTTAAGCTCACCATCTGCTCCTCAGAATTCCTACGCAGGATCACTATGGGTCGGATTCAATTCAATGGCACTTAACAAGAGCAACAACAACACCAACAATAGCACACTTGAAATGTGACTAGTGTTTGTGGATCTGGTTTTAAAATTAAAGTGAAATGTAAGTAACCCCATGTGGCTACTTGGCCCCATCTTGGTCAGTGCACATTTAACATCTTCAAGGCTACCTCTTCAAATGTCTCCTTGGGGCTGTCATCAGACAGATTGTTATCATTTTAAGCTCCCTTACATTATTCTTCTGTTGCTGGAGAAGGATATTGGAACTTTGAGAGGCAAGGTAGGCAAAGAGATTACCATGTTACCTGGCCTCCAAAAATAAATAACTGCAAAAAATATCAGATATTTTGAAGTCTAAAGGTTAACCTCTCTGGATTCATAAATATATGAAATATATTAACCTGTCTCCTATATATCATTTTGATAAACAGTGTGTCTGTCTGTTGGATACTTAAGAGATTCCACATTTCCTGTGGATATAGTGATGGAACCTGGATCTCCAAGAGAACATTGGGATTCCAAGGATAAGGGGTTGTCATTCCAACTGAACTCCATAATAAATGCATTGTGTTTTTCCTTTCCCCTTCTTTCTTCCAAAATTCTTTCTTTCCTATGGTACTACCTTCTGTCTTTTCCTTCAGTCTTTTATTATCTCTTTCTTTATAAACCCTTCAGAATGTGGGTTCAGTTTGCCTTATCATTTTTTAAAAAAAAAATCATTAAATTTTCTTTAGAATTCTATGTATTTGCCTGACTGACTAACAGGAAATAAACCCTTTTTTAACTGACCAAACCATCTTTTCGTTATTGTTGTTGTTAGTGCTACTGAGGAAGTTCCAACTCATAGTGACCCTTTAAAGGATTTCTGAGAATGGCTGCTGGGTTTGAGCTGTTGATCTTGAAGTTACAAGTCCAGTGCTTATCATACAGTGCCAGATCATAGCTCATCTCTCCTTACAGGATTACATTTACATATTGTTGTTGTTATTAAGTGCCATCGAGTCAGTACCGACTCATAG
>NW_006408564.1:19431416-19432000 GCF_000296735.1 Chrysochloris asiatica | reverse complement strand
AATTCCTGGTACCTTGTTCTTCATCAATTCCTTCAATGCACCTTGGACTTTTTCCTTCAGTATCATTTGCTCTTGATCATATGCTACCTCTTGAAACAGTTGAACATCAACCATTTCCTTTTCGTACAGTGACTCTACGTATTCCTTCCATCTTCTTTTCATGCTTTCTGCATCTTTCAATAATTTGCCTAGAGAATTCTTCAATAATGAAAGTTGAGGCTTGAATTTTTTCTTTAGTTCCCCCTGCTTGAGAAATGCTCAGTGTGTTCTTTTCTTTTGGATTTCAGACTCCGGATCTTTGCACATTTCATTGTAATATTTGACTTTGTCTTCTTGAGCTGACCTTTGAACTTTTCTGTTCAGCTCTTGGACCTCATCATTTCTTCCATTTGCTTTAGCATTTCTACGCAGGAGAGCAAGTTTCAGTGTCTCTTCTGACATCCATTTTTATTTTTTCCTTCTTTCTTGTCTTCTTAATGAGTTTTTGCTTTCTTCCTGTATGCTGTTCTTGATGTTGTCCCACAACTCTTCTGGTCTTCAGTCTTTAGTGTTTAATCTATTAAATCTGTTCTTCAGATGATCTC
>NW_006408564.1:19429380-19430902 GCF_000296735.1 Chrysochloris asiatica | reverse complement strand
AATCCTACATTGAGGAGGTAGCTCTTCCCCAGTCTTATTTTGACTGCCTTCCAACCTGAGGGGCTCATTTTCTGGCATATATCTGACAGTGTTTCTCTGCTATTTCTAAGGTTTTCAGTGACTAAATATTCAGAAGTAGTTCGTCAATCTTTCTTCCTAATCTGTCTTTGGAAGCTTCTCTGAATCCTATCCACCATGGGTGACCCTGCTGGTATTTAAAATACCCATGGCAAAGCTTCCAGAGTCACAGCAACTCATAAGCCACCTTAGTACGATAAACTGACAGATGGGTGGTAGACATTTACATATAGTTGCCTGAATTGTTAGTTCAGGCTCTCTGAGAAGTAGTCACTAAATCGGATTAGAGGAGCAGGTATTTCATTGGGGAGCATACCTGAGAATGGAAAGGGAAGGGGCTGGAGGACTTGGGAGACCCATCAGCTGGCAATGCAGGTATGACCCACGTAGGTAGAGAGAAAATCTGGGCAGAATGAATCTCAGCTGTAGAACTCTTCTAGTCACATCTCAACAAGGTTGAAGGGACACCTCCAGCCAGAGCTGTCCATCAGAGGATCCCTCATCTGGCAGCAAATTAGAATGGTTTTAGCACAAATGTGGTAGATCACAGCTCAGAAACTATGACCAATGATCAACTGTGCTTTCTGGAGTAGTAGCCCTCAAGGGCACGTTTTCATGTCTCAAGTTGACCTTGTAAAACACCTGGTTTTTCAGAGGAAGCTCAAAGTTTTTGAAGAGTCTCCTTCCCATACAGTACACTCGTACTGCAACAAGGTGCTTTAAATTCTTCCAGTCTCCAGGCTCTTACTCACTCATAAGCTTGTTGTTTTGTTAGATGCTGTTGAGTTGATTCTGACTCATAGTGGCCCTGTATAGGGTTTCCAAGGCTGTAAATCTTTGTTGGAACATAAAGCTTTAAATTCTGTGGAGCAGTTGGTGGACTTGAACTGCTTACGTTGTGCTCCACAGTCCAGTGCTTATCCTACAGAGTCAGAATGCTCCCATGAGGTTTTATACACGTTTTTCTTTCAGAGTAAATGAATCTTTTCCAACCATTTCCCTAGACCAATTCCTTCAAATTCCTGCTTAACCATTATTCCTTGTATTCCTAAATCCTGATACTCTCACATGGCTCTGACCTAATGTTCATTTCACAGGATTCTTAGTACTTTTTAAAATGACTCCTTTGTTTAGTTAACAATTGGAGCCACAAAGTCAAAGGATATACTCATATCTCTCATATTTACCATTGCATCCCCAGAGCCAGACATTGAGCCAATTAGTGTTTCTTGCAACAATGAATACTTAGTGTCAGATGCATTAAAGGAAAAAGAGATGAATAAGGCACTCTACCAGCTGTTCCGCGGGAGAAAGATGAGGCTTTCTGCTCCCGTAAATATTCACAGCCTCAGAAACCCTGCTCAGGGCTGCTATGGGTTGGAACTGACTCGACGGCACTTAACAACAAAAAAGCAACACCCACAGTATGCTTATAACCGAGAAC
>NW_006408564.1:19427415-19428570 GCF_000296735.1 Chrysochloris asiatica | reverse complement strand
CCCCCCCCCCCCCCCCACTGTATGGCATACATCAATGTATAGCTGATAATTGTACTAGCTAAGATTCATTACATGGATAAATAACCCTTTTTAGTTTTATAACTCTCGATAGTTTACAACATGCTTTCATATACAGGAGTGTTATTATTGGTAAGTATCACTGAGTCAGTTCTGCCTCATAGAAACCATGTATAGGTTTTCCTAGGAGTGGGTTTGAACTGCTGACCTTGCTGTTCAAACCAACCTTGTGGTACAGTGTGTTATAATTTTCATTTTTAGTTTTTATTGTGAATTATGTGTTAGTTTACTTCGGTGAACATTATCTTTACATTCAGCCTATCATACTTTGTTTCATTGCAATGATCACAATCCCCTGCATGCATCATCAAACAACCAAAGGATACACCCCACACTCCTGTGCCCTGCCACCAGCAAACAACCCCTCTCCCACCCTAAGTCCAATGTCCCCAGCTGCTCCTTCTCTCCATGTCATTGTCTCTGCCTCCCTGGACAGGATCTCGCTCTTTGCTCCTCTCCCTTGATGGTTCCAGGGATCTCAGATCTTGGATTGCAAAATCAGCTACTCCCCACCTTTTGTTACAAAACCTTTCCAACACTCACTGTCAGACCTGATAGCAGTCATTCCCTATTGAACCAAAAGAGTCCTATCCCCCTCACCTTTTATCAACCTCATTCAGACAGGTTGGAAACAATTCAATGGAGATTCTAACTTTCCTTCTATCCTCTGGAACTAGGTTCCCTATTGAAAGCTTGTAAGCCAGTCACTTCTTGCCTTTGTAGCCCCCCACACCCCATTTTGGGTGGCCAATATCTTAAGTTTCTCTTCCCTGTCAACCCTGTGTACCAAGGGGGTGGGAATGATCCTCACTCTAAAGATTTATCTGCTTGTTTGTCACACTGCATCCACAAGCATAGGTTCAAGTTCATCCACTTGTAGTGGGTTATTCTTTTATTTTTTCCTCCCCTCTTCTTTCTTCCTCTAGTTGTGTTCTGATCATCCAGCCATTGATGCCAGGTCAAATGGGTACTATCTGAAAGTGTAGGTGTTCTTGTGCATCTCCCCTCACTTCATATCAGCTGGATGCTTCACACTCCATCTAGTCCTCTGGGGCCATGTCCCTACCCTTGGGCCCA
>NW_006408564.1:19412234-19418819 GCF_000296735.1 Chrysochloris asiatica | reverse complement strand
TCTCCCCCTGTTCTATTCATTTTTGAAAGTGGTGTATTAAAATCTCCCACTATACTTGTAGATTTATCTATTTATTTCTTCAGTTCTAGCAGGGTTTGCTTTATATATCTTGGTGCTCTTTCATTTGCAGCATAGATGTTAATTATGGTTATGTCATCTTCCTCAATTGATCCTTTAATCATGAGACAGTGTCCTTCTTTATCTCTTATGCTGGTTTTTGCCTTAAAGTTTATTTTATCAGAGAATAGTATTGCTACTCCTGCTTGTTTTATATTGCTGTTAGCTTGGTATATTTTTTTCCATCCTTTAACATTTAGTCATTTTTTGTCTTTGTGTGTAAGGTCTGTCTCTTGCAGGCAGCATATTGAAGGGTCTTGTTTTCTCATGCATTCAGCCACTCTCTGTCTCTTCACTGGTGCATTTAATCCATTGACATTCAATGTAATTATCGATAGGTATGAATTAACTGCTGTCATTATGTTAATTTTTTGTGGTGCTCTTTGTTTTCCTTTGTTCTGCATACCTTGTGCTGATTTCATATTTTTTTGTGCTGTTTCTTGTCAGTTTCTTCTTAGTTTTAATGTTTCCTTGTTCTGCTTAGATGTTCATTTTCAAGGTAAGTTGTGAATTATTAATTTTCTTTGGCATTACCCTATCATCTATTAAGTTTTCCGTGCGTTTAAGACAGTCCATTGTATCCTGGCATCTACTCGACCTCCTCACCACCTAGATATGTATTTCTATATTTTTCACTTCTTTGACATTGTTAATATTTTGATCTTCAGTTGGCCTCACAGGTCCTCTGAAGTCGTTGCTGTAATTTTGTTCTGTTCTGAACTCTGCTATCTGTTGACTAGTTCCAGGGGGTGTTGCCACATCTGTCATTCTCTGGTTGTTGTCTGTTCTTGTTGGTTTTCATTCCAAAGAACTTCCGTTATGATGTTTAGAAGTGCAGGGTTAGCTTTGACAAAATATCTTATCTTCTGTTTATCCTGGAACATTTTGATTGCAGCATTGTATTTGATTTACAGTTCTGCTGGATAGATGATTCTTGGTTGGCAGTTTTTTTTCTTTCAGGGTTTTATATATGTCTCCCCAATGCCTTCTTGCCTGTATGGTTTATGTTGAGAAGTCAAGAGTTTAATCTGATTTGCTTGCCTTTGAAAGTAACACTTCTCTTTTCCCTGGTTGCTTTTAAGATTCTCTCCTTGGCTTTGATTTTGGAGAGCTTGATTATGATATGTCTCAGTGCTTTTTCTTTTGGGGTCTATCCTTCCTGGGGTTCATTCAGCTTCTTGAATGTTTATTTTCTTATCCTTCAAGATGTTAGGAAAATTTTCTTCCAGAAGATCTTCAACTATCTCTTCTGTGGACTTCTGTGATTCTCCCTGTTCTGAAGTGCCAATAATTTTGAAGTTATTCTTCTTCATGTTATCCAGCATGAATCTTAGACTCTCTTCAGATTTTTAAATCTGTTTTCCTGCTTGCTCTTCTATCTTAGCAGTGTTGAAAGATTTGTCATCCAGCTCACTGGTTCTGGCTTCCATCTCTTCAAGTCTACTTTTTTGCCCTTTCATTGTATTGTCCATTTCTGACATTTTATTATTAATCATCTGGACCTCTTTATGCAGGTTTTGAATTTTTACCAATGCCATATCTGTCTTGTTTGATTGCTCCTGTAGCACTCTCCTGACTTCTTCCTTATTTTCCTCCACCCCTTTTTGGAGCATTTGAATTTGCTTCCATATCATTCTTCTGAATTCCTTCTCAGGCACATCCAGAGCCTGCTCTTCTACTTGGTATTCTGTGTTTGCTTCCAGCTCATTTGTCTCAGTTACTTTTTTTTTCTGTTTTTGGACATGTGTTGAGATCATTAATTTTGTTTTCTTGGACATTTTCAGTAATTATGTGAGTTTTTAATGCTTAAATGGATGTATGTTGCTTTGTTGTTAAGCTTACTGAGCATCTCCTGGTGAATATGATCTGGAGATAGGCTTCCCTATTCACATGTAATGCCTAGCAGCTGGTATTGGCTTTTGTCCAGATGGTGGGGTATTACATGGTATGCTTGTAGCTTGGCTATATGAGCACAGTTGCTGTCTCTTCTTGGGTAAGTTAGGGGGAGAAAACACCAACCCCTTGGAAAAGAGTGAGACCAAAAGGACCAAAACCAGAAACAATATAAAAGCAGAGACAGAAACCACCAATCAAAAACAAAAGTGAAAATGTGATTTACAGTCCACTGGCCTTTGCTGGGCAGATAGGGGTAAAGGGTCCCACCCAGGTCAACTTTGGGGCTGGTAACCATAGTCAGACATCATAAGAAGCAGCCTGAGGGTTTTCTCTCTGTGCCATGGGAAAACTGTGGGTACAGTGCTGGATGGACTTTGGAGGTATTCTCCTACCCGCCTGAAGGCATTCTGGCTGGGCAGTGAGGGCACAATCGGAGCCAAAAGCAAAGATATGTGAAAACTGAAAGATGAAAAATTGGTCACACTTCTCCCTTCAGATATACAGCTCCTTGGCTTCTAGCACTGGGTTACTGCCTCCGCTAGTGCATTATCCTTTAGTGCCACAATTTATAACATCATTCATGGGCCATATAGAATTATCAAGTCCAATATTAACCTGCTATATTTGGTCAAACATTTAATTAACTCACCCCAATCTGATGGCTGGAGTCTTGGTGTGGCACTGTGGTAAATGCTTTCGACTGCAAAGTCCATTTAAACAATAAGGTCAGCAGTTCAAGCTTACCAGCTGCTCCTGGAAACCTTATACAGTGTCGCTATGGTTCAGTGCTGACTTGATAGCTCTTAACAACAACAATGTGATGACTGGAACTGAGGTTGTTTTCTCAGGGCCAGACCAAATGATTTCAAGTTCTGGTGTGTCACTGTGGGGTAATGCGCTGGGCTGCAAGGTTGGTTTGAACCACAATGTCGGCAGTTCAAGCTTACCAGTTGCTCCTAGGGAACCCTGTACAGGTTCATTATGGGTCAGAACCAACTTTAAGGCACTTAACAACAGCCAACAACATAATATGGCCTGTGTGCTGGACATTCCCCACCCCTGATATATAGTCTGCTAACAGCAGGTAGGCAGTAGTTATCATTCTTAGCTTATGTGAGGAAACTAAGACATAGATTGGTTGTGATACACTAAAGTTAGAGAATGTGATGTGTAGCTTCATGACCATAACGAGGTTATCTTTCTCGTAACATTTCATTGGCTCCTTGTGACCTTTTCCTGTGAGCCTCAGTGCATCATTGGTTTCAGGCCTGTCTGAGCATCTATCAAAAGCTATAGTAAGTAAACATGTGTATACTTAATAATAGTACAAATAAGTGTGTTAGTGTGTGTACAACACACACTATGATCAACACAAGAAAATTAATCTGATGTCTTAGACAATATTCATGTACCATTTTTTTTTAATCTGGCAAATATTTCCAAAAGAAAATATTATTAATCCTTTTAAAGAGGTACTTACTTAACAATTTTTAGTTTTCCTCTAGCAACCTAAGGTAAAGTCAACAACTTTTCTCAAAGAACCTATATTCCAAGACCTTAAAATTAGCTGATTGGTTTCCAAAGTCATCACCAATAAGTCACCTGTGGTAAATGGTCTTATGCTCCATATTTTCTAATTTGAAAGGATGAAGGTCCAATATAACCTGGCAGGATTTGAACCCGAAGTTCCAGGAAGTTTACAGAGTCAAAGATTATGTTTGGCTATGGATCATTACCCCTGGCAGGGACACCCCCAGCTTTCAGTCTGTTTACACTAACAAAGCTTTTTAAGAGAAGGGATTAAAACACTCCCTAAAAGCAGAAAATTTAGGTGCCCACCTCAGTGCAACAGGTAGCTGTTCCAAAACATGTTTGAAAAGGTCTTTTGTGATACTCTCCATGTGAAGGAACAAGGAACTTATTTATTCATGACCAAAAGACGAATCAAGCAAGGTGTTGTTTCTTTTTCTATGGTAAAACCCAGGAAGAGAGACAGTCCCACACTACTCTAGGAAAAGGTTAAAAGAAGGTAATTTTCTCCTCCCTCAGGCTCTGCGGTTAGGTGGTTAGAATCAGAACCAAAGAGAAAGACTTGACGCTTCTGTTCACAGCTTAGATAATCATTTCCTGTTTGTCCTTAGGCAGATTGCTTCATCAGTTTGAGGAGCCTCAAGAGTGTCTCAACTTACCCATCTAAAATAATAGCTGTTTCATCAGGGGCATTGTGGGGTTTAATTAAAGCCTGTGAAGGTAATGAGATCCTCAGATAAGACCCTGTGTAACCACTAAGTAGTGTATGTCTGTGTGTATATATCGCCAGGTAGAGATACAGTACTGGATCTACACAACTGAATTACCTGACAAAATGGTTTTCTTCATCCATCAACATGTCTCATGCTAGTTATGTTGCCCCAGACTTGGAACAGAAATTCCTTCAGGCCAGTATTCTCAAACGATTGCCAAATGCTTAGGTAAGACACCTTGGTTAAACCTTAAATGCCACTGCCAACTTCAGGTCACCTCCTTCCTACTGAATTTCTCTGATCTCAGGTGTTTATTTGCCAGAAATAGTTTCTATTTTCTGTTTGTGTCATTGTTTCCTTAGAACTTTTTTATTGGCTTATTTATTTATTTTAAAAATTCATGTAGGGCAAAACTTTGTATGAGCATTGTTTTTAGACAACCAGGAATTTGCAATTTTTGGAGACTTATTAATTTTTAAAGAAGTCTTATGATACTTTAAAATTATCGTGCATACAATCATTTTGCCTATCATGTTTGTTGTTAAATGCCGTTGAGTAGATTCTGACTAATAACGACCCTGTACAGGGTTTTCAGGGAGCAGCTGCTGGATTTGAACAACCAACCTTGTGGTTCACAGTCCAGTGCTTATCCAACAGCACCACATATCACATTTAGATGAACTCATAATCCAAGATAATTCAAAACTGTGTATAACTCCCAGAATATTTACATTTGATATTTGTAATACTTTTTGATATTCTTTTTGACAATATTACTAATTAGCTATTGCAGTATGACACACTACGCCTAAATTCAGAGGCTTGTAACAATAATCGTTTATAACTGCTTCAAAGCAGTTTATCTGAGTCAGCTGGATAGTTTAGCTGAATTGGGCCAGGTTTGGTTGGTTTTGGCTGGGATTGATAATACAAACTGTGGTTAGCTGGCAGACTGGCTGAGGCTTGTTGGTGTGGGATAGCTGCACTCAATATCGGTTGGTTATTTGGCTTTTGCTTAGGACAGTGGGTGACTGGATCACTTATCTCTAATTCTCCAATAGGCCACACTGGACTTGTTCCCACATCAGTGGCAGGGTCCCAAGAGAAACCAGATGCAGCAAGGTCTCAAGAGGGTGGAACAACCTTGTTTCCCACACATTTTGCTGGCTAAATAGTAAATCTCAATGTCAACATAAATTCAAGTGTTAAGTAAACAGACGGACTCTTCATAGAAACAATTTCAGAGTTATATTGCAGACATCATCATGGAGTCAGGGAGAAATGAAGGCCAGGTCATGTGAGTCAAGATATCACAGTTGCTTTAAGTTTCTGTTTAGATTTGGCTTAGAAAAAAAGTAAATGGATGGGTCTTTCTTGAATTCACATGAAACAATGGAGGAAAGACTGTGTGGAGTAAGAAAACCTGTATGTTGCATTTCAGTAGAATGGTTTGAGACCAGTTACTTCCCCTTCTGTGTCTCAATTTCTTCCTCTACAAAGTAGAGATACTAGTTCATGCTGATTCATCAAATCAAGGGTTTAATATTTTGTGTTAGTTGGGATTTTGCTAGATCTGTGCTCTTGTGGGTTAATGTGCCAGACTGCAAAGCCGTTTGAACTGCAGAGTTGGCAGTTCAAGCTCACCAGTGTCTCCTTGGAAACCCTATACAGGGTTGCTATGGGTCGGAACCGACTCGACCACACTTAACAACAACAACAACAACAACAAGCTCCATATGATATTCAATGGCTGATTTTTCAGAAGAAATGCCTTTCTGATGTGGTGCTGTAGTATAAGTACTGGACTGCTAACTACAAGGTTAGTGGTTCAAACCGACCAGTCACTCCTCTGAAACTCTATGTAGGATTGCTATGTGTATATATACATCTCACATAATGTTAATAATAATATGATGTGTTGTTGCTAAGTGCAGTCAAGGTGCTTCTGATTCATAGCAACCCTGTGTAGGGTTTCCAAGGAGCAGCTGGTGGGTTTAACCCGCTGAATTTGTGGGTCACAGTCCAGTGTTGATTGTATAGCACCACATCAAGAGTCCAGTGATAAGATATATATACTTTTAATGTTATATATATATATTTACATATATATACTTTTAAATGTTTTATATATATATATATTTTTTTTGTTGTTGTTGTTTGTTTGTTTGTTTGTTGTTGTTGTTGTTAGGTGCCATTGACTCAGTACCGACTTATAGCAACCATATGCACAGCAGAACAAAACCCTGTCCGATCCTGGGCCAGCCTCAGTACTCTTGCCATGCTTGAGTCCATCAATGCTGCCACTTGGTCAGTCCATCTCCTTGGGGGG
>NW_006408564.1:19410478-19412134 GCF_000296735.1 Chrysochloris asiatica | reverse complement strand
GCTATGAACATTGATGTACATATATCTACTTGTGTTATGACTCATATTTCTTATGGATTAATACCAAGTAGAGGAATTGCTGGATCATAAGGTATTTCTATTTCCAATCTTCTGAGGAAGCACCATATTGTTTGCCAGAGAGGTTGGACCATTTTGTAATCCCGCCAGCAATGCAGGAGGTTCCCAGACTCTCCACATTCTCACCAACATGTATTATCTTCTACTTTTTTGATCTTTGCTGTTATTGCTGGTGTGAGATGATATCTCATTATTGTTTTGATTTGCATCTCTCTAATGGCTAGTGATCATGAATATTTCTTCATATGTTTGTTGGCTGCCTATATCTCCTCCTTGGTGAAGTGTCTTTTCATGTCCTGTGTCCATTTCTTAATTGGGTTATTACTCCTTTTCTTGTAGAGGTGTTGTAGGTTCTTATATATTTTGGAAATTAGTCCCTTGTCTGATGTGTCATTGCAAAAGATGTTTTTCCATTCTGTGGGTTCCCTTTTTATTCTTTTGATGTATATAAGTTTTTAAAAATTTTAGAGTGTCCCATTCATCTATTTTGTCAACTTTTGTTTGTATGATTTTCAAAATGTTTGGTAGTCTGTGTATGCCCTGTATTAGGGCCTTAACATTTGTCCTTATTTTTTCATTGATGGTCTTTGTAATTCTGCGACTCACATTTAGGTCTTTAATCCATGGTGAGTTGATTTTTGTTTTAGGCATGAGGCAAATGTCTTGTTTCAGTCTTTTGCATATCCCTTTCAATTTCTGCTAGCACCATCTGTTGAAGAGACTATCACCTCCCCTTGCGATATATTTAAGCACCATGTTGAAAATCAATTGGCTGTATGTGGATGGGTTAATTTCTGGATTCTCAATTGTGTTCCATTGATCAATGTATCTTTCATTGTACCAGTACCAAGCTGTTTTGACCACTGTAGCTGTGTGATAAAATTTGAAATTGGGGAGTAAGAGGTTGCCAACCTTATTCTTCTTCGTAAGCAGCACTTTGCTTATCCTGGGTCTCTTTCTTTTCCAAATAAAGTTTGTAATTATTTTTTCCATCTCATTAAAGAATGTTGTTGGAATCTGGATTGGGACTGTATTATATGTGTAAATTGCTTTGGAAAGTATTGACATTTTCACAATGTTAAGTCATCCTATCCAGGAGCATGGTACATTCTTCCATTTTTGTAAGTCTCTTTTGTTTTCTTTTAAGTAGTGTTTTGTAGTTTTCTTTATATAGTTCCTTTGTTTCTCTGGTTATCTTTATTCCTAGATAGTCCATCCTTTGGGTGGCTACTGTAAATGGTATTGTTTCCTAATGTCCTTTTCATGCCCTGTCATTATATAAAGGAATCCAACTGATTTTTGTATGTTGATCTTATACCCTGCCACTTTGCTGAATCCTCCAATGAGGTCTAATAACTTTTTAACTGAGTCTTTGGGATTTTCTATGTATAGGATCATATCGTCTGCAAATAAATAGTTTTACTTCCTCTTTGCCAATTCGGATGCCTTTGATTTTCCTATCTTGCTATATAGCACTGGCCAAGACTTCCAGCACATTGTTGAATAGGAGTGGTGACAACGGGCATCCTTGTCTGGTTCCTGTACTCAGAGGGCAGGCTTTCAGTTTCTCTCCATTGA
>NW_006408564.1:19401126-19403079 GCF_000296735.1 Chrysochloris asiatica | reverse complement strand
GAGTGCCTCCTGTGCCGCCTCACTTTCTTGAAAGATTTCAATTTTTATTCCATCAATTCCTGGTGCCTTGTTCTTTGCCAATTCCTTCAATGCACCTATATATGTATAAATGTTGTTGTCAGGTGCCACAGAGTTAGTTCCAACTTATAGTGACCATGTCTAGGGTTTCTCAACAGTGGCTGGTGGGTTTAAGCCACTGACCTGTAGTTAGCAGTTCTGTGCTTATCCTACAGTACTGCACCGGATCTCCAGATATTAGCAATGATTTGAACAATATAAATTATATGTATAAAAATATAAATTATGGGTGGAACTGCACAGGTCAACGCGAAGCTGTCAGTCGGTGATTCTGTGCAGTGGAGACAAAGACTGTGGAAACTTGGTCAGGAGCCCATCCTGGCAAAGTGAGCACGTCCTGGTGGCACCTTCCCCAGTGAGTGGTAACAAACTGTGAGGAGCCTCTGCGCACCAGTCTAAATATGTTGGAAATGGGTGAGGAGCAACCCATGGAGATGACTGCCACAACTGAGATTGGACATGAGGCGAATCACCAGCTGGGGCTGCCATTGCCACTGCAACTGTGACCTGAACTTGCAATGGGGCCACGTCAGCCCCAGGGAATTAGCATGGTGGCAGATCAACACCAGCAAGAACAAGGAGGACAGAGGATGCGGGGAAAACATTTGTTGGTTTTCTGAGCTGGAATACCATCAAAAAGGACCTAGAAGACTATTTTACCAAATTTGGAGTGGTCGCTGACTGTACATTTAAAATGGATCCCAACACTGGAAGGTTAAGAGGTTTGGGTTTATCCTCTTCAAAGATGTTACTGGTGTGGAGAAGGTTCTAGACGAGAAAGAGCATAGGCTGGATGGCTGTGGCCATGAAGAAGGACCCAGTGAAGAAAACCTTTGTTTGGGGTCTGAATCCTGAAGCCACTGAGAAAATCAGGGAGTACTTGAGAGAGTTTGGGGAGACTGAGTCCTTTGAGCTTCCCATGGATCCAAAGTCAAACAAAAGACTAGACTTTGTTTTTCTTACGTGTGAAGAAGATTTTGGAGGAAAATTTCACACTGTCAGTTGAAGCAAGTGTGAAATCAAGGTGGCCCAACCCAAAGAGGTCTACCAGCAGCAGTAGGATGGCTCTGGGAGTCGTGGGAACCTTAACTGAAGGAACCGAGGCCGGGCAGTGGTGGAAGTGGAAGTCAGGGTAGTGCAAATTATCGGAGGAGCCAGGGATGCGGTGGCTATCAGAATACCTCCAGGCGGTACTGAGGCGGTGGCAGGCGAGACCCACTAACCACACCACTCCATTTGGGTTTGGATATCAGTAAACACAATTATGTACCAGATTTAACATGGCAAAATTTCTCTGGCCTACCCCATGTGCATTTTATTTAAAAATTTCCCCCTGGAAATCACATTCCCGTTTACTATTTCCAGAGTTCTAGTTGTGTTAGCACCGTGTGGTGTATTAGAGGCCGAGCAGCATTATGGTCCTAATTTATTACCAGGTTTCCCAGAACCAGATTGGAGGGTCTGCAGCCAGTCTGTCGCTCTGTAGCCTAGGCCTGTGAGCCCTGGTGTTAAAGAGTAAAGCTATATCTTAAGAAACCAGTGTCACCTTTTCTACACCTTTTAATTTTGTATTATTTATGTCATGCATTTCCTGTCATGGAAGTGTTAAATTTACTGTACTTTTTGGTACCTTTGGGAATCTAATATATTGTATTTTACATGTGTTTTGATTTTGCCACGACCTGGACATTGAAGCTATCCAAGGAGTAGAATAAAAATGTAACCACCCCAGGCCATCAAAAGACTCCCAACCAAAAAAAGTCCAGGCCCAGATGGCTTCATAGGTGAATTCTACCAAACATTCTGGGAAGAGCTGTCACCAATCCTACTCAAATTATTCCAGAATATAGAGGAGGATGGAAAACTTCCTAATAC
>NW_006408564.1:19355277-19369872 GCF_000296735.1 Chrysochloris asiatica | reverse complement strand
TTTCCAGTTCTGCCAGTACCATCTGTCGAAGAGACTATCACTTCCCCATGTGATATATTTAGGTATTTTGTCAAAAATCAGTTGGCTGTATGTGGATGTGTTAATTTCTGGATTCTTGATTCTGTTCCATTGATAAATATATCTTTCATTGTACCAGTGCCAAGCTGTTTTGACCACTGTAGCCATGTAATCAAATTTGAAGTTATAATGCACTCTTAAATGTGTTTGTGTGTGTGTGTTTAAACCCTAAAAAATGGTGCGCCATTCCATGTTAATGGATTGGGTGACTTAATGTTTTTAAGATTGAAATACCCATAAAAGCAGGTTAATTGGATCATTTTTAAAAAGGAAAATTGGCCTAAAGATTTAACACAGTACCTTTTAAAATTAAACCTGGCCTTTCTGAAGAAATTTAAAAGATGATCCCAATATTTACATGCAAATTTAGGGGACCAGAATAATAAAATTATTTTGAAAAAGAATCATATTTTCCAAAGCTAATAATCAAGACAATATAGTGCTGGAATAAGGATAACTATAAGGTCAGTGGAATTTAGTTGACACTCTAGAATTAAACTCCTAACAATTACAGTAAATTATTTTGCTAAGGGTACTAAGATAACTCAGTTATGGAAAATTGGTCTTTTAAATAAGTGGAAGTGGGACAATTGGATATCCAATTAAAAAAGAACAAAGTTAGATTCCTTACTCATACCATACTCAAAAATTACAAGAATAGAGAAGAATCAATACATTGGACTACATCATATTTTAAAACTTTTGTTTCAAAGAATGCCATCAAGAAAGTGGAAAAAAAGAATCCTATGAGAGAAAATTTTAACAAATCATATATGCTATAAAAACTTGTATCTAAAATATATAAAGACTATTACAATTAAAAATTAAAATGACAAATCTGTTTAATAAATGGAGACAGGACCTCAATAGATACTTCTCCAAAGAAAATATCTGGTAGCGTAGTGGTTATGAATTAGACTGCTAACCTCAAGGTCAGCAGTTCAAAACTATAAGCTGTTCCTCTTGAGAAAGATAACAATAACAATAAGCACATGCAAAGATGCTCAAATCATTAACCATCAAGGAAATGCAAATGAAAACCACAAAGAGATACCGCATTACCCCACTGTTGTTGTTGCTAAGTGCCTTTGAGTTGGTTCTGACCTATAGCATCCCTGTATAGGTTTTCCAAGGAGCAGCTGGTGAGCTTGAACCGCCAACCTTGCAGTTTAAACAGCTTTGCAGTCTGATGCATTAACCCACAGCACCACACCAGGACTCCATTCCTCCACTAGAGTGGCTATAATTTAAAAGATTGAGAAGTGTTTGGGAGGATGTAGAGACATATATTGTTGGTAGGAATATAAAATCATGCTAACTGCATTAGAAAATGTGTGGCAGTTCCTCAAAAAGTTAAACAGTCAAGAAATCAAACGACTTGTCTTGCTCCTTTAAAAACAAAACAAAACAATTAATTAAAATTTTGTTTAGCATTAAAAAAAAAAAAGTTAAACATAGAGTTACTGTGTTGTTATTAAATGCTGTCGAGTCAGTTATGCCATGATTCATAGTAACCCTGCATAGGGTTTCCAAGGAGTGGTTAGGAGTCGTGGGCTCATCTACAGCATCACCCCAGTTGTATATACCCAAGAAAAATAAAGACGTCTATCTAGACAGAAACCTTGTATATGATTTTTCATATAAGCTTCATTCATAATAACCAAAAACTTAAAACAACTGCAGATCAATTGATAAATGAATAAAAAAGATTTGATAGATTTATGCAATCTGTACAATAGTACATCAACAGGGAACTGCCAGAAATTCAAGCCGATTTCAAAAGAGGACATGAAGCTAGGTATAATATTGCTGACGTCAGGTGGATCTTATCTGAAAGCAGAGAATACCAGAAAGATGTCTGCTTGTGGTTTATTGACTATGCAGAGACTTTCAGCTGTGTGGATCATGACCAACTATAGGTAACAATGAGAAGCATGGACATTCCAGAACACTAAATTGTGGTCATGAGGAAGCTGTATATAGACTAAGAGGCAATTGTTTGAACAGAACAAGAGAATACTGAATGGTTTAAAATCAGGAATGGTGTGTGCCAGGGTTGTAGCATTAAACCATACTTACTTAATCTGCATGCTGAACACATCACTCAAGAAGCTGGATTGTATGTAGAAGAATGTGACATCAGGATTGGAGGAAGACTCATTAATAAGCCTTCTTGCTAGAAGCAAAGAAGACTTAAAATACTGATGAAGAATAAAGACCACAGCTTTCAATATGGATTGCACCTCAATGTAAAGAAAACAATAGTCTTCACAACTGGACCAATTAATAACATCATGATAAATGGAGAAAAGAGTGAAGTTGTCAAAGGGTTCATTTTACTTGCATACACAGTCAACAGCTGTCAAGAAATCACATGACATATTAGGCAAATCTGCTGCAAAACAATTCTCTTTCCAGGTATCAGTGTGAGAACTAAGGTGTGCCTGCCTCATATGCATGTGAAAGTCGAATAAGTGAAGCATTTGAATTATGGTGCTGTAGATGAAAGTTAAAAGTACCATGAACTGCTAGAAGAACAAGCATATGGAATACGTACAGCCAGAATGCTCTGTAGAAGCCAGGATAATGAGATTTTGTCTCTCATGCTTTGGGCATGTTATCAAAATGGACTAGTCCCTGGAGAAGGACGTCAAACATACTAAAGTAAAGAATCAGCAAAAAAGAGGAAGACCCCCAATGAGATGAATCGACAAAGTGATCACATGTGTAACAACAATTTTGAGGATGGAGCAGGGTTTTGTTCTGTTGTGTATAGGATTGCTGTCTGAACTGACTCAAGCACCTAACAACAACATACAGTGAAATATCATTTGGCAATAAAAAAAGAATGAAACACTAAAACATACTACACATTGGGGGAAACTTGTAAGTGGAAAGAGCCAGATACAAAAGGCCACATATGGTCTGATTCCATTTCTATGAAATGTCCAGAATAGACAAATGTATGGAGACAGAAATTAATGGTTTCCTAGGACTAGGTGATTTGGGTGGGGATGTGTGGAGTGAAGAATTCCTTTATCCAGAGAAGTTTATCTTAGTCTCTTGTTCCTGTAAGGTAGTCTTTAAACCATTAGAATTTCTCAAAAGATAATACTGTTTTTGCTATTTATAGAGGATTCCAGACAATACCTGAGAGTTTTTTGCTAAAGAGATGAGTTAGGATGTGGATTGAGAAAGAGTCACACACAGTACCAGCCTGAGCGCTATCAAGAGAATTGACATTGAGTCAAATATATGGCCAGTAATTCAGTTGATCCTGCCTATGGAATGAAACCCCCATGAAAAATGAACGCTGAAGCTCAGGTGAGCTTCCTGTTGGTAATAGACAGTGATCTCTTTGGGACCTCCCTGACCTCTTTCTAAGAGAACGGTGGTTCTATAAGTTAAGGATGAGATTGCCAACCACTAGGTTGATGGTTCCTGCCCACCAGCTGTTTCTTGTGAGAATGATGAGGCTTTCTGTTTCCACAAAGTTTTAAGACTCAGCAACCCTATACAGGGTCACTATGGGTCTATGACCACCTACTTGAAAGCACTTAACAATAATAACAACTAGAGTACTTTCTATACATCTCTTTTTTATGCTAATCCTGATTCATATCCTTTATAATAGAACTGTAGTAATACAGTACTGCCCTAGGTTCTGTGAGCTATCCTAGCCACTTATCAAATCTGAGAGAATATAGGGAATCTCCCAACTTATAACTCGTTAGTCATAGTGTCAGTGGTCTGAGAGTGCCAAACTTTGTAACTCGAGTTCTGAGAGGTTAGTGAGAAACCCCAATTTTAGCCAGTTGGTCAGAAGCATTAATATCTTGGGAAGCCTGAACTTGTGGCTGGTATCTGAACTTGTGGTCCAGTTGGCAGTCTAGAGGACTATGCTTTTACCTTGTGAAGTTTGGTCTAACTCTAGGTAGTTACCATCAGAAGAACTGATACTGTGGGTAATGTCAGAACTGATGTTTTTTGGTGAAAGAGGATAGACTGTTCACAGCTATAAGCTTTCTTTTTTGAAGAGTGAGGGAAATGTTCTAAAATTGAATATTCTAAAAACTACTGAATGGTCTTAAATTGGTGAATTGTATCATATGTGGCTTTTAATAAAGTTTAGACAGATAGTGCATGGCTACAAAATCACAGAAATCTTTTAAACTAAATTATCAAAATATGAAGCTACTGTTTCTCCACATAGCCTCTGTCTAGATCTGTATACTTTTGAAGGTCATTTTCCTATCTCTCTAACCTTTTCCTGAAGAATTTTGTGATACTTGATGTACACCATGTCAAAAAGGTGAGTTTTGGCATGATTGAGGAATTCTTAAATATTTTTTGCTTGTGGAACAAAGAAAAGTCTGAAGGGGCAAGATCAGGACCGTAGGGTGGTTGTATAAGGTTTCCCCATGACATTCTTGTTGGGCAGCCCTTACTATGAGCATGTGGCATTCTCACATGGAGAGCATTTTTAGGTGCTAATTTCTTAGTTTGTTTGTTTGTTTGTTTTCTCACCAATGCAGTTTTCAATTATCTTAAAACTTCTTCATAATAAGCTGCTATGTTTGTCTCGTGTCCTTCAAAAAAATCTATCAACATGAATCCTTTAGGATTCCAAAAAACACTCTCTGTAACCTTCTGAGCTGACCTCTGCTTTGAATTTAACTGACCCATCAGATTCCCTCAGAAGCCACTGCTTTGATGTGGATAGTTTTGGTAAGTCCAAGATTCATTACTGTAAAATCATCTTCATAAGTTTCAGTCTTGCTTAAAAGACTGATGGAAAGACCAGCTTTTGAGCTAGCTGATCTTTATACAACACTTTCGGCATCCATCAATATGAAAACTTGCTGAAGCCATGATGTTCGTTTCAAATTGAAACTACCAAGCTATGTGAGATCTCAATTTCCATAGTTATCACATCAATGATAATTTTGTAGTCTTCTTCCACAAGTTTTTGGATGTCAGCCACAGTTTATTCATTCACTGAGGTTGATCATTTTCCCTCTCTTGGTTCACTTTGAGGTCTTCCTGACCTTCCTAAAATGCATCATCCATCTAAAAAGTGTTCTTTTATGTGGGTAGCATTCCCATAAACTTGTTGTATAGCTTTAATGATTTGGGAAGATGTCCACTTGTATTTTGTTAGCAACTTGATATCAGCCCTTACTTCAAAATTGTCTTCTTCCATGGCACTTAAAGAGTCCTTCTTTTTTCTTTTTTGAAAGCACCCTAATGAGACTAAAACAAGTGCATTGCTGAGAGAATTTGTCTGCAGCCAACCACAGATCACACAGACATTTTTTAACATATTTTGTTGGAAACACACCTGTGTGTATATGAATTGAAACTTTAACAGGAATACATTTTTGTTGTTGTTGTTAGAGGACAATCTCTATTCTAGTTATTTTTTTAAATTGAAATATGTAAGCATTTCAGTCCAAATGTTTTAATAATTAAAAGTCAGAAGAGCAAGAATGGGGTGGGAATGATGAATGAAGAGTGATCCTTATAGATATAAAGAAGTTGCTAGCTTAGACAGAAGAAACAACTGAACAACTTCAACAACAAAAAATATGCCGGGGGTCAATTTAACCCATGAACCACCAATTTGTTGTACCTATACTTGATTTTTTGTAAGATGTCCTTCAGTTTCAGGGTTTTGATTTTATGGCAAGATAAACTAACCCAGTAAAAACAGTTAACATGGGTGACCGAGAGGTGATTTTTTGCATGTTTATCTTTGACCAAATGACACAATAGTATGGCAAAATGGAAATTAGGTTTATACCTAGTTGACCAGGTGGAGAAAAACAGTTGGTAGCTAATCCCAGACTTAAAGCAACATGGTCAGAAGATTGAAATATCCTCCAATGTGAGTGTCACTGATCTTAGGAACTGAGTGATAGAGAAGGGCCTTGGGAAAAACAAGAGGTTTAGGAATTACTTGTGAGTTCAGATTCATATTCTGTCAACTATTATCATAATCTTTTGCTTCCACTTCCCAGGCCTCAGATACCTTATCCACTAAAATGAAAAAAATAGGAACATTAATCAAAACACCAAACCTGCTGCCGTTGAATAGATTCCAACTCATTGTAACTCTAAAGGTAACAATAGCTATCCTAAAAGTCTGTTGGGAGGATTGAAAAATAGGTATGTATTATGTGACCGGCATATTAAAATTGTTTTAACAAATATCAATTTCCTTCCAAGTGTCTGAAAGCCAGACAGTAAGAGTATAAGATCCTATAGAATACAAGGAAATACTTCTTCAAATTCACTACCATAGTCCCAAATCTGCCATCCTTTCTATATTGTGTTTATTCTCTTTCAAATATTCATCATTTGTACTTCCCCTATATTTGAGGAATGCTAAGTGTCATTTGGAATCCTGGTGTGGCACTGTGGGCTAATGCGTCGGGCTGCAAAGTCGTTTGAACTGCAAGGTCCGTGGTTCAAGCTCACCAGCTGCTCCTTGGAAACCCTATACAGGGTCACTGTGGGTCGGAATGACTCGATGGCACTTAACAACAACAACAAGTGTAATTTAGAAAATTTATTCAGTTTAGAGAGAACAGAGAGAGATCTCTCTACCTACCACCCCTACCAGATAGTATCAACCTACTACTTCTGGATTTCAGAATATATTTGGAGAGAAGGGTAAAGGACAGAGAATATTTCCCCCTCTCTCCCCCCACCCAAAATATTCAGATTGGAACCTAGAAGTGGCTCTCGAGCAGACTTTGGTATAAAAACCTATGAGGACAGCCAATTGCTACACAGCAGAAGTACAAGAGTTACGGGAGAATGCATGGCAAGCGGACTTAAAGTAACGACATCCCCATATCTGGTTTTTCCCTCCTCTCCACACAAATAGTTTGGAACTGGACTTTCTGAAGTTAGTCTTTCAAACAATCATTGGCTGTCTTTAAAAAGTTTTAAATGGCTGTCTCAGTAAAAGTGAAATCAATATTCTTTCAGCCTGGGCTTTTAGTAGATAATGTCTTCCCATAAATCATGGGTATAATGACACAGGAATAATTCATCATCTCATTACATTTACATATGATGTGCCACATTGTTCTGAGGCGAAGGTTATCTTCCCTGTCTGGGACTCCATCCAGAAACAAATAAAAGACCAAGGAACCTGATTATTTTCATGGTCCATTTTTAGAAGCTGCTATGGATCAGTTTTCCATCTGTCAGCTACTTTTTTAAAATTTTTTATTTTGCAGTCTTTCTGAACACACATTGCAGAGATATATCCTTTCAGCTTAAAAATTTCAATGTTTTAAAACTTTATTTGTTGATGAGATGTCTATTTAGCTTGAAGATATTCTCTGTACTCTGGTATTCCTTTTATGTCAGTGTCAGGGCCGAGATCATAAATAAAATAGTCAGTTACTTCTTGAGCATCTACTATGTGCCAGGTATAAAACAAACGAAAACACAGTTGTCATCAAGACAAATTAAAATCATGACAACTCTATTTGTGTTAGAATTTTGAAAGTTGATTGCCCTGTCTTCCTTTTGAGGTGCTTCTAGGTGAAGTTGAAACACCAGTCTTTGGCTTAGAAGGTAAATGGGTAACCCATTTGTGCCACCCAGGGACACATGAACAAATAAGTCAGTCATGATCTTTTCTTATTGAGTTAACCATCAAATTGGGAAAGATGCATAGGAAACACTCTTTACAAATAAATCATGTAATCATTGTTAAGAGGTAAGCATTGGGAAGAAAAGACAGAATGTGCTATTTAGAAGAGAACCTCCTAGCTAGTCTGGTAGGGCAAAGATTATAAAAAAGTATCCCTTGGAGTATTGCTTAAAGGAAAACATAAAGGTTAACTATTGGAATCAGAGTGTTCTAAACTAAGGGAACATCCTAAGCACTTAATAAATGCTTGATGAAGAAATGGATGAATGAACAAAAGAATAACAAAAAGTGAATGAATAAATAGGTTAAGTAATGGCTTAATATTATGTGACCTTTTCATTACCCAAAGAAAACTGAATTGATTGTCAGTGAAGACAAACTCTGTGGCATTATCTCTTCACCACAAACTCTTGCCATTTATGCACACTTTAGGAGCCTGGCCTGGGTAAGCGCTGTAGAGATAAACAGGTCTGAGTGTGAATTTCAGAGCTCATTTTTCTCAAATGGAAAACAATAATAATACTTTCTTAAGGCAGCTTTGAGGGTTAAAAGAGATCATGTATAACAAAGCAGAACAAATATGTGTTAAGGAGCTGAACTGAATCTCTTGGATTTGTGTTTGAACCCCAACTGGGCTAGTATTTAGCCATGTGACCTTGGGCAAATTACAAATACCTCTGTTATAATTCAGCATTTATGTTCCTAAAAATCACAGTGCTATACAAAATTGTACAATAAAAACCAGATACCTTATGGGAGAAATTACACTGAAACTTCATTTAACAAAGCTTGGGTTTTAAGTGCCATCAAGTTGGTTCCCTCTCATAGCGACCCTATCTTGAGTTTCTGAGGAGTGACTGGTGGGTTTGAACCACCTACCTTGCATGGTTAGCAGATTATTCCTGATCCTACAATGCTACTCTAAGACTCAAAAGAAAAGAAAAGAAAAGAAACCTAATAAAGTGTAGACACAATTTTATACTTATAAGTGATTGTTGTTGTTAATTGCCATCAAGTTCATCAAGTTTGTTCCACTCATATCGACTCTGTATAGGGTTTCTTAGGAGTGGCTGGTAAGTAAACCACCAGCCTTGTGATTAAGACTCCAGTGCTTATCTTACAGCACTATACCAGGACTCCTGTAAATGGTTAGGAAATGCATAAATCTGACAGTAAACAAGGAAAAGAGCTAAAGTTTGTCTGTAGACATGGGCATCAAAAGTGTTACAGCTTCTGATTTATTGTGAAGTGATAGAAGGAGGGTTATCTGAAATCAGAGGGAAAGTTGAAGCATCAGATGTGAATGGATGGAGGCTTAACATGCACAGTGAATGAGGTACCTACGAGATGTTGGGGGTATGTATGTTCATGCATCTTCTGTATTCTTACTAGGTTCATTTCAGTCAGGTGTAGTTATCTTTATTCACACAGTGTTTCTTGTAGTGTAAATTAGAAGTAAACACATGTGAAATTCACATTATACTCAATACACTTGCTCAGTAATACATTGTTCCCAAATATCAATCATGCTGAAACAAATGGGCATTTTCAAAATAAGCAAAACTGAGTGTATTAACACTATCCTTGTTTGCTTTGCTTCTGTGTGCTCTTTGTAAATGGAGATGATCTTGGTGCCTGCCTTAGAGGTTTGTTGTGATCCTTTATATAAGATGGTTCCAGATACAGTGTTCAACACTGGCTGGATACAAAGATTTGGTCTCTCTACCCTCTTTTCCTTCTGTATTTGACATTTATGTGAAATTTGATTTAGAGATTTTCCCTAGAAGATGACTGTCACATCTTATTGAGTTAACCATGTAACCAGTTAACTTGGTGACCAGTGATTCATTTTGTTGCACAGAGCCTGTGCAACACAGAGACACACAGATTACACACTTGTGACATATGTATGGAGTCCCCTACTTCTGTTTCTCAAACAGGCCTGAGGGGGAAAACTGCAGGTCATTTCTTTATGTGGAAGATGCAAGAACATGAAATGGCATTAATGACCCTTAAAACTCAGGAAGGGGACTGTTGTTAGATGCTATTTGAGTCGGTTCTAACTCAGAGTGACCCTATACAAATGAGAACGGACCACTACTCAGTCCTGTGCCATCCTCACAGTTGTTATGTTTGAGTCTGTTGTTGCTGCCACTGTGTCACTCCATCTCCTTGAGGGCCTTCCTCTTTTTTACTGACCTTCCACTTGAAATTGGCACAAATAGGATCTTTTTCAACTGATTGGCCAGGTAGCTGTCTTCCAAACTCCTTGACGTAGATTAGTCAGTGGTTCCAGCACAGTACCAGTTTGTTGAAACATTTCAAATTGTAGTCCATCAATTCCTGGAGCCTTGTTTTTTGTCAATGCTTTCATTGCAACTTGGACTTCTTCCTTCAGTACCATTGGTTCTTGAACATATGCTACCTCTTGAAATGGTTGAGCATTACCCACTGCTTTTTGGTACAGGGCCTGTGTATTTCTTCCACCTTTTTTTTGCTTCCTGTGTCATTCAGTGCTTTGCCTGTTGTTAAGTGCCATCAAGTCAGTTGCAAATCATAGTGATCCTATGGACTACAGAGCGAAAGACTGCCCAGTCCTGTGTCATCTTCACGATTGTTGTTACGCTGAAGCCTTTGCTGTGCCACTGTGTCAGTCCATTTCATTTAGGGTCTTCCTCTTTTTTTACTGAGCTTGCACTTTACCAACCATAATGTCCCTGATAATATGTCTAAAGTATGAGCCTTTAGACATATTATCAGGACTGGTCCCTGATAATATGTCTGAAGTATGAGAGACAAAGTCTCACTATCCTCGCTTCTAAGGTGATTCTGGCTGTACTTCTTCCATCATAGATTTGTTTCTTCTTCTGACAGTCCATGGTACTTGCAATATTTTTCTCCAACACCATAGCTCAAATGCATCAATTTTTTCACAGTCTTCCTTATTCATTGTTCAACTTTCAAATGCATGTTGTTGTTGTTAAGTGCTGTTGAGTTGGTTCTGACCCATAGCGACCCTGAACAAGGTTTCTGAGGCTGTAAATCTTTACAGGAGCAGAAAGCCTCATCTTTCTCCCGTGGAGCAGCTGGTAGTTTCGAACTGCTGACCTTGTGGTTCGCAGCTCGATTCGTAACTACTACGCTACCAGAGCTTCAAATGCCATCTCTTGGGTCAGGCGCACCTTGGTCCTCAAACTGATATCTTGACTCTTGAACACTTTAAAAGAGAGTATGTACAGCACATTTGCCTAATGAATAAATTGTTTGCTTTCTTGACTGCTGCCTCCATGACTGTTGATTATAGATACCGGCAAAATGAAGTCTTTGACAACTTCAACCTTTTCTCCGTATACCTGATGTTATTTATTGGTCCACTTAAGAAGATTTTTGTTTTCTTTACTTCGAAGTACTACCCCTATGAAGGCTATGGTGTTTGTTCTTTGTCAGTCAGTAATTTTAAGTCCTTGTCACTTTCAGCAAGCAAGGTGGTGTCATCTGCATATCACAGGTTGTTACGAGTTTTCCTCCCATTCTGATGTCATGCTCTTCTTCATATAATCCAGCTCCTCATATTATTTGCTCAGCACACAGATTGAATAAGTATGGTTAACAAATTCAACCCTGCCACACACCTTTCCTGATTTTAAACCATTCAGTATCCCCTTGTTCTGTTCTAATGACTGCCTCCTGGTCTGTATACAGGTTCCTAATGAGCACTATTAAGTGTTCTGGAATACATCTTCTTTACCATGTTACCCATACCTTGTCATGATCCACACAGTCAAAACTGTTTGCATAGTCAATAAGCCGAGATAAACATCTTTCAGGTATTTTCTACTTTTAGACAAAAGCCATCTGACATCAGCAATGATATCACTAGTTCCTCATCCTCTTCTGAATCAAGCTGAAGTTTCTGTCAGTTCCCTGCTGATATACTGTTGCTACCATATTTGAATTATTTTCAGCCAATTTTTACTTGAATGTGATATTAATTATATTATTTAATGATTTCTACATTCCATTGGGTCATCTTCCTTTGGAATAGGTACAAATATTGTTGTCTTCTAATTAGTTGGCCAGGTAGCTGTCTTCCACATTTCTTGGCATAGATGAGTGAGTGCCTCCAATGCTACACCAGTTTGTTGAATGATTGCAGTTTTTATATTCTGTCAACATCTGAAGCCTTGCTTTTTACCAATACCTTCAGTGAAGCTTGGACTTCCTCCTTAGGTACTATCAGGTTTTGATCCTGTACTATCTCTTGAAACGGTTGAACACTGATCATCTCTTTTTGGTACAGTGACTCTGTATGTTCCTTCCATTCTTTTTGATTTTTTATGCTTTCCGCATCATTCAGTATTTTGCCCAATATTGGTGGTGGTATGCTGTGGAGTCATTTCTGACTCATAATGACCCTCCATGAGGTTGCTGAGGCTATAAATCTTTATGGGAGCAGAAAGCCTCTTCTTTCTTCCGTGGAATCATATGGTAGTTTCCAACTCTTGACTTTGAGGTTAGCAGGGTGACTCGTAGCGACTACGCTACCAGAGATTCCTTCATTATTACTAGTCCAGGCTTGGCTTTTTTTCTTCTGTTCCTTCAGTGTGAGAAATGCTGAGTGTGTTCTTTTTGGTTTTCTAACTCCAGGTCTTTGCACATTTTATTTTAATACTTGAGCTTTACTTTTGGAGATGCCCTTTGAAATTTTCTGCTCAGCTCTTTTGCTTCCTCATTTCTTCCATTCACTTTAGCCTATCTATTCTGGAGAGCAAGTTGCAGATTGTCTTCTGACAACCATTTTTAAAAATGTTATTTGTTTCCTGTCTTTTAAATGACCTCTTGCTGTTTTGGTGTTTAATGTTCTTGATGTTATCCCACAACTCTTCTGGTCTTTTGTCATTAATATGTAATGCATCAAATCTGTTCTTGAGATGGTCTCTAAATTCTAGTGGGATATTGTTCAAGATTATATTTTGGCTTTCATGGACTTGTTTTAATTTTAAATTACTTCAGCTTCAGCCTGAACTTGCATATGAGCAATTAATGTGTGTTCTACTGTTTGTCCCTAACCTTGTTTTGACTGATGATACTTAGCTTTTCCACAGTCTCTTCCCACAGATATAGTCAGTTTGGCTCTTGTGTATATTCCATCTGGCTAGGCTATGTGTATAATCACTTTTTATAAATCTTTTTTAAAAAAGATCTCCAGTAAATAAGTCTTGCAAAATTCTGTCATGCCGTCTTCTGCATCATTTCTATTACTAAGGCCATATTTTCCAACTACTGACCCTTCCTCTTTGCTTCCAACCTTCCTATTCCAATCACCAGTAATTATAAATATATCTTGATTGTGTGTTTGATCAATTTCAAACTGAAGAATTTGGTAGAATTTTTCAATTTCATTATCACTGGATTTAGTGGTTGGTGCATAACTTTGAATATTACTGATCTTTTTCTTTTATTGTTGTTAAGTGCTGTTGAGTCAGTTCTGACCCATAGCGACCTTGTATAGAGTTTCTGAGGAACAGCTGGTAAACTTGAACTGCTGACCTTGTCGTTCAAAGCGACTTTGCAGTTGAGTGTATTAACCCACAGTGCTACACTAGGACTCTGATTTTCCTTATAGGTATATTGATATTATCCTATCACAAATATGTTGTATTTCATGATAGATCTTTAAATGTTCTTTTCAGTGATGAATGCTACATCCTTCCTTTTTAATTTGTCATTCCTGACATAGTAAACCATATGATTTTCAGATTCAAAATGACCATGACCAGTCCATTTCAAACTCACTAATGCCTAGATATCCATGCTTATGTGTTCCATTTCATTTTTTGACATTTTCTAATTTTGCAAGATTCATACTTGGTACATTCTATGTTCCACTTCTTAATGCATGTTTGCAACTATTTCTTCTCATTTTGAGTTGTGCTCCATCAGCAAATGAAGGTCTCAAAAGTTTTACTCCATTCATGTCATCACAGTCATCTCTACTTTGAGGGAGCAGGTCTTCCCCAGTTGTATTATTCTGAGTACCTTCCAACCTGAAGGGCTCATCTTCTGGCACTGTATCTGACAGTGTGTGGTGCTATTCATAATGTTTTCATTTTCTGATACTATATCTGACAGTGTTCTGCTACTGTTCATTAGATTTTCCATGGCTAAAGCATTCAGAAGTTTTCTGCCTTTACTTTTTCCTAGTCTGGCTTAGTCTGGAAGTTCCACTGAGACCTGTCCACATGGGTGATTCTGCTGTTATTTAAAATACTGGTGACATAGCTTCCAGCATCACAAAAATGTGCAAGCCACCATAGTATGACAAACTGTAAGATGAGTAGTAGCTTTGTATATTTATTGCTATTGTTGTTAAGTGCCCTTGAGTCGATTTCGACCCATAACGACCCTGCATAGGTCCAAGGAGCATCTGGTGAACCCGAACCATTGACTCTGCAGTTCAAATGACTCTACAGTCTGACACATTAGCCTACAGCACCACATAGAATCCTTTAATATTACAAGTTGAGGCTTGACATTTTTATTGAGTTCTTTCAGCTTAAAAAATGCTAAGAGTGACATTTCCCTTTGGTTTTCCAACTCTTGGTCTTTGCAGATGAAGGTCCTGTGGGCTTTAGTCCCATGGGCTTTACTCCATTCACGTCATCATGGCCAACTCTACATTGAGGAAGCAGCTCTTTCCCAGTCTCTGTTATTCATAAGGTTTTCAGTGACTAAATATTCAGTAGTTCATCACTCCTTCTTCCTAGTCTGTCTTTGTCTGGAAGCTCATCTGAAACCTGTCCACCATGGGTGACCCTGCTGGTATTTAAAATACCTGTGGCATA
>NW_006408564.1:19346877-19354232 GCF_000296735.1 Chrysochloris asiatica | reverse complement strand
GTCTGCCTCTCCTTCTTCCTAATCTTAGTCCAGAAGTTCTGTTGAAACCTGTCCACCCTGGGTGGTAACCCTCCTAGTGTTTAAAATACTAGTAGCATAGCTTCCAACAACACACAAGCCACTGCAGTATGACAAACTGATGGAAGAGGGGTGCAGTGAGGAACTATTGTTATTTATTGGTAAGTGCCATCGAGTCAGTTCCGACCCATAGGGACCTGGTATAAGGTTTCCAAGGAGTTGCTGGTAAGCTTAAACCAACGACCTTGCAGTGATGAACTAGGACCACCTTAAAGTAGATCTGTATCAGCCATGGCCTCAAATTCAGGTATTTCTGCTCAAGGTTTATAGGTTGAGTTTAGTAAACTCTCTTTTGCTGTAATCCACTTCTTTGTGACTCCTTGAACTTAGTCTGAAGTCCAGAACTTTTCCTGTCAATGATCATTGTAGTCTTGTTGCTGTTGTTAAGTGCCGTTGAGTCAATTCCAACCCATAGTGACTCTGTATAGGGTTTCCAAGCAGCAGCTGGTGAGCTTGAACCACCGACCTTGCAGTCTGATGCATTAGCCCACAGTTCCACAGCTTATAGTAAAACCCAGATACATAATTTTATCTTTAATCCATCTGCCTTTTGGTTCTCTGTAGACAACTGGCTAAGAATAGATGTGAGGGAGCCAGGGCATGACTCAGAGGGTTTGGTGTACTGAACCAGAGAACAAAGGAGACAGGTTTGGTGAAGTATATATAAGTTGTTTGCAGGGAACTCATGAGGAATTATGTATAGCCGGCTGTGTGGGCTTCCCTGGTATTGTTTGATTCTAGCCAAATGTCTTACAAGCTTCTGAGTCACATACTCTGTCTGTTACCTCCCTTTGGGCTTTGCATTCCTAATTGTGCTATTGGGTACAGTCTGCCTCCTTCTCAGCCTCCATCCCCAACTTATCTTTTATTTCTTGACATAATCCACTTTCCTTCCAAGACTGACCCCCAGATCCAATTGCCACCTTATACATCACTTCCAGCTCTGAACTCATCCCTTATATAGTTCCTATTAAGCCCTGACTCTTCATCCAGTTCTCCTTGTTGTCTTTGATTGTTATCTACATCTCCCATTACTCCAAGTAGAAATAGAAGGAAGTCATGATTAAGAGCACAGACTTATAGATGTGGACTGGAATTTTGCCTTATTTTTGTCCACTTATAAGTGGACAGATATTATACTTCTCTAAACTCAGTGTTCTTATCTGCATAATAATCTGCATAATCTGCAACAACACTTTTGGGTTGTTGTGAGGATTAAGTGAGATAAAGTGTGTGAAACACTGAGCACAGCATAGATAATTCTATAAATGCAGCTATTGTGATTGTTTAGAAGTTTAACTATTCGTGACTGGTTGCATCACAGGTAAACCCACAAAGTAGGAAATGTACAAATATTTACTGAATGTATGGATTATCACCAGTCATTAGTGTTGTGTACTCCAGTACACATGTTTTATAGAAATGATTTACTCATTTAATATATACTTATTGTATATATGTGTCAGGTCTGAGAGGAGATGGAGGTAGATGGAAGTAATCAGATAGTCAAAGTGATGGCTCTTCTTGACTTTTCAACACAGCAGAAGAATGTCCCATTCTTGAGCTTTGCCTCTAGGAAATTGTCTCCTGATGAACTTTATTTTTTTAAAGTTTTTATTGTGAATTGAATGATAGTTTACATGGGAAAATAGTGGTTTTCCCATGTAAACTATCATTTTCATTGCAATGATCACAGTTTCCCCATACATCATCATTCAAAAATATTTGCTTCTATTATTCCTTCTGTTTGGTTTCTTTTCTTTTCTTTTCTTTTTTTTTTTTTTAAGTGGGGGAGGGGGAGGGGAGATGTACACCAAAACACTCAGGAATATACAATCATTTAAACAACCAAAGGGCACATTCTGCAAGCCTGACTCCTGACCACCAGCACATAGCCTTTCTCTTTCCATGAGTCTAGAGTCCTCAGCTGCTCTGTCTCTCCATGTCCTCATCTCTGCCTCCATATCTGGTCTCCTGATGGATTTTGGCATGGATTTTTAAGTATATAAAAGAAAGTATATATTTAAGTATATAAGAGAAAGAAATATAGAGCTCAACTAGTAAAATTATGCATAACATGAGCAAAACATTGGTGGACTAAAGGGCAAAAGCCAAATGCTAGACCTTAAAATAAATAAGTGTCATAATTGAAGTCTGCTTACAAAATGATTTCAATCCCTGTGGTTTGTTTTTCATAGAATTTATGATCTATAGGATTGTAATTCTACCAACTTCTGCAGTCTAAAATTGATCAAGCATTCAATACATTTGCATTCATAAATCCTGGTGATTAGAATGCAAAAGAGGAAGGATCAGCAGTTGCAAAATATGGCCTTGGTGCAAATGGTACTGAAGATCACATGATAGAATTTTGTACAATTACTTCATGCAAAACTGCCTTTTTTTTTTTTCAACAACAAATGGTAACTGTACACATGGACCTCATCAGATGGAATTCGCAGGAAGAGATAGATGATGGAGAAGGTGAATATAAGCAGCCCATACAAGGCCTGGAATTGACTGAGGAATAAACCATCAGTTGCTGTCATGCAAGTTCAGGTTGAAGCTGAACCCTCCAGGAGAGGGGGTGAGGTGTCCATTCGACCAGGCATCCCCTCTAGTCACCAGAATGGAGGTTCCCAGACAGTGAGAGACCAATGAACAGATACCAAGAAAAAGAATGTCCATACCTGTATCTCCGTGGTTCTGTCAGGTGTTCATGGCTGTTCTGATCCTTCCCCTGCTTGGTCTCTCCTAAAATGGTGGCTCCAGGAGCAGCTGAGCATCTTGAATTAGAAAGCACTGGCTTTCTTGACTCTGCTACAAATTGCCCTAGCTGTCAGACTTCCAAGCTTCTAAATATTCCTTTATATGTGGTTCAGAGTTCTAGCACCACCCCCTGAGCCTGCTTGGTCCAGTATTCTGTGCTATTGTGGACAGAGCTTCTTACTGCACTTCTACCCAATCCACCATCTTCCATCTCATGGAGGTAGCAGTCAAGAAATCAAACGACATATTGTGTTAGGCAAATCTGCTGGACAAGATCTTTTTAAAGTATTGAAGAGCAAAGATGTCAGTTTGAGGAATACTGTGTGTCTGCCTCAAGCCATGGTATTTTCAGTAACCTAATATGCATGCGAAAGTTGGTCAGTGAATAAGGAAGACCATATGTGTATATCACTGTATTTTCCAGGAGTGCTTTCAAGCATTGCTCACCATTTCAGAAAATACTAACATCAATGACAATTCCACTCATGGAGTTTGAGTTGCCTATCATATCATATGGGAGCATGTTGGCTCCATATGATAAGCACTGGATTGCAAATCACAAGGTGTATGGTTTGAGCCCACCAAATGATCCGCAGGAGAAAGATGAGTCTAGCTGCTTCTGTGAAGACTTAAAGACTCTGGGTTACTATGAGTTGGGACTGATTCAATGACAGTTAATAACAACAACAGTCTAGTACATGTGTGTATGCTTGAGATCATAGCTGTCAGATTCCTGGTAATTTTATGTATATGGTATGGTGCTGTGGGTTAATGTGCCAGACTACAAAGCCATTTGAACTGCAAAATCGGTGGTTTAAGCTCACCATTTGTTCCTCGGAAACCCTATACAGGGTCACTATGGGTCGGAATTGACTCAACAGCACTTCACAACAACAACAATATATATATATAAGTATCAGTCAAGAAATTAAATGTATTGCATTAGTCAAATCTACTACAAAATACCTCTTTGATGTGTTTAAAAGCAAATATACCAATTTGAGGAGTAAGGAACATCTGACTTAAGCCATGTGTTTTCAGTAACCATGTGTATTTCAATAAAAAATATTTTGGACATTTTATTAAGAGTGACCAGTCCCTGAAGAAGGACATCATGTTTGGTAAAGTGGAAGGTCATCAAAAACGAGGAAAACCCCCGAAGGAGATGGATTGACACAGTGGCAACAGCAATGGGCTCAACTGTAACAGTTGTGAGAATGGCACAGGACTGGGCAGTGTTTTGTTCTGTTGTGCATAGGATCATTGTGAATCAGAACCAGTTCTATGACACCTAATGCCAAAAACATGTATAAATATATTTAGTTAGTTCTTATTTCAAAATGTCAAATGGGGAGGAAAATAATGGAGAACATGATATTGAGTACGCTAACATTTCTTACTGCCACATGCCTCTCAGTTTGCTTACTATGGTAGTGTGCTTGCTGCCATGATTAAGGAAACTATTCCACTGTTAATTCAAATACTGGCTGTCATCCATGGTGTACTAGTTACAATGGAACTTCCAGACTAAGAGGAAAGACCTGTGACCTACTGCTGAAAATTGATCAACAAATTCCTCACAACAGAACATTGTCCACTCTGCCTTCTTTGGACACGTCATTAGACAAGGTCAGTATCTGGGGAAGAACATTGTGTTTGGTGAAGTAAATGGCCAAAGAGGGCAAGGGAAACCTTCAGTATGATGGATTAGAACAACAGCCACAGTGAGGGACTTGAATGTGCCAGTGATTGTAAAAACAGTGCAGAATCAGGCAGTATAACAATGAGTCGAGACACTATGAGTCAAATTAACTCAACAACTAGGAACAATCTTTCTTAAATCCAAACTATTTGATGTCAGTGGATATAAGCATCAGTATATCTATAATTATCTCTAGTGTAATTATCCCCTAGTATTTACATATTATAAGGAGCTCTGGTAGTGTAGTGGTTACGAATTGGGCTGCGAACCTTAAGGTCAGTGGGTAGAAACTACCAGCCACTCCGCGGGAGAAAGATGAGGCTTTCTACTCCCGTAAAGATTTACACCCTCGGAAACCCTGTACAGGGTCGCTATGGGTCGGAACCGACTCGACGGCACTCAACAACAACAACAACATTTACATATTATAGGAGCTCTGGTAGTGTAGTGGTTACAAATTGGGCTGCTAACCTCAAGGTCAGCAGTTTGAAACTACCATTGGTTTCACGGGAGCAAGATAAGGCTTTCTGCTTGTGTAAAGATTTACAGCCTTGGAAACCCTGTACAGGGTCACTATGAGTTGGAACCAACTCCACGGCACACCACCACCACCACCATTTACATATTAACATGTGTTCTTTTATTATAAGTTATTTTCTTTATTTTACTTACAGTGACAAATACCTTGTTAATGTTTCTCAAATTGTTCATGTAGGTTGATTATGTTACCTAGTATTTGAAATACAAATGGATGTAGGGTTTGATAAGTATAAAGATTTCTAGGATAAGACTTCAACCCTGAGAACTACTTATACAGACATGTTTAGTTAAGTTCACTGGTAAGGGGTATATCAAGGTGTTGCTGTTGTTAAGTGCTGTCAAGTCAGTTTTGACTCATAGCAACCCTATATAGGAGCAGCAGGTGGTAAGCTTGAACCACCAACCTTGCAGTTCAAACCAACTTTGCAGTCCAGCACATTAACCCACAGTGCCACACCAGGACTCCTGTTAAGTGCCACTGAATTGGTTCTGAACCACAGGGATCCTGTATAGTGTTTCTGAGGAGCGGTTGGTGAGCTTGAACCACAGACCTTGTGGTTCAAATCAACTTTGCAGTCCAGCGCACTAACCCATAGCTCCACACCAGGATCCCATATCAGTGTAGGATGCATATTTAAAACAAAGCTCCCACCCCCTAAAAAAATAGTTGCTATGGAATTTATTGCGATTCCTGGTGACTCCATGTGTGTTAGAATAAAACTTTGCTCCATAGTTTTCAATGGATGATTTCTTGGAATTAGGTTTCCAGAGCTTTCTTCCAAGGAGCTTTTAGTTAGAATTGAACCGCCAACGTTTTGGTTAGCAGCCAAACATGATAAATGTTTGCACTACCAAGGAAGAGTACGAGTCAGGTTAAACCATTGCTTGCTTTTAGATCTTAGCTCCCTAATGTCAAGATAACCAGTTTCTCAAATATATTGATTTGCAGTCATTTACATTAACAAGTTTTTAAAATGTCTTTTATTTTTAAACTTTATTTTGCAATATTTACATGTCTGATATAGATGTCTGCAGAATAATGTTTTTGTCCAAGAAAATGGCTGCTGTATGATTTCTTTATCAGCATTTTCAGTGGATCTAAATATTTTGCTCTTATTCAGAAAACAGAAGCTCAGAGTCAGCTCCACTAAGAAGGATTATCTGAATAAGTCATTTTCCTGATAAGTAAAACACACAATCCAGTGGCCTTGTAGTTTTTGTTTTTTCCCCCAAAGTTTGAGTTCTTAAGTTCTACAAAGAAGTCCCACCCCCCCAACCTTTTAACAAAATAAGTAATGTCATTTTGACAGATGGTTGATGTTTCCCAGAACTCTGAATCTAATGCTGCTCCAGAAACCACCCCTCAGGCAAGGCTGAGGTTCACGTAACCCAAACTAGCAAGGAGGAACATTCTCATGTTTTCCTCAAGCATCTACTTGAAACAGCAATGCATGGGGGAAAAAACCTGGTAACAGTTAGAGCTAGAAGTTGTTCTTCATCCTTATTTGTTGATGTCCAGGTAAACTCTAGGCCACTGGTTCCCAGGCCTGGTTTCCCAATTTCAGAATATGGTATATTGCATCTTAGGGACTCATAAGATTCTACTGAGAGAAAATAAACATACTCTTTCCACTTAGAAAGCAATCATGTTTCAAATATGTTACTTTAAGAAACAAAATAATGAAGCTATGAAAGCAGTAGTAATTGGGAATGAAAACCCACCAGCTATTCCTCAGAAACCCTATACAGGATTGCTATGAGTCAGAACCAACTTAGAACAACCAACAACAATTGCTGTTAAGTGTTTCATAAAAGAATCTTCTAGACTCAGGCTCAGACATCTTCCAATCCTGTCATTTGAAATGGGATTCTATCTTGATAAGACTCTATCTTGATGGGAAACAGCTTATTTCATGATGAATTGTAGCTGGATGGTATGTTTGCTATTCTTGGGCTTAGAATACCAGTCAAAAAGGGGTTGTCTGAAAAAAGAAAAAGTAACAAAAATAAAAATTTATTTCTCACAAGCATTCTACTTCAATGAAGCTAAAGAAAAATGAACAGTGAGTTATTAGCACCTGAAAATGTTTTTTTGCAATGAGGAAACACTCAGGAAATTCATTGAAAGAATCATTGTAGGATAGTTGCCTGCTGATTACATCAAATAGACTGACACAGTTTGGTTTGAGGTTTGCTTTTCTAGGTATTTTGGCATTGGGTAGACATTGACTGGGGAGCTTGGTGGCTTCATATGATAAGCACTGGA
>NW_006408564.1:19342071-19344127 GCF_000296735.1 Chrysochloris asiatica | reverse complement strand
GCATGGATATATAGGCGCAAGGTTTGAATTTTTACTTCAGTTCTCTCAGCTTGAGAAATGCTGAACATGTTCTTCCTTTTTGGTTTTCTAACTCCAGGTCTATGCAAAATTCATTATAATACTTTGTCTTCTCAAACCACCCTTTGAAATCTATTCAGCTCTTTTACTTCATCATTTCTTACATTCACTTTAGCTTCTCTAAAAGGCATGTTTAAAAGTCTCTTCTGACATCCACTTTGTTTTTTTCTTTCTTTCCTGTCTTTTTTAATGAGCTTTTGCTTTCTTCTTGTATGATGTTCTTGATGACAACTCAGCCACCTTGTTTTCAGTCACTAGTTTGAAATGCATAAATCTGTTCTTGAGTTGGTCCCAAAAATCAGGTGGGATGTATTCAAGGTCATATTTTGGTTCTTATGGACATGTTTTAATTTTTTTCAGTTTCATCCTGCACTTGAGTATGAGAAATTAATGATTCCAAAGTCAGTCCTTGGTCTTGTTTTGGCTGACGATATCAAGCTTCACCATCTTCTCTTTCCATGGTGGTGGTGGTGTGCCATGGAGACAGTTCTGACTCATAGCCATCCTGCATAGTGTTTCTGAAAACCTTTATGGGAGCATAAAGCCTCATATTTTCTCCCGTGGAATGACTGATAGTTTCAAATTGCTGACCTTGAGGTTAGCAGGACAAGTAATAGCCACTACACTACCAGAGCTCCTTCCATAGGTGTAGTGTATTTGATTCCTATATATTCCACCTGGTGAGGTCTTTGTGCATATTTGTCATTTATGTTGTTGAAAAAGTGTATTTGCAATGTAGTCATTGGTCATGCAACATTCTATCATGGGGTCTCCTATGAAGCATGTATCACCAAGGGCCATTTTTTCCAACTTTTGCATTCTAATCAATAGCAATTATCACTGCATCTTGATTAAATGATCACTTTCAGTCTGAAGAAGTTGATAAAAATCTTCAGTTCTTTGGCTTTAGTGGTTGGTACATATATTTGACCAATAGTTTTATTAACTGGTCTTCTTTGCAACCATATAGATATTATCCTTTATAGACAGTATTGCACTTCAAGATATTTTTTTTAAGGTTTTTATTATGAATTGAGTGGAAGTTTACAGGGCAGATCATCAGTTTCACATTCAACAAATCATACACCTTGTTTCATTACAATGATTATAATCCCCTCTATATACCATCAGTTAACAGTATTTCTCTCTATTCACTTTAGCTTTTTTAAAACACAAAAAAAAACCACACCACTCCGTCATATATAATAATTTACACCTCCGAAGGGCACATTCTGCAAGTCAGCCTCCTGGCCATGAGCTCTTAGTCCCTCTTCCCATGAATCTAGAGTCCTCAGCCACTCCCCCTCTTCGTGACCCCATTTCTGCATCCATCTCTGGCATTGTTGCTTCTCTGGTTAAGGTCCTGCATTCTGCTTGTGCTCTTCTTCCTTGATAGTCCTAGGGTCCTTTGTTTCTGGTCTGTAAGATTAACCACTCCCCTGTTTTTCTTACAAAACTTCTACCTTTACAATTGTGACAGTCACTATTATTCATAATGAACAGTTATTCACTACTGAATCATATGAATCTTATCCCTATCTCTTTTTACCAGAACTATCTAGACAAGATGAAAACTATTCAGTGGGGATTCTTTCTTTTCCCTCATACTCTTAAACTAAACTCCCTCTTGAAACCTTACAAGCCAGTCACTTCGTGGCTTTATCCTCTCCCTCATTTTAGGTTGTTGTTGTTATGTGCCATGGAATTGGTTCCAACTCATAGCGACCCTGTACAGGGTTTCCAAGGCTGTAAATCTTTATGGGAGCAGAAAGTCTCATTTTTCTCCCGCGGAACAGCTGGTAGTTTCAAACTGCTGGCCCGAGGCTTGCAGCCCAATTCTTAACCACTACACAATGTCTAAGTTGCCCATCCCTATCTACCTGTGTACAGAGGGGATAGCATTGATACTTGATGTGAAGACTCCTTCCCTCTTTGTTGGTATTTAGAGTTACTACCATAGTGGTTATGAATCAGGCTG
>NW_006408564.1:19334246-19341000 GCF_000296735.1 Chrysochloris asiatica | reverse complement strand
ATAAGACAGTCAAGCATTTTTAGTATTATTTTCCCTCTTCAAGCTATGCCTAGATCCCCGTATCACAGAGGCATGTTCCAAGGTTGAACATGCCTTCAGGGTTTAATATGTGTCTCCCCATTGCCTTCTTGCTTGCATGGTTTCTGTTGAGAGATCTGAGGTTAATCTGACTTGCTTGCCTTAGTATGCAACCCTTCTGTTTTCCCTAACTGCTTTCAGGATTGTCTCCTTATCTTTGATTTTAGAGAGCTTAATTATGATATGTCTTGGTGATATTCTTTTAGGGTCTATCCTTCCTGGGGTTCATTGAGCTTCTTTATGCTTATCTTTTCACTTTTCAGGATGTTAGGAAATTTTTTTCCAGCATCTCTTCAACTATCTGCTCTGTGGACTTTTGTGATTCTTCCTGTTCCGGAATGCCAATAACTCTTATGTTATTCTTCATGTTGTCCTACATGAATCTTAGGCCTTCTTCAGATTTTTTAAATCCTTTTTTGTGTTTGGTCTTCTATTTTAGTAATGTTGAGAGATTTATTATCTTCTTGCTCACTAGTTCTGGCGTCTATCTCTTCAATTCTTCTTCTTTGCCTTTTCTATGTATTTTCTATTTCTAATGTTCTTTTATTAATTATTTGGACCTCTTTCTGTAGGTTTTGAATAGTTTCCAGTGCTGTATCTGTTTTATTTTATTGTTCCTGTAGTGCTTTCATGACTTCTTCCTTATTTTTCTGAACTCCATTATATGGTGTTTTGATACATTTCATAATGATTTTTCTGAGTTCTTTCTCAGGTATTTTCAAAGCCTGCCCATCTTCCAATATGGACTGTAGGCCTACTTCCAGCTCATTTGCCTCAGTCACTTTATCTCATTTCTGGATGTGTTCATCTGCTTCTATTTTTGGGGCATAATCAGGAGTTATCTGTGACCTTAATACTTAAATGGGTATGTATTTTAGTATTTTTTATGCTTTCTGATTGCCTCCAGCTGGATGTGATCTGATGTGTTTCCCTTTTCCCTTTTTCCTGAGAAATTTCAAGATGCCACTGTTGGTCATTGTGACATAACTCAGGATTTAATTTTGGCCTATTTCCTTTTTAGTCTGCCTGTCCTGCTCCACAATCCCCGTTCAGGCCTTTTTCCTACTGATAAACAGTTCAGGGCTCGCTGTGGCTGTTTTGCACTGCTGTTTGGTTTTAAGTGGAAACTGTCACTTTAAATTTCGAGGAGATCTGTGTACATGCATAGTAGAACCCTCTGGGGTGGTGGGGAGTGTCCACTCACTCCAGCAACCCCTCTAGTCACCATAATGGAGGTATAAAGACAGTGAGAGACCAATGAACAAATACAAAAAAAAAAAAAAAAAAATTCTCCACACCTTTATCTCTGTGGTTCTGTCAGGAGTCTGTGGCTGTTCTGATCCTTCCCCTGCTTGGTCTCTTTTAAGATGGCAGCTCCAAGAGCAGCTGAGCGTCTTGAATTAGAAAGCAATGGATTTCTTGCTTCTGCTACTAATTCCCCTAGCTGTAAACCTTCCAACCTTCTAAATATTCCTTTATATGTGGTTCAGAGTTCTGGCACTATCCCCTGAGCCTGCTTGGTCTGGTATTCTGTATTGTTGCTGACAACATCACTGCATTTCTACCTGATCCACAGTCTTGTTTGTTCTCCTCAAGATAGAACTTGATGATGAATGAGGCACCCTTCTTTTTCAAATTGTCAATCAGATTTATGAATGTCTGATTCAAAATGACCAGTACCATTGCATTTTAGGTCACTAATGCCTAGGAAGTTGATCTTTCTGCATTTCATTTCATTTGTAACTACTTCCAAGTTTTTTCCTAGATTCATATTTCATACATCCACATTCTGATTTCTAATGGATGTTTGTAGCTATTTCTTCTCATTTTGAGTTGTGCCAAGCAGCAAATGAAGGTCCCAAAAGATTTGCTCCATAACATCATTAAGTTTGAATCTAATTTTAAGAGGCAGTTCTTCTTTAGTCATATTTTGAGTGCCTTCCTACCTAAGGGGCTCATCTTCTGGCACTATATATGATACTGTTTGGCTGCTGTTCATAAGGTTTTCAGTGGTCACTCTCTTAGAAATGGTTCACCTCTCCTTCTTTGTCTTTCTTGGCCTGAAAACTCTTCTGAAACGTGTCCACCATGAGATAACCTGCTGATATTTGATATACAGGTGGTGTAGCTTCCCAGCATCACAGCAAAACAAGCCATGACATCTGACAGATTAATGTTAGATTTTTAAGCATATTATAAATGTTCTAAAAAGTCTATTCAAATTTAAACCAAGAATATCTTTGGATTAAACACACTGAATCCTAAGTTGAATGAAAAGTAGGATCTTTGTATTTTCTTTGATTTTTAGAACTTCACTAATAGTACAGATTCTTAGCAAGGAATGATTAGATCTTACTTTTAAAAGGAAACCCCCCAGTATTGCAGGGGTTTTATATTTTCTTAGTCACGGTTATGTATCTGTAAAATTCCAAATAGCCTATGTAAGACAAAAGGTACCTTAGGATTATGATGCTGTTTTTGATGCTGTGACTAGAGAACCTTGCCCCAAAGATAGAATAACCTTTCCCCCCACCTCAGGTGTTCAGGGCCACCAGTGCTAGAATTGTTCAGAGTTAATAGCATTTCTACCATTTCCTTTGGGCTGTTCTCAGAGACCTTCATTGTAGTGAGGAAAAGCATTCTCTTTTTTTTGCCAGAAATTATTGTTTCTCTCAGGTCAGACTGAGGACCTTTTTGGTGAGTATCAAGATTTGGAGAGGTTAATTTGCAGAAAGCTTTCAGAGGCCAATGATATGCGATTCTTCTGCTTGGAGAGATGAGAAAGGTTTATTTAAGAGATGAAAATTAGGCTGGGTATCAATGCTGCTTTGTGGAGCACCTGGAAAAAAAAAAAAATGCTGGTTAGAAAAAGGTGGTATTTGGTTGGTAGGGTTTATAATGACATGTAAAAAGTCAGTGGGTAGGTTGAATAAAAATGTAGACATTTAAGAATTCATAATTTGGGTTTTTTATTTGAAGCCCAAAGCAAATTAATGTGAAAAGGGCAGTTCTACCACAGAGTATATATTTTTAGGTTTTAGTTTCATTGGGAGAAATTTCTTAACTCATTCCAATGCTAGTTTTATTGTCTATAAAATAGTCTCCATTCCGTGAGGTTTTTGCCAGTGTCAAAGAGATTACACAGGTAAATATAGGTATATTGCTTTTAGATACAAGTAAAGGCTTTCATCAAAATCATTATCATTATTTTGGCTATTACTCTCATGAATTAATTAGTGATGCTACCTGATGGAGAAAATTTTTGCAATGAAATTTTATGTCAATTTGATGTAGAATTAGTCAAATTGATGTAGAAATATCAGTTCAGTTGCTATATGGCTTCCTTGTACAATATTGCAGAAAATCTGTAGGTAAATCATGTCTTTTCTTTTCCCTGTGGCATCCAACCTGCTGACTGTAAACAATGAGTCAAGATTATGTGTGAGTCAATGGGATTTTGAAAACAATAGCACATTCTATTTCTTTTGGTTTTGACCCTACCCCATTGCCTTTTCCTGAGTGAGTCTTCAGAAATTTTTGTTGAAGGAATGGCATACGTTTTCATTGTCTGTTTTGTTTCTTTTAATCAAGGGAAATTTCTAGGTACATGCATTCTTTTTTTTTTTTTTCTTTCTCTCTCTCTGTTTATGTTTGTTTTATCTGAATAACTCTCAACAAAACCAAACCAGTTGAGCTTTTATGTCTTCCCATCTTTTATAACTCACTTTATTATTGGTACTATTTAAAGAGAAGCTAAACAAGAACATGGGGGTGTTTTATTTGTAAAAGTAACTTCAAGAAGTTCTCTTTTTTTAGGGAGAGTACAATATTGCTTCAAGAAATCATAATCCATAGTATATGGATTTAAAAGTTTAATGGATCTAAATATTCTTGAAAAGAGCTAGTGTAGAAAAGCCCAAATAAATATTTAAGACTTAAAGAAAACTGTTGAACTCAGCACTCCACTGTAAGATGCCTTTCCATTCCTCTTTGCAGTTGGCTGCCACTATAGTCACTGCTGTTGTTGTGAAGTGCTGTCGAGTTGATTCCGACCCATAACGACCGTGTATAGGGTTTCCGAGGAGCAGCTGGAGAGCTTGAACCACCGACCTTGCAGTTCAAATGGCTTTTGCAGTCTGGTGCATTAACCCACAGCGCCGCACTGCTAGAAGACGTTGATTGCTTAACATGAGTTAGGCACTGTGTTGAACAGTTTAGTTTTTACAATCACTATTTAAAGAATGTGTCCTTATGTCTGTTTTATCTATAAATAAGCACAGACAAGTTGAGTGTCTTGCTCAGTACTACACAACTGTTAAGTTGCAGAGTTGAGGTTTATGCTCTAAAACCCAAGGCTTTAAGTTTGCTGTTAAGCAAACAACAGTTTGACCAGGGGGAAAAATGTTTTATTTTCCTCTCTCATGGACATTCAGACAGGGTGCTTACATAGCTACAGGCCTTATATGACCTTTTACTTTATATTGTGTTTTGCGTGTACTTCTTTAGTCACCAAATCTTCCCATGATAGTCCAGTCTTCTAATGTAATTTGAAAATTAGAGAAATAAAAACAGGACCTAGGGCCCTGATTTCCTTATACCTCTTTTAATGAAAAATAAGACATAAATTTACCTGTTAAGAGCAGGTAAATTTAAGCAACTATTCTTGTTGGTTGGTACAACAAATAGAAAATTGATATGGTATTTAATAAAAAACATAGTGGGAGTCCATGTAGTGGAAAAAATTAATGAGAGGTAAAAATGGAAACAGTGAACTCTGGATACTTCAATTTGGAATTGAAGTGGAGGGGTAGGAATGAATTTGGGCTTGAACTGGAGAGAGGAGAGAAGGTTGGTGATAAAATACTCTCCCCTTTTTAACTTTAGTTCACTCCCAGTCTCTGCCCTCTTCTATTGCCAAATTAGCTGTGGTGGTTTCTGTAGTCTAAATTCAACGGACATTTCTCAGTCCTTATCTACACTGACTTCTGAGCAGCATTTGAGATTGTTGCTTACAGATTCCTTCCTTTCTTGACTTCTGGGCACAGTTCTCTCCTGATCTTTGTCCTATTACTCTTTGTCTGTTTCCTCCATAAGCTCATTTTCTTCTAACCAGCCATTTCTCTCCCTGGTGATCTCATTCATACCCGTGGTTTCATATCCCACGTATACTCAAATGACTCACAATTTTTATCACAGGTCTTTATCTCACTATTTAACTCCAGACCCATACATCAACTGTCGGCTTGGTATCTTTTGAATGCCTCAAAGTTACCTTACACTCAGCAGGTAAAAGATGGAACTCATGATTTTCTCCCCTAGGTCTGGTCTTCTTCCAGAATCTCTCAGCAAATGACACCACCAACTGTCTAGTACTTCAAGAAGTAAATGGATTATTATTTCCTTTGTTTCTATCTTAACTTCTTAGTCCTATCAATTTCCCCTTCCTAAATCTTTTTTTTTTTTAATACTACTTTTCTCTATCTCCATTGCTACACAGTAGTCTGAAACACTATCATCTCTTTTCTAAAATGCTGAGAATACCTTCTGGCTGCTCTACCTGGAATTACACTGGTCTCTCTAATTTTTTTCTCTATTATGTAACAAGCATAAGTTTTTTTGTGTGTGTTTTTTAAAAAATGTTTTATTGTGAGTTATGTGATAGTTTACATGGGAGAACATTAGCTTTACATTCATCCTATCATATATCGTTTCATTGCCATAGTTATAATACCCTCCATTTATTATCAACCAACCAAAGGGTATACACTGCAAGCCTGCCCACCAGTCGTCAGCACACAGCCCCTCTACCTCTCTTGGTCTAGAGTCCCTGGCCGCTCCATCTCTCCACATTGTCGTCTCTGCCTCCATCTATGGTGTCACTGCTTCTCTGGGTAGGGTTTCACACTCTGCTCTTCTCCCTTGATGGTTCCAGGGACCTCCGCTTCAGGACTGCAAAGTCAATCACTCCCATCCTTTTGCTACAAAATGTCCACCTTTACATTTCCAACCCTCACAGTTAGTCCTGACAACAGTATTTGCCATTATACCACAAGGAACCTATCCCCATCTCCTTTCATTAGCCCCATGCAGACAGATTGGCTACTACTCAGTGGAGAGTCAACCTTCCTCCATACCCTCTGGATCTAGGCTCCCTACAAGAAGCTTATAAACCTTTCACTTCGTGCCTTTGAAGCACCCCCATTTTGGGTAGCCAATTTCCAAGTTGCACATCCCTGTCTACTCTGTGTATGGAGGGGGTGGGAATGATCCTCATTGTAAAGATTTGTTCCATCTTTTGAGCTACTGCATCCATAGGTGTAGGTCAAGTTCATCAAATTATATCAGGTTACAATTTTTTTCCTCTTCTTTCTTCTTCCAGTTGAGCTCTGATTATCCAGGTCAAGTGGGTATTATCTGCAAGTGTGGTGTTCTTATGCATATGCCCTCTCTTCTTATCAGCTAGAAGCTTCACTCTCCACTCTAGTCTTCTGTGGTTATGTCACTGACTCTGGGCCCAAGAGTCCCCAGGTCTTGCCCCACTGCTGGCCAACCAGGTCTCTACCCTGGTTCACAGGAGTCTATTGAACATTGTAGGGCTTAGTTCGCAGCTTCATAGCTGCTTTTCCCTCACTTCCCCTAATCCGTGATGAACTTAGTCACCAATCAGAGCATGTAT
>NW_006408564.1:19329294-19330725 GCF_000296735.1 Chrysochloris asiatica | reverse complement strand
GATTTTGGCTCTTTCTTCTTTTTGGATGTGTGCATTTATCGTAATAAATTGACCTCTCAGGACTGCTTTCGCCATGTCCCAAAGATTTTGGTATGTTGTGTTTTCATTCTCGTTTGTTTCTAGGAACTTTGTGAATTCACGTGTAATTTCTTCTTTTAACCAGTCGCTTTTCAGCAGAGTGTTGTTCAGCTTCCATGTATTCAACTTTATTGTTTTGGCCTTCTTATTGTTGATTTCTAGTTTTATAGCCTTATGGTCTGAGAAGATGCTCTGTAGAATTTTGATGGTTGTGAATTTATGGTGGCCTAACACATGGTCAATTCTGGAAAATGTTCCATGCGCACTGGAAAAGATTGTGTATTAGTCCGTTGTTGGGTAGAATGCTCTGTATTCATCTATGAGGTCGAGTTGGTTGATTCTGTTGTTAAGTTCCTCTGTAGCATTGTCGAGTTTCTTTCTGGTTGTTCTATCCCTTTTTGAGAGTGGTGTGTTGAAATCTCCTACTATAATTGTGGATTTATCTATTTGTTTCTTCAATTCCATTAAGGTTTGCTTCATGTATCTTGGTGATCTTTCGTTGGGAGCATATATGTTTATTATAGTTATGTCATCTTGCTCAATTGACCTTTGATCATGAGATAGTGTCCTTCTTTGTCTCTTATGCTAGTTTTTATCTTAAAGTCTACTTTGTCAGAGATTAGTATAGCCAGTCCTCCTTGTTTATTGCTGTTGTTTGCTTGGCAAATTTTTTTTCCATCCTTTGACTCTTAGTCTGTTTTTGTCTTTGTATATAAAGTGTGTCTCTTTCAGGCAGCATATTGATGGATCTTGTTTTCTTATCCATCCTGCCACTCTCTGTCTCTTCACTGGTGCATTCAATCCATTGACATTCAATGTAATTATTGATAAGTGTGAATTGATTGCTGTCATTGTGTTACTTTTTTGGCAGGGTTGTTCATTCTTTGGTTCTGCTTTCCTTCTTGTATTGGGTTTGTGTTTTTTGAGTTGGTTCTGGTCAGATTCTTTCTAGTTTCTCTGTTCGCTTGTTCTGTTTGGGGATTTGTTTGTATGATGTGTTGTGGAGTGTTAACTTTCTTTGGGGTTATCTTGTAGTCTACTAAATTTTCTCTGCATTTAGGATACTCCATTGTAACCTGTAATTTACCTGGCATCCCCACCACCTGGGTTTTCTGTTGCTGCGTTTGTCCTTTCTTTGACATTGATATCTTTATGTCCTTCGGTTGATCTCTGGGCTCCCTTGAGTTTGTTGATGTAGTCTCGTTCTGTTCTGGACTCTGTTTTCTGTTGGCTGTGTTCCAGGTGGTGTTGCCATTCCTGTAAATCTCTGTTTGTCGTCTGTTCTTGTTGGTTCTCCGTCCCCAGAACTCCCTTTAGGGTGTTTTGAAGTGCTGGGTTGGTTTTGATAAAATC
>NW_006408564.1:19326593-19328245 GCF_000296735.1 Chrysochloris asiatica | reverse complement strand
TGGGTGGCGTCTGCATCTGATGATGTCAAAAATGCCATAAAAAATTCACCGTACCTCTCCCTCTCTCTATACAGTGGGTACACTGAGTTGCCTGATATCCATGCCGATCCCACACTAGGGCAAGGAGACCCTTTGGGAGGGGCTATGTCGGCTCCTGTGGCTTTGTTTATGTTTCCCCTTCATCGGAAGCACCGCTTTCTGAACAGGCTGGCTCTAGCCCCGCCCTCTAAGCTCTGCAAGGGATGGTGGCAGTCGCCAGAGCAGGAGCTGAGAAAACTCAAAATGCCAGTAATTCCTCAGCAATGTGATCTTTTAAAAAAGCGAGTTCAGAATGTTGAAGCACAAGGTCTTATGATAGTTCGAAGGCTGTCTGTCTGCTACATGGAGGTGTCCTTTGTGAGATTACTCCCTTTTTTCCCCCGGAACCTCTCCTACCTGAGCTGCCTGGCCAGAGAAGAACCAGAAGTCAACTGCTTTATATATTTTGGAGCTCTTTCATTGGGAACATATATATTTATTATGGATATGACATCTTGTTCAATTGTCCCTTTAATCATGAGCTATTGTCCATCTTTATCTATTATGTTGGTTTTTGCCTTAAAAATTTATTTTATCAGAGATTAGTGCTGCCACTCCTGTTCAATTTTTATTGCAGTTATCTTGGTATATACTTGTTCCGTCCTTTAACTTTTAATCTGTTTTTGTCTCTGTGTTTGAGATGTATCTCTTGCAGACAGCATATTGAAGGATCTTGTTTGTTTTATCCATTCTGCCACTCTCTGTCTATTAATTTGTGGGTTTAATCCATTTAAATTCTGTGTAATTATCGATAGGTATGAATTAATTTCCACTATTATGTTTGTTTGTTTTTTTTGTGTGTGTGGGTGTGGTGTTGCTGCTTTCTTTGTTCTGTGTGTCTTCATTTACTGAGTTTATGCTTTTTGTGTTCTTTATTGGTGAGTTTCCTCATAGTTTTAATGTTTCTATGTTCTTAGATTTTCATTTTCTTTGTATGTTGTGTAGTGTTAATTTTCTTTGAGGTTACCTTATAGTCCATTAACTTTTCTCTCCATTTAGTGCAGTCTATTTTATCCTGTAATCTACTTGACCTTCTCACCATCTGGATCTGTGTGTCGACGTGTTTACCTTATTTAACATTGTAAATGTTTTGATCATAGACTGACCTCCCAGATTCTCTGAGTTTCTTCTTATAGTTTTTTTTCTGTTCTCGACTCTTCCTTCTGTTGATTTAGTTCTTGGAGGTACTGACACATATGTCAGTCTATGGTTGTTGTCTGTTCTTGTTGGTTCTCAATCCACAGAACTCCCTTTAGGATGTTTTGTAGCACAGGGATGGTTTTGGCAAACTCCCTTAGCTTCTGTTTATCCTGGAATGTTTTGATTACACTGTTGTATTTGATTGATAGCTTTGCTAGATAAAAGATTCTTGTTTGGCAGTTTTTGTTTTCTTTCGGGGTTTTATATGTCTCCCGATCGCCTTCTTGCTTACATGGTTTCTACTGAGAGATCAGAGTTTAGTCTGACTTGCTTGCCTTTATATGTAACATTCTGTTTTCCCTAGCTGCTTTCAGGAGTGTCTCCTTATCTTTGATTTTGGAGAGCTTGATTATGCTATGTCTCTGTGATTTTTT
>NW_006408564.1:19301269-19324506 GCF_000296735.1 Chrysochloris asiatica | reverse complement strand
TCTGTAGCCTAATATGAGTTCTCTTTCCTGTGTTCAAAAACAGAACAACAGCACTAGTGGAAAAAAAAAAAAAAAAACACCAAAAAACTGACTGGATACTGTAGTCTATAATCTCAGAAAAAGGAGAGGAGGGAGAGAAGAGAGAAAAAAAATCTGTTGCCTAATATGAATGTGACTTTAATGTCCTTTTTTTACTTCTTTCCTTCAAAGCTGTCTGAGAGCTTTCAAGATGCCACTGTTGGTTGTTATGCTGTACCTCAAGATTTAATTGAATTTTGGGCCTGTTTTATTTTTAAACTCTCTTTCCCTCTCCATGCTCCTTTTTCTGGCATTTTCTGTATTGAAAAAACAACAACAACAACAAAACCAAACTGTTCAGTGCAGGCTCTTGGGCTGCGAGTATCTGTGAGCATGCAAGGCAGAAGATCTCTCCAGTGTTAAGGGTTAGGGGTGTTCACTCCCTCACGTCACCAGAACTGAGATGTGCAAACAGTCGGGGGCTAATATATACAGATTTCAAAAAAGAGAAAATCAGTACTGAGGAAAACCGACAAAGTGTCCACCTTTGCTCTTAGGTTCCTGTGCCATTTTTCCATGGTGTGTCTGCTCCCCTGTTTGGTCTTGCCATTTGGTCTCACCCAGGTTGTTGGCTCCATGCTGCCAAGCCCAGCAGATTCAAAAGTACATGATTTCTTACTTTTGCTACAAGTTCCCCTAGCTATAAGCCTTCAAACCTTTAACTATTCCTTTCTATATGGTTCTGAGTTTTGGAGCTCTGCCCTCAATCTCCCTTGTCTGGTATTCTGTAGTATTGCTGATGGCAAACCTCATTGCACCTCTACCCTAGCTGCCATCAAGCTCTGCCTCTCTAGCATAAGTTTTTAAAAATTATAATTGGGTCATGTTAATACTCCAGCTTGCTATTGCTGTTATTGTTAGATGCTTTTTGAGTAGGTTCTGTCTAATAGCAACCCTAAGCACAACACAACAAAACAGTGCTCCGTCATGTGAAATCCTCAAAATTGTTACACTGGAGCCTATTGTTGCAGCAACTGTGCCAGTCCATCTTTTGGGGGCTCTTCTTTTTGTCCATTGACCTTGCAATTTCCCAAGCATGATGTCCTTCTACAGGGACTGATCCCTCCTGATAACATGCTTGAAGTATGAGAGATGAAATCTCACTATCCTGGCTTCTAAGGAACACTCTGGGTGTACGTCATCCAATACAGACTTGTTTGTTCTTCTGGCAGTCCTTAGTACCTTCGGTATTCTTCTCCAACACCACAACTCAAATGTATCAATACTTCTGCGATCTTCTTTATTCAGTGTCCAGCATACATATGTATATGAAGCTACTGAAATACCATGTTGTGTCAAGTATACCTTAGTCCTCTAACTGACCTAAGATAAGACCTAAGACAAGAAGAGTTGTGGGATGATATCAAGAGCATTGTACACGAAGAAATCAAAAAGTCATTAAGAAGACAAGAAAGAAGGAAAAGGTCAAAATGGATGTCAGACGAGTCACTGAAAATTCCTCTCCAGCATAGAGATGCTAAACCAAATGTAAGAAATGAGGTGTTACAAGAATTGAACAAAAAATATCAACGATCAGCTCGAGAAGATACAGCCAAATATTGCAACAAAATGTGCAAAGATCTAGAGTCAGAAGATCAAAAAGGAAGAACACGCTTAGCGTTTCTCAAGATGGGGGAACTAAAGAAATAATTCAAGCCTTGACTTTTATTATTGAAAGATTCTCTGGGAAAATTATTGAATGATGCAGAAAGCATCAAAAGAAGATGGAAGGAATACACAGAGTCACTGTACCAAAGGGAAATGGTTAATGTTCTACCGTTTCAAGAGATAGCATCTGATCAAGAGCCAATGATACTGAAGAAAGAAACCCAAGGTGCATTGAAGGACTTGGCAAAGAACAAGGCACCAGGAATTGGTGGAATAAAAATTGAAATCTTTCAAGAAAGTGAAGTGGCAGAAGAGGCACTCACTCATCTATGCCAAGAAATTTGGAAGACAACTATCTGGCTGACTGATTGGAAGAGATCTATATCTGTGTCCATTCCAAAGAGGTGACCCAATGGAATGCAGAAATCATTAGACAATCTCTTTGATATCCCATGTGAGAAAAGTTTTACTAAAGTTATACAGAAATGGCTACAAGCATACATTGACAGAGAACTTCTAGAGGTTCAAACCGGATTCAGAAGAGGCCGTGGAATGAGGGATATCATTGCTGATGTCTGATGAATCTTGGCTGAAAGCCGAGAATATCAGAAAGATATTTGCCTATGTTTTATTGACTATGCAAAGGCTTTTGATTGTGTGGATCATGACAAGCTATGGACAATATTGCAAAGTATGAGTATTCTGGAACACTTAATTCTGCTCATGAGGAATCTGTACATGAACCAAGAGGCAGTTGTTTGAACAGAACATGGGAATATTGGATGGTTTAAAATTAAGAAATGTGTACGGCAGGGTTATATTCTTTCACCATGCTTATTCAACCGGTATGCTGAGCAAATGATCTGAGAAGCTGGGTTCTATGAAGAAGTATGTGGATTGGAGGAAGACTCATTACCAACCTGCGATATGCAAATGATACAACCTTGCTTGCTGAAAGTGAAGAGGACTTAAAATATTTACTGATGAAGATCAAAGACTACAGCCTTTAGTATGGATTGCATCTCAATGTAAAGAAAACAAAAGTTCTCACCACTGGACCAATAAACAACATTCTTTTCAATGGAGAAAAGATTGAAGTTATCAAGGACTTCATTCTTCTTGGATCAACTATCAAAACTCATGGAAGCAGCAGTCAAGAAATCAAATGACGTATAGCATTATGCAAATCTTCTGCTTTTTAAAGTGTTGAAGAGCAAAGAAGTCAGCTTGAAGACTAAGGTGCACCTGACCCAAGCCATGGTATTTTCAGTAGCTTCATATGTGCGTGAAAGTTGCACAGCAAATAAGGAAGACCATAGGAGAATTGATGGATTTTGAGTTATGGTGTTGGAGGAGAATATTGAAAGTGTCATGGGATGCCAAAAGAACCAAAAGATCTGTGTTGGACGAAGTTCAGCCAGAGTGGTACTTGGAGGCCAAGATGGCCAAACTTCATCTCTCATACTTTGGACGTATTGTCTGGAGGGACCAGTCACTTAAGAAGGATATCATGTTTGGTAAGGTGGAGGGTCAGAGAATAAGAGGAAGACCCCTAGTGAGATGGATTGTCTAAGTGGCAGCATCAGTGGGCTCAAGCGTGGCAACAATAGTGAAGTTGGCCCAGGATCGGGCAATGTGTCATTCAACTGTGCATAAGGTCACTATGAGTCGGCTTTGACTCGATGGCACCTAACAGCAAGAAACCATCCTGATGCCACACTTCTACTCATACAATTCAGCTTCTCAGATTATTTGCTTAGCATAAAGATTGAATAAAAATGGTAACAGAATACAACCCTGGCACATAACTTTGCTAATTTTACAACCTTCAGTATTCCTTTGTTCTGTTTGAATGACTGTCTCTTGGTGTATGTACATGATCCTCATGACAAAATTAAATGTTCTGATATAGTCATGTTTTGTAATGTTAGCAACAGTTTATCATGATCCACACAGTTGAAAGCCTTTCCATAATCTGTAAAGTACAAGTAAACATCTTTCTGTTGTTCTCTGCTTTCTGTCAAGATCCATCTGAAACCAGCAATGATGATCCCTATTTCCACGTCCTCTTCTGAATTTTACATTAATTTCTGGCTGTTCTATGTTGGTGTACTGTTGCAGCCATTTTTGAATTATCATCATATTATTTTACTTGGATTTGATACCAGTGATATAGTTTAATGATTTCCATATTCCATTTGGTCACCTCTCTTTTGAATGGGTAGAAATATAGAGCTCTTCCAATCATTTGGCCAGGTAACTTCCCCTCATATTTGTTGGCACAGATGAATGAGCATCTCTGATGCTGCATCATTTTGTTGAAAGATTTCTGTTTGCATTCTGTCAATTCCTGGAGCCTTGCCTTTTGCCAATTCCTTCAATACAGCTTGAACTTCTTCCTTCAATGCCATCAGTTCTTAATTATATACTACCTCTTGAAATGGTTGAATATCAGCAATTTATTTTAGTAAAGTGGCTCTGTGTATATCTTCCATCTTCTTTTGTTGTTGTTGTTGTTGTTGTCAGGTGCCATCGAGTCGGAACCGATTCATAGCAACCCTATGCACAGCAGAACGAAACAATGTCCGATCCTGGGCCAACCTCACTACCGCTACCACACTTGAGTGCATCAATGATGCCACCTGGCTGATCCATCTCGTTGGGGGTCTTCCTCTTTTTCTCTGACCCTCCACCCTGCCCAGCATGACATCCTTCTCCAACAATTGTTTCCTCCGGACAATATGTCCAAAGTAGGAGAGATGAAGCTTAGCCATCCTGGCCTCCAAGGAGCACTCTGGCTGCACTTCTTCCAAAACAGATCTATTGGTTCTTTTGGCAGTCCATGGCACTTTCAGTATTCTCCTCCAACACCACAACTCAAAGGCATCAATTCTTCTACGATCCTCTTTATTCACTGTCCAGCTTTCGCATCCATATGAGGCTATTGAAAACACAATGGCCTGGGTCAGGCGCACCCTAGTCCTCAAGCTGACATCTCTGTTCTTCAACACTTTAAAAAGTTCCTGTGCAGCAGATTTGCCCAGTGCAATACGTCGTCTGATCTCTTGACTGCTACTTCTGCGAGTGTTGATAGTTGATCCAAGAAGAATGAAGTCCTTGACAACTTCAATCTTTTCTCCATTGATAAGAATGTTGTTTATTGGTCCAGTGGTGAGGATTTTTGTTTTCTTGACATTGAGATGTAATCCATATCGAAGGCTGTGCTCTTTAATCTTCATAAGTAAATATTTCAAGTCCTCTTCACTTTCAGCGATCAAGGTTATATCATCTGCATATCGCAGGTTGTTAATGAGTCTTCCTCCAATCCTGATGCCACGTTTTTCTTCATAGAACCCAGCTTCTCATATTATTTGCTCAGCATACAGGTTGAATAAGTATGGTAAAAGAATACAACCCTGTCTCACACCTTTCCCAATTTTAAAACATTCAGTGTTCCCATGTCCTGTTTGAACAACTGTTTCTTGGTCTAGGTACAGATTTCTTAGAAGTACAATTAAGTGTTCTGGAATACTCATACTTCTCAATGTTGTCCATAGCTTGTCATGATCCACACAATCGAAAGCCTTTGCGTAGTCAATAAAGCACAGGTAAACATCCTTCTGATATTTTCTGCTTTCAGCCAAGATCCATCGGACATCAGCAATGATATCTCTCGTTTCACGGCCTCTTCTGAATCCAGTTTGAACCTCTGGAAGTTCTCTGTCAATGTATGATTGTAGCCATTTCTGTATTACCTTTAGCAAAACTTTGCTTGCATCTTCTTTTAATGCTTTCTATATCATTCAGTATTTTGCCTGTAGAATCTTTCAGTATTATAAGTCAAGGTTCAAATTTTTTTCTTCAGGTTTTCAAGTTGAAAAATGCTGAGTGTGTTCTTCTCTTTTCATTGTCTATATCCTGGTCTTTCCATATTTCATTGTAATGCTTTGACTTCTTGAGCTGCCCTTTGAAATTTTCTGTTAAGCTCTTTGACTTCTTCATTTCTTCTGTTCACATTAGCATGTTGATGATGGATACCAAATTTCAGAGTCTCTTCTGACATCCACTTTGCTCTTTTCTTTCTTTCCTGTCTTTGTTATCACCTTTTGCTTTCTTCCTATATGATGTTCTTAATGTCATTTCACAGCTCTTTTGGTCATTAGTTAGTGTCTAATGCATCAAATCTATTCATGAGATGGTCTCTGAATTCAGGCAGGATATGTTCAAGGTCATACTTTGACTCTCATGCACTTGTTTTAATTTTCTTCAGCTTCAAGCTGACCTTGCATATGATCAATTGATGGTCTGCTTCACAGTTGACTCCTGGCCTTATTTTGGTGGATGATATTGAGCTTTTTCACCATTTATTTCCACAGATGTAGTTAATTTGGTTCTTGTATATCCCACCTAGTAAGGTTTACATACATAGTCATGTTTTATATTGTTTTAAAAAGGTATTTATGATGAATAAGTAATTAGTATTACAAAATTCTATCATGCCATCTCCAGCATTATTTCTAGTGTCAAGGTCATATTTTCCAAGTACTGATCCTTCCTTTTTGTTTTCAACCTTTGCATTCCATTTACCAGGAATTACTAATGCCTATTGATTACATGTTTGGTCAATTTCAAATTGAAAATTATAGAATTCTTCAATTTTATCATCACTGGTTTTAGTGGTTGGTGCATAAATTTGAATAATAGTGGTATTAACTCGTCTTTCTTGTAGTGTATGGATATTGTACTATCACAGAAAGCATTGTACTTCAAGATAGATCTTTTTGATGATAAATATAACTCCATTTCTTTTCAATTTGTCATTCCCAACATAGAAAACTATCTGATTATCTGATTCAAAATGGCCAATACCAGGTCATTTCATTTTACTAATGCATAGGATCTTGATCTTTATGCATTCATTTCATTTTTGACAACATTCAGTTTCCCTATATTCATATTTTGTATATTCCATGTTCTGATTATTAATGGATGTTTATAGCTGTTGCTTCTCATTTTCAGCTGTGTGCCACCAGCAAATGAAGGTCCCAAAAGCTTTATTCTATTTGTTTCATCATGGTCAACTCTATTTTGAGGAGGTAGCTCTTTTCCAGTTGCATTTTGAGTGTTTTCTGATCTGAGGGGCTCGTATTCTGGCATTATATTTGACAATGCTTCACTGCTATTTATAAGGTTTTGAGTGGCTAAACATTCAGAAGTAGTCTGACTCTCCTTCTTGCTTAGTACATCTTAGTCTGTAATCTCTGCTCATCTACCACCATAAGTGACCCTGTTGGTATTTAAAATGCCAGTGACAAAGCTTCTAGCATCATAGCAACCTACATGCCACCACAGTATGACAAAGTGATTAGTGAAATCCTTCAATGATTTTCCATTCTTCTTAGTACAGATTCAAAACTCTTGTCTCTTACCAGTCTAGGGCAGTGGTTTTCAAGTTTTCATGTAACATTGCATTAGCATCACCTGGGAATTTGTTAGAAATTTTCCATTTTCCAGTCAACAATTACTTTAAAATGAAGTTGAGAAGATAAAGGGTCAAGGGAAAATAAATGAACAGAAATAGAACAACCCAAAAGGATTTAATGAACATGTTCACACAATGTAAAAAATGTGACCATTTGTTTGGATGTTATTGAATAGAACCCCAAACAGTGTGTAAAATTCCATCAATCAAACCAGAAAGTAATATTTTTTTAAGAAAACACAAACACATATTTGGACTCCGTCCTAGATCTATTGAACTAGAAACTCTGGGAATGTAGCCCAGCAGAATGTAGTTTAAGAAGCACTCCAAGTTACTCTGATGTAGATACTCAAATCTGAGAACCAGTGTTCTTTCATGCCTTCATATGGAACTTTTTTTTATTGTTACCACGTTGTTGTTACATGTTAGTGAGTTGATTCTGATGCAAAGTGACCTTATGCACAACAGAAGAAAACACTACCCAGTCCTGAGCCATCCTCATAATTATTAATACGTTTGAGCTGGTTGCCGCCTCTACTGTTTTAATGCATTCTGTTGAGGTTTTCCTCTTTTTATTGACTCTCCACTTTATCAAGCATGATATTCTTATTCATGAACTGGAATCTCCTGATAACGTGTCCAAAGTGTGAGACATGAAGTTTTGCCAGCAGGCTTCTGATGAGCATTCTGGCTGTACTTCTGCTGAAAGAGATTTGTTTGTTCTCCTAGCAGATTTCTATCACAGGGCCTTTGAATAGTTTTTTTCTTTTGGTCAGTTCACTCTATTCGATATCAGTTTGAGAAAGCCTTTTCTTGTTAGGTACCATCAAGTTGATACTGATGCATAGTGACCATATACACAACAGAATGAAACACTGTCCGGTCCTGCGCCAACCTCACAATCGTTGCTATACCTGAGCACGTTGCTACTAAAACTGTGCCTGTAAATCTCATTGGGGGTCTTCCTCTTTATCTCTAGCTATCCACTCGACCAAACCTGATATCCAGAACTGGTCCCTCCTAATAATATGTCTGAAGTACAAGAGATGAAGTCTGACCATCTGGCTTCCAAGGAGCACTGTGGCTGTACTTCTTCCAACATAGATCTGTTTGTTATTTTGGCAGTCCGTGGTACTTTCAGTATTCTCCTCCAACACCATAACTCAAATGCATCAATTCTTCTATGATCTTCTTTTTTACTGTCCAACTGTCACATGCAAATGAGATTATTGAAGATACCGTGACTCAGGTTAGGTGTACTGTAGTCTTCCAATGGACATCTTTGCTTTTGAGCACTTTAAAGTGGTCTTGTGCAGCAGATTTGCTTAATGCAAAACATCATTTGCTTTCTTGACTGCTGCATCCATGAGTGTTGATTGATCTGAGAAAAATGAAGTATTTGACAACTTCAGTCTTCTCTCCATTTATGTGGATTTTGTTTATTGGTCCAGTGGTGCAGATTTTTGTTTTCTTTACATTCAGATGCAACCCATACTGAAGGCTGTGGTCTTTGATCTTCATCAATGAGTATTTTAATTCCTCTTCACTTTTATCAAGCAAGGTTGTATCATCTGCACATCACAGGTTGTTAATGAGTCTTCCTCCAATCCTCATGCCATGTTTTTCTTCATATAATCCAGCTTCTCACATTACTTGCTCAGCATAGATTGAGTAAGTATGGTGAGAGATGCAACCCTGGTGAACACCTTTCCTAGTTTGAAATCTTTCAATGTTCCCTTGTTCTGTTTGAACAACTGCCTCTTAGTCTATGTCCAGGTTCCTCATGATCACAATTAAGTGTTCTGGAATACTCATTCTTCGCAATATTGTCAATAGCTTGCCATGATTCACTCAATCAAAAGACTTTTTTAGTCAATAAAGCACAGGTAAGCATTTTTTCTGGTATTCTCTGCTTTCAGCCAAGATCCATCTGATGTCAGCAATTATATCTATCATTCCACATACTCTTCTGTAACTGGCTTGAACCTCTGAAAGTTCTCTTTCAATGTATGGTTGTACTTGTTTTGGTATTATCTTTAGTAAAACTTTACTTGCATGGGATATCAATTATATGGCCCGATGATTTCAGCAGTCTGTTGGGCCACCTCTCTTTGGAATGGGCATAAATATGGATCTCTTCTTGTCAGTTGATCAGGTAGCTGTCTTCCAAATTTCTTGGCATAGATGAGTGAGTGCCTGCAGTGCTGCATCAGTCTGTTGAAAGATTACAATTTGTATTCCATCAATTCCTGGTGCCTTCTTCTTTGCCAATTCCTTCAGTGCCTTGGACTTCTTCCTTCAGGATCATTGGCTCTTGATCATATGCTTCCTATTGAAATAGTTGAACACTGACAATTTCTTTTTGGTACAGTGACTCTGTGTATTCCTTCCATCTTCTTTTGATGCTTTCTGCTCATTCAATATTTTGCCCATGGTGGTAGTGGTGGCTATCTGCTATTTGAGTTGATTCTGACTTATAGTGACCTTGTAAAGGGTTTCCGAGACTGTAATTTTGATGGGAGCACAAGGTCTTATCTTTCTATTATGGAACAGCTGTTAGTTTCAAAATACTGACCTTGAGGTTAGCAGCCCAACTCATAACTACTATGCTACCAAGCACTCCTTATTTTGTGCATAGAATCCTTCAATATCTCAAGGTGAGCCTTGAATTTTTGCTTCACTTTCCTCACCTCGAGAAATGCTAAGCATGTTCTTTCCTTTTGGCTTTCTAACTTCAGGTTTTTGCATATTTTGTTACAATATTTAACTTTCTGTTCTCAAGCTGACCTTTGAAATCTTCTGTTCAGTCCTTATACCTCCTCACTTCTTCCATTTGCTTTAACATCTCTACACCTGAAAGCAAGAATCAGAGTCTCTTTGGATATTCATTTTGGTCATTTCCTTCTTTCTTGTCTTCTTAATGACCTCTAGCTTTCTTCCTGTATGATAATTTTTATGTCATCCCACACTTTTCCTGGTCTTTTGTCTTTAGTGTCTAATGCTTCGAATCTTTTCTTCAAATTATTTCTAAATTAGGTGGGATATGTTCAAAGTCATATTTTGGCTCTTGTGTATTTGTTTTAATTCTCTTCAGCTACAACCTGAATTTGCATAAGAGCAATTGATAGTCTGTTACCTGGCCTTGTTTTGGTTGATGATATGGAGCTTTTCCATCATATCTTTCCATAGATACACTGAATTTGATTTCTGTGTATTCCCTCTGATGAGTTTCATGTGTAAAGTTGTCTTTTATGTTGTTTCAAAAAGGTATTCTCAATGAAGAAGTCATTGCAAAATTCTGTCATGCTATCTCCAGAATCATTTCTGTCACCAAGGCCATATTTTCCAACTACTGATACTTCCGTTTTTTTTGTTTTTGTTTTTTTCCAACCTTTACGTTTCAATCGTCAGTAATTATCAACACATCTTGATGGCATGTTTGATCAATTTCAGACTGAAGAAGTTGATAGAATTCTTCAGTTTCATTATAACTGGCTTCAGTGGTTGATGCATAATTTGAATAATAGTGCTATAAAATGGTTTTCCTTGTAGGCGTGTGGGTATTATCCTACCACAGACAGCGTTGTACTTCAGGACTGATCTTGAAATGTTCTTTTTGATGATGAATTTAACGCCATTCCTTTTCAATTTTGTCATTCCCAGCTTAGTAAACCATGTGATTGTTTGATTGAAAATGGTCAGTGCTAGTCCATTTTGGCTCACTAATACCTAGGATATCGATGCTTATATGTTCCATTTAATTTTGTCAATTTCCATTTCTCCTAGATTTATCTTAGTACATTCCATGCTTTAAATTTTAATGGATGTTTACAGCTGATTCTGTTCATTTTGAGTTTTTGCCCACCAACAAACGAAGGTCCTGAGGGCTTTACTCCATTTGCATCATCATGGTCAACTGTACTCTAAGGAGGCAGGTTTTCCCCAGTCACATATTGTTGAATGAATGGAAATATGAATGAATGAACTTTCCCTTATATCGGCTACATGTTTAAGAGCACAGACAAAATAGACTTCTCATGATCAGCAAATAGACCTTTCATTTTGTAAGAACTACTTCATAGGAGACTTGAAACACTTACATGAGGTGATATATGAACAAAGGTTAACACAGGCCTAGGCATTCAAGCCTGATAAATATTAGCCCAGATCATCATTACTGCTTTGCTGTTATGTAATTATTCTAGCTTCCATAATCTCCCTCAATCGTAGTAGTTGAGTGTGCTGAAATTAAACTACTTCTTGACAAGGATGTATATTTTTAAAATTCTTAACTGAAAATTAATACATATACAGTTTTTCCTTTTTTATCAAAATTATTCATCTCCTAATATATCTGCTAAGGAGCTCTGGTAGCGTAGTGGTTACGAATCGGGCTGTGAACCTTAAGGTCAGCAGTTTGAAACTACCAGCTGCTCCGCAGGAGAGAGATGAAGCGTTCTGCTCCTGTAAAGATTTACAGCCTCGGAAACCCTGTACAGGGTCGCTATGAGTTGGAACCGACTCCACGGCACATAACAACAACAACAATATATCTTCTAGAAAAAATTCATACTGTTCCTGTCATTTGTTTCTCATTCCATCCAAGGATATACTCAGCAAATACTTAGTGTACACCTAGACATATAATAGCAAGTACTTAGGGAACACCTAGCTATGTAACAGCAAATACTTTGGGGGCACCTAGATATCCAGTTGAAGCACATATAGCAGGCACTGTGCTAGGGTCTAGGGATGCAGTAGAGGTTATGATGTATGGCCCTTAGGAAGCTGACAGTCCAGTGGGGGAGGATCTCATCATAATGCCAATAAATGCTGCAGACAAGTTCAAGGCCTTAAGCATATGTGAAGCAAGGAGGCCAAACAAAGCTGGGAGGGATCTCCCACCCCAACCCAAGCCCACTTGGCTTTCAGGTTGAAGGTGCCTGTGCACACAGCAAACCAACCATGGTGCCGTGCGATGCAAACCAAATAGGTGATGCCATTGTTTTTCCCTCAGTCTTAATCAAACTGATCTTTATATGTGTTACGTCTATATTGTTCCTACAAGAAACATGGAAACCAGTTAAATGGAAAACAAAAGAAAAAGGCTAGCTGAGGAATCTGCATTACCAACAACTTTCCAAGGTGTTTTGTATGCGCCCTTAAGATTTCAACAGTATTCCTTCTCAGGCCTTCTGCCTGATTTCCTTTTTGGCTGGTTTTGATTTCTTTACCATCCTGCACACCTGGGGCCAACACTCCTTTTCCTAGTAGTTTGCAAGCATTTCCTTCTCTTTCTCTTGACTCAGATTGGTCCAGGTCTTGACCTTAGACCAGTATCACATATTCATTACCATTTGGTAAAGCTGGGGTTGAAGGAATCCGTTTCTCAAAAGCATGTCTTGCTTTACCATTGGTGATCCAATGAGTCTTTCAGCGAGACTGACTAAATCATCCAGGCTCAATTAGTTTAGTTCAAAGACATACACAGGTGTTATTTGACCTTCAAGCATTTGGACTGCTGGAGCACATGAAAGTCTTGTTTGTTCTCATAAGGCTGGGGGACCTGGATGGGGTCATTCTTTTTCATATTCTCTGAATTTTGTGGAGGGATTATTAGGTTTGTGCCAAATGAGTTATTTAGCAATATGCTCAGTTGTGGGCTGCAGTTGGCTCCGTTGAAGGAACACTCAGGTATAAACTATCGCTGAGCACCACTAATATAGAGGTATGTAGGAGAGTAGGGCCACGTAGAGGCAGTATGAGTTTTGAAACTGGTAGGAAACAGCCCAGGATTTAATCAAGAATTTTCAGATAGATGTATAGCTGTACTCTGCGTCCATGGCTTATCAGCTCTTTAACAGTAGCAGAGTGTTGCTTCTGATTACTCCTAAGGCCAGAGTGGCTCTTTTTACTCTTTCACCCAGGTCCAGGGGTGTTAGCCATCCTGTAAGACACAGAACTCTGGTTTGATACCCTGAGATTTTCTGTGTTTTTTTTGTTCAGGAAGCCATTCCAACCCAAACTGTTGAGGCTTTAGCATAGCAGCCTATGTTTTAACAGCCTAAACTGTTTCTAAGAATTGGGCAAGCTTGAAAACAGTTTTCCTGTGGCGTAGAGTGTAGTTGTTGTGAAGTCCCATCGAGTCGTTTCCAACCCATAGTGACCCTGTATAGGGTTTCTGAGGAGCAGCTGGTGAGCTTGACCCACCGACCTTACAGTTCAAATGGCTTTGCAATCTGGCGCATTAACCCACACCACCACACCAGGACTCCCAGAGTGTAGTATTTGGAGTTTAAAAGGCTAGGTTTCAAATCATGATCCACTTGCTTTCTAGTTGTATGAGTCAGGCAAGTACTTAACTTTTTTGAACCTCAGTTTTCTTAGCTATAATAATATAGAGCCAACAATTCTTATGCTAGCATTTCACAAAGTATATTTTAATGGGATTTTAATATGTATCCAAAAACAAGGGGTTTAATGGTTAAATTTATTTGGAAAGCTCTTTATAGACTATTTTCTTCTATCTTGGATTTGATAATGAATATTAGCCAGTGTTGGATTACCCAGTAAGTAAGGTAAACACAGGTTTACTTGTACTTATTTATCTGTAGTGAATAATTTCACTTTTTTTTCACCATATTAATGATTCTGCTTCTAGGTCTGGCTGGTATCTTGTTAACCTCCCAACCCCAAAGCACCTTCCTACAGAATCTAATCTCTTCTCAATTTTGCAGCCTCTGACAGGGAAGGAGTACCAGTAAGCAAGGTAAACAGAGGCATACATTGCTTAGTTACTGTCATGAATTGAACTGTGTCTTCTCAAAATATGTGTCAACTTGATTGGATCATGATTCTCAGTGGTTTATTATGTAGTGACATAATCACATGCCCCATGATGTGATCTGGAGTGATCATCCCTAATCTGATGTGATTATCCTGTGTGTTGTAAATTCTCACTACTGTGATGTTAATGAGGCTGAATACAATCTATTGGATTAGGTTGGATCTTGAGTCAGTCTCTTTTGAGATATAAGAGAGATTAAACAAACAAGTAGATTCTGTTGTTGTTCAGTGCCGTGGAGTCGGATCCGACTCATAGTGACCCTGTACAGGGTTTCCGAGACTGTAAATCTTTATGGGAGCAGAAAGCCTTATCTTTCTCCCGCGGAGCAGCTGGTAGTTTAGAACTGCTGACATTAAGGTTTGCAGCCCGATTTATAACCACTACCTTACCAGATTCCACGGCACATAACAACAACAACAACAACCTTACCAGAGTACTGCAAAACAAGTGCCTGGAGTGGAGTTCATACTTTGGACTTGGGATCCCTGCACTGTGAAGCTCCTACATTCAGGGCAAGATTGATGCCAAGATGCATGGAGAGCAAAGACGTTGGGCCTATAGATGCTCGAAGGAGACAAGGACCTTTCTCCAGAGCCAACAAAGGAGAGAAATCCTTCCACTACAGCTGGCACTCTGAGTTTGGCCTTTTAGCCTCCTGGACTATAAGAGAATACATGTCTGTTTATTAAAACTTTCCACTCGTGATACTTCTGTTAAGCTGCATGAGATAATTAAGACAGTTACTAATCTCTGGTGAGTAGACACTTAGCTGTGAAGCTGGGACACTAGCTCAGATTTGTTTGACCCCCAAACCCTTTACTATTATTCTCAGTTGGTATTCTCCAAACCCTTTATGGTCCATAAAGGCAACAGTGGCCTGGGAGATATTTGCAGCAGGACTTCAAATGAGTTCATTCTGGTTCCCTGCTGAGACCTGCATTCTAAACTAGATACACTGAATAGAAGGCTACATTTGAAATTAATGTGATTATTATGGGGATCTCTAAGAATTACCTGGGAATTATGGTAAAATGTTGATTGTGATTCAGTATATCTGGGATAGAAATGCAAATTTTCAGCAGGGGGTGGAACCAGAATGAACCGGTTTGAACCCCAGATTTGCAGTAAACCTGATTTACCCAACATGTTGTTGTTGTTAGGTGCCATCGAGTTGGCATCTACTCATAGCAACCTTATGCACAGCAGAACGAAACAATGTCTGATCCCGGGCCAACCTCACTACTGTTGCCACACTTGAGTCCATCAATGCTGCCACCTGGCCAATCCATCTCATTGGGGGTCTTCCTCTTTTTCTTTGACCCTCCATCTTACCAAGCATGATATCCTTCTCCAGCGACTGTTCCCTCCTGACAATATGTTCAAAGTATAAGAGACGAAGTTTGGCCATCTTGGCCTCTAAGTAGCACTCTGGCTGCACTTCTTCCAAAACAGATCTGTTGGTTCTTTTGGAAGCCCATGACACTTTTAGTATTCTCCTCCAACACCGTAATTCAAAGACATCAATTCTTCTAAGACCAACATAAGGCATCCCAAAACTACATCAGCTGGGAAGGTTGTACTCCAGCCATGCCAAAAATCTCTCCATTTTTGGAATTCACCTTGTTCTGTCATCCCTGAGTCTTGAACAATGTTATTTCCTTTGTCCAAAGTATTATTCTGTATCGTCTTCTTTGGCTCTCCCTCGCTCATTCCTCAGATACTAGAATTAATGTCCTTCCTTCAGAAAACCATTACTATTTCTCCAAGTCAGAGTTAAGTGCCTCTCCTATGTGCTCTCTTAACACTTTGCACTTGCCTTCTCATTGCCCTCACATTCCATTGTCATCACCTTTTACTTGTCTGTTTCCCCATGTAACTGTGAGCAGAGACCCTGTCCTAGTCAGTGCGTAGCACATTGAATTTAGTAAATATTTACTGATAAATGAATTATGTCAATTAAAAATATATGGGGGAATTATTCCTTAGATTTCAATAAAATGGAAATTTTTATTACTTGATCAATGGCATCTGTTTGATATCAAAGAGTCTCAAAGAACTCAGTGGTGTTTCATAGAGTTTTGAGTGGTGAAAATGTTGAAAATTCCTGCATAAAACAATTGTTTTTATTAGTTTCCATGGAATCCTGGTGCTTGGTTCTGAGCCATCTTCATGATCTTTGATGTGTTTGAACTCAGTGTTGCAGCTGTTGTGTTAGTCCGTCTCATTGAGGGTTTTCCTCATTTTCACTGGCCTTCTACTATACCAAGGAGGCCTGGTGTGGTGCTGTGGGTTAAATTGCCAGACTGCAAAGCTGTTTGAACTGCAAGGTTGGCGGTTCAAGCTCACCAGCTGCTCCTTAGAAACCCTATACTGGGTCACCATGGGTCGGGAGCAACTCGACGGCACTTAACAACAACTACTACTATACCAAACAACATAAAAGAAAACAAAAAACAAAATAACATGAGAAAAGTCATTGTACTGCAGTAGAGATTGTGGGAGAGAAAGCAGCTTATTTTAACTGAGTCTTGAGGCTATCTACAGAATAGGCCTGTTGTTATTAAGTGCCTTCAAGTCGTTTCCAACCCATAGCGACCCTGTGTAGGGTTTCCAAGAAGCAGTGGTTCCAAGTGAGCTTGAACCACTAACTTTGCCATTCAAACTGAGTTTGCAGTCTGGCACATTAACCCACAGCACCACAGAATAGGCCTAAGTCTTGTAAATTCAGAAAGCCAATATTTTATTCTTCCCTGGGTTGGGTCACAGTTGGTGGTGGGGGAGTTTGTGATTTAGCTCAAGGAAACAAATTCACCCTAATGCCACTCATTTATCATGGTTACTTGCGGAAAACTTTCTCTTTACCAAGCCAAATCTTAGGCATCAACAAAACAAAATCAATTGCTGTCTAATCGATTCCAATTCGTAGCAACTCTATAGGACATGGTAAAACTGCTCCATGGTGCTTCCAAAGCTGTAAATCTTTGTGAAAAGAGACTTCCACATTTCTCCCACAGTGGAACTGGTAGGTTTTTGGTTAGCACTGAACTCTTAAACAACTGCACCATCAGTGTGTCTTTTGTCTTAGGCATGGCACATGTATTATCTCTCCTGTTTATGGTTTATCTCAGTGCTGTTTAAATATTCCCATTATGACTGGGAAAGCAGTGGAATAATTTTACATTTTTCTAACGACACACAACTAGAGGAAAGTGATGATTCAAGGATATATGTCCAGGTCTGTCTGCCTCCAAAGTTCATCTTGCCTGACTAAGACATCTTACCATCTAACACATGAACTTTCTTCTTCTTCAAAGTAGAACTGGCAACATAATTGGTACTAGGCACTGGTGGAGAAGTTCCCTTTGGAAACTAACATTTGGAGGAGAAGGGTGCATGCTGGTGGTTCGGGTGGTGTGCGTGGAGTCAGTTTCAACTCATAACAATGCTATGTATAGAGTTTCTGAGGCTGTAAATCTTTACGGGAACAGAAAGCCTTATCCATCTTCTGTGGAACCACTGGTATTTTTGAACTGCTGACCATGAGGTCATCAGCCCAATTTATAATCACTACATTACCAGAGCCCCTTGGGGGGAAAAAAAATGTTGCTAAAAAGCTTTGTGAATATGGTCTACTCAGGCTGTGTCATCTTCCTCAGTGCCAAGAACAGAGAAAAGTTCCTATTATCAGAAGGTCCATTTCCTTGGTTAAATTTCAAATCCACACTTAACTTTTGAAATCAAATTCTCCATATTTTCCATGTTTTTAATTGTTGCAAGAGTATCTGGGCTTAGGCTTGTTCTGTTTTGACATTAGTTATGGTTTTGTATGCAAAGAGTCACCTGGTTTCAAGAACCTCACTGACTTATCTCAAAGGTTGATGAATTTATTCATGTCAAGATTTCCATAGATGAATTCTTTGATGCATTTTATTTTGATCTTATCTACTTCATGGCGTATCTGGAAGGTAAAAGGGAAGTGAGAAATTGATTCCCTTGCTCACATTTTCAAAGAGTGGCATATTTTCAATCACATATTATAGTGAAATATTGACAAAATACTTGTTTCTGTGGAAATAAAAAGATGTTGGGGAAGGAGCATGAAGCAAAGGTTATTCTGTTTAGTATGTGGTTGAAACATCAATGACCAGAGTATGGAAAATTGGAAAAGATAAAGTATGTCACCATTTGTGATGCTCTATGCCTCCTTCCCCCATATATCTGCCTTTACTTTTGAAACCTGGTGATGCTGTTAAGCTGCACCCGCCTTGTGCAGCTGGACATAACAATCAGAGGGACTAATGTATGTCAAGTCCTTGGCACAGACAGGACACACAGCAGTAAATCAATAGAGTCATTTTCATCCTGCCCTTTTCAATTACATGACATGATCTAGTGTAATTTCACTTCTGCATTCTAAGGTATAATTTGGTGCTATAGGTTCCTTTGGATTAATCATTTGTTGTTGTTAGTTGCTGTTGCGTCAGTTCTGACTCATGGCGACCTTACATGCAGCAGAATGAAATGTTACCCAGTACTGAATTATCTCCATGGTAGTTGCTATGTTTGAGTCCATTGTTGCAGCTACTGGGTATTTTGAGTGCCTTCCAACCTTGGAGGGCTGTCTTCTAGCATTATATTGGCCAATATCCTATTGTTATCCATAGCGTTTTCATTGGTTGAATTTTACAAGTAGATCACCAGGCCTTTTTTCCTAATATGCTTTAATCTGGAAGCTCTGCTGAAACCTATTCACTGTAGGTGACCCTGCTGGGATTTAGCATTGTGCAAGCTGCCACAACATGATGAACTGATGATTAGCTAACTATACATGTGCCAATTCCTAAGCCAGTGGGCCGTCCCAGGCCTCATTTGTTTTCCTCTTATTATTGTAAAAAATATAGTTAACATAACTTTTACCAATTCAGCATTTGTCACTTGTACTATTCAGTGAAACCAATTACATCAATCATGTTGTGCAACATCACGAATATCCACTGCCATATTTTCCATCTTAATAAATAAATGTTTAATACTAGCTAGACAGAGATTCCCCTAAGTCCTCATCCTTGTGCCCCTGGTAACCACTGTTAAACTCTGATCTCTATACATTTGTCTATTTTAATTGTTTTATAATAATGGCTCCCTACTAAATTTTTCTTTTGTGATTGATTTATTTCCCTTAGCATACTGTTTTCAAGGTTCAGCTTTGTTGTTTCATGTGTAAAGACTTCATTTGCTCTATATGGTCCAGTCATGTTCCATTGTGTAACTGGATCACATTTTGTTTATACATTCATCTGCTGATAGGTACTTGGATTGTTTTTTCCTTTGGGTTATTGTGAATAGAGCTTCAAAGAATCCATTGCTGAAGATTAGGATTATGGTTTCATCTAAGAGTTTTACAGGTATAGGTCCTCAATCCATTTTGAGTGTTTTCGTTTGGGTATGTGGTATGAACCCAGGTGTGGCACTGTGGGTTAATGCACTGGACTGCAAAGTCGGTTTGATTCACAAAGTCAGTGGTTCAAGCTCACCAGCCACTCTAGGGAAACTCTATACAGGGTCACTATGAGTCAGAACTGACTAGATGATACTTAACAACAACAACAACAATAAGGTATGGCTCTACCTTCAGTCTTCTGCATGTGGAAAAATCCTGTTGTCGCAGTACTGTAGGGGCTCATTCTTCTAGCCCAGGGTTTCTGAAAGGTTTATTTGCGTTCCCCATGCATGAAAATCACCTGGGCTCCTTTGTTGATGAAAATGAGACAAAGAGACTATCAGAGGACATCAACCTGCTGATAGAGTTCAGGCAAGACCTAAATTTAGGCTCTTTAGGCTCTTTTGAACTCTTGGTATGGTGTTGTAGGATCAGCACTGGACTTTGAACCACAGGGTCGATGGTTCAAACCCACCAGCTGCTCCTTGACAACCCAGCAGAAGGTCACTATGAATCAGAACTAACTTGATGGCACTTAACAATAACAACAGGTCTCTTCCAGGAAGAAATGGCGATTAATTGCTTAATGTGGCCCTTTTAGATGTTCAAATATGTTACATGTCAATTCAGTTGCTTAAAATCCTTTTGTGATTCCCCATTACCTTCAGAGTAGATTTCAAATAAATTACACACTTCTATCTGTGATTCCCACTCACCTCTGAAGACTGGCTGTAGTCCCTCATCTCACCCCTGCCCTCATTTGCACTCTGTTGTTATTATTAAGTGCCATCAAGCTGGTTCTGACTCATAGTGATCTTGTATAGGGTTTCTGAGGAGTGCCAACCTTTCAGTTAATAGTCTAGTTCTTATCCTATAGCACCACACCAGGAGTCCATTTGTATTCTACTCTCCAGATGTTTTCAACTATTTTTAGTTCACCAAATGAGCCATATTCTCTCTTCTGTCACCTATGAGGGGAAACTACAAAAAAAAAAAAAAAAAAAAAAAAATTTCCAAGCTATTTTCCTCACTAAGATCTCTTCATATTTCAAATATTAAATTATATCCTACGCTGCCCCTACACTCCCCTGGGAATCTTTCTATGCACTTGCATGTTTGGGTTATGTACTTTTCCACATGCCTGTCACCTGGACTCCTGGTATGGTGCTATAGGGTAAGCACTGGACTGAGAACCACAAGGTCACCAGTTCAAACCTGCCAGCAGCTCCTTGGAAACACTATACTGGGTAATTATGAGTCAGAACTGACTGAATAGCACTTCATAATAACAATAACTTCCACCCTGTGCAATCCCTTTCATGTCAGTTGATACTGTGACATCTTCAGTGCTTTCCTCCACAACCATATTTTAAGCCCTAATGGATAGGAACCATGTTTAGTGTTGTAGTATGGTATATAGGACACATTCAATAACCTGTGTGCTTAAATAAATGCTTGGATGATTTTGAAATTCATATGCCAGAATTTTCAAGCCAAGAATGGTGTACATGATAGCATGAATAAATAGTAGAAGGTAAAATTGGTTAGAGCAAGTGAGGTATTTATCAGGAAGGGCTTTGGCTTTGGTTTTGAGTTGATGACACTTGACTGGACCTGGTCAATGATAATGGTTCCTCAATGGGGATGTGCAAGGAAGATTCCTGTAATAGTGGCAATAAGCATGAATGAGGAGCAAAGGAGGCTAGAAATCACATGGGAAATGCAGTCTTTCTATAGTAGGTCTAGATTCAGGTGATGAGGATCCAGAGTAGGCTGATGGCTGTAGGAATGACAAAACAATGGATGAATCCACGATATGTTGTCATGACATCAATGTCTGCTAGGAGAAGACCAAAGGTCATTCATAGGACGATTTTTCTTTCTTTCACTAGTTCATTAATTCAACAAACAGTGATTCAGTACCATCTGTGAATTAGGCACTGGGAGTCCAACATGAATAAAATAGATATTATACTCTGTGTTTTCCTATAAGTAAGGAAGACAGATAAATAAGAAAAAAGTAAACCAAAGAAGGAGTCCTAGTTTGGCGCTGTGGGCTAATGCGTCAGACTGCAAAGTCATTTGAACTACAAGGTTGGTAGTTCAAGCTCACCACCTGCTCCTTGGAAACCCTATACAGGGTCACTATGGGCAGGAATTGACTCAACGGCCCTTAACAACAATAACAACAAACAAAAGAAGAGTTCCTAAGATAACCAGCAGGGAAAGGACTTGATGAATGAAATTAAATAATTCATGTGAATCACTTGATACATAGTCAAAGCTAAAGTAAGTAATAGAAACCCTTCTAGCCCCTCATGAAAATTAGAAGAATTTCTTTTGGTTTGTTGCTTATAGTTATTGAATGACTCATAATAACAATGGCTGCCATATACTTAGTTCCTGTTACATACAAAGTTCTGTTTCACAGGCTTGTCCTTATAACCACCTTACAAGGTAGTTATGCTTTTCATTCTTTTTTTCAGACAAAAAGCCAGAATTAAAAAGAAGTTATGCAATTGCCCCAAATTTCCAGAGCTAATAAACAGAAAACCACATGTGTTTCTAACTCCAAAATTGCATTTTCTTTCTACCAATTTACAGTGTAATAGTTGTCAACCAGCTCACTTTATGGTAGATCTGAAAGTCACTTTCAACTTATCTATTATTTCAAGTATTAAGGGTCAAATAGAAGTATTTTACACATGGTAAAGTTAACTGTATAGTTGTTTCCTGCCTTCCAAAGAGCATCTTTGAATAGGGTGGAAATTTTAATAAAGTAATTTTGTGACTCTTCAAGATAATTGTTACAGGCATACCTTGGAAATATTGTGAGTTTGGTTCCAGACCACTACAATAAAAAGAATATCACACTAAAGCAAGTAACATAAAGAAGTAGCATATGATCAAGATCCTGAAGAAAGAAGTCCAAGGTGCATTGAAATAATTGGCAAAGAACAAGGCACCGCAAATTGATGGAATATAAATTGAAATTTTTCAATAAAATGAGGTGGCACAGGAGGCACTCACTCATCTATGCCAAGAAATTTGGAAGACAACTCTCTGGCCAGCTGATTGGAAGAGATCTGTATTTGTGCCCATTCCAAAGAGAGGTGACCCAATGGAATGAGGAAATCATTGGACAATCTCTTTGATATCCCATGTGAGTAAAGTTTTACTAAAGATAATACAGAAATGGCTATAAGCAAACATTGAAAGATAACTTCCAGAGGTTCAAGCCAGATTAAGAAGAGGACATGGAACAAGGGGTATCATTGCTAATATCCGATGGATCTTGGATGAAAGCAGAGAATACCAGAAAGATATTTACTTGTGCTTTATTGACTATGCTAAAGCTTTCGATTGTGTGGATCATGACAAGCTATGGAAAACAGTGCAAGGTCTGAGTATTTCGTAACACTTAATTATGCTCATGAGGAATCTGTACATGGACCAAGAGGCAGTTGTTCAAATCGAACATGGGAACACTGAATGTTTTAAAATTAAGAAAGGTTTGCAACAAAGTTGTATTCTTTCACCACAGTTATTCAACTGTATGCTGAGCAAATAATCTGAGAAGCTGGGTTATATGAAGAAAAATGTGGCATCAAGATTGAAGGAAGACCCATTAACAACCTATGATATGCAGATAATACAACCTTGCTTGCTGAAAGTGCAAAGGACTTCAAATACTAACTGATGAAGATTAAAGACCACAGCCTTAGATATGGATTGCTTCTCAATGTAAAGAAAACAAAAATCTTCACCACTGGACCAATAAA
>NW_006408564.1:19298613-19300834 GCF_000296735.1 Chrysochloris asiatica | reverse complement strand
AAGGTGGAGGGTCAGAGAAAAAGAGGAAGACCCCCAGCGAAATGGATTGGCAAAGTGGCAGCATCAGTGGGCTCAAGCGTGGCTACAATTGTGAGGTTTGACCCGGACTGGGCAGTGTTTCATTCTGCTGTGCATAGGGTCACTATGAGTTGGGACCAACTCATTGACACCTAATAACAACAAGTACATATAAAGCTTGTGCTTACATTATACTGGTGTCTGTTAAGTGTGCAGTAGTCCTGGTGTGGCACTGTGGGTTAATACATTGGACTGCAAAGTCAGTTTGAACCACATTGTTGGCAGTTCAAGCTCACCAGCCACTCCTCAGAAACCCTATACAGGGTCACTGTGGGTCAGAACTAATGGCATTTAACAACAAGAGTGATAGATAAGGTTTCATTTCTATTTGACTGTGGCAGGATTCTCAGCACTCTGGCAGTTAAGATGTAGTAATTCTGCATGAATAGATCTGCTATGAGCAGCCAATTAATTGAAAAGAGGTTTCCTCGGGGTGGGGGAGGGGTATGTAATGGTTAGAGTTTTGTGTCAATTTGAGTAGGCCAAGATTTCCAGAGGTTTAGCAGTTGGTTGGTGTGCACTTATTTCCATGGCGCAGATAACTAATACAGGTATAGTTAGCTGTATGATGAACAGCTGCAGTCAACAGAAGAGATACTTCCTTGGGGGTGTGGCTTACTCCCAGTATAATAACCAGGCAGTAAGAACTCTTTCTCTCTCTTCCATTGGAGACTGGGACTCTATAATTGTAAGCCATTTCCTTGATAATAAATTTCTTTCTATATATATATACAAATATATATTCCACAGTTTTTGCTTGTCTAGAAATCTCGGCCTAGGACAGGGGGTGTCCTGCTTCCAATATATTGGGCACTCTGGTAAAGCTTAAGAAGCTCTGGTAGTGTAGTGTTAATGAGTTGGGCTGGTAACCTCCAAGTCAGCAGTTTGAAACTACCAACTGGCCTGGGGGCAAGATGAGACTTTCTGTTCCCAGAAAGATGTATAACCTCGGAAACCCTATACAGGGTCGTTATGAGTTGGAATCAACGCTGTGGCACCTAACCATCACTAGCACAGCTTGCTTTGTCTTTTCTTTGTTCTGAATCCCATATCTGGCTTGTTATTTGACCCTGGGTTCTTTGGAATCCAGCCAGTGGTCTGTTGTATTTCCTGTCCATCCTGGGAGTCTTCAGTAGTGTATTATCATACCCGTGATGGGGATTAGAGTGGGATGCAACACCTTTCATCAGGCCACAGCCCTGAGCTGGTGACCTGCATCACCTTTATTTTACAAGAGCTAAAAGAAGAGCAAAAGAATGGCCTGAAGACCATCAAGAGAAAACAACACAACACAACAGTGAAGCAGAGTCCCTGAGTTAAGAATCTCCTAGACACAGGGGAAGATTTAAGCCAAGACACATGGAGATCTTCAAGGGACAGTAGACCTACAGATGCTGAAAGGGCATACGATCCTAACGCCCAGAAACAACCCACAGAGAAACTCTTCTTCTAGAGTTGGTGTCCTGAATTTGGACTTTCAGCCTGCTAACCCCTGAGAGAATAAATTTCTGTTAAAGCCGTCTGTTTTTGGTACACCCACACTAGATATGTAGTTGTCTAAGATACCACATTATTGTTGTTGTGGGTGTTAGGAGTTGTCAGGTCAATTCTAACTCCAAGTGACCCTATGCACAACAAAACAAAACAATGCCAGGTCCTGTGCCAACCTCACAGCCATCTTCACTCAAAACAAAACACAGCCATCTTCACACCCAATCCCATTGCTAATTGCCAATGTGCGAATCCATCTCGTTAAGGGTCTTCTTTTTCACTGACCCTCCATGTTACCAAGCATAATATTCTTCTCTAGGAAGTTGTCCCTCCTAATAATATGTCAAACTATCGAGAGATGAAGTCTCACTGGCTTCCAAGGAGCATCCTGGCTATCTATACTTCTTCCAGCACAAATTTGTCCTTCTGTCAGTGAATGGTACTTTTAATATTCTCTTCACAAACAACATAATTCAAATGCATCAATTCTTCTACAGTCTTCTTTATTCATTGTCCTACTTTCACATGTATATGAAACTACTGAAAATACAGTGGATTGAGACAGGCACACCTTAGTCCTCAAACTGATGTCCTTGCTCTTGAACACTTTGAAGAAGTCTTGTGCAGCAGATTTGCCTAATGAAGTACATTG
>NW_006408564.1:19295355-19296673 GCF_000296735.1 Chrysochloris asiatica | reverse complement strand
CCTTATTGAACCACAGGAGTCCTATTCCCCTCACCTTTTATCAACCCCATCCAGACAGGTTGGAAACAATTCAGTGGAGATTCTAACTTTCCCTGTATCCTCTGGAGTTAGGTTCCCTATTGAAAGTTTGTAAGCCAGTCACTTCTTGCCTTTGTTGCCCCCCCCCACCCCATTTTGGGTAGCCAATGTCTAAGTTCCCCCTCCCTGTCGATCCTATGTACCAAGGGAGTGGGAATGATCCTCACTGTCGAGATTTGTCCACTCCTTTGTCATACTGCATCCACAAGCATAGGTCAACTTCATCCACTTGTAATGAGTTACTTTTTTTTTTTTTTTTTTCCTCTTTTTTCTTCCTTTAGTCATGTTCTGATCATCCAGTCATTGGTGCCAGGTCAGATGGGTACTATATGCAATTGTAGGTGTTCTTGTGCATCTCCCCTCACTTTGTATCAGTTGGATGCTTCACACTTCATTCTAGTCCACTGAGGCCGTGTCTCTGCCCCTGGGCCCAGGAGTCATACTGCTGGTTAACCAGGTCTCAATCCAGGTTAACAGGAGTCTATTGAATGTGGCCGGACTTAGTTCACAACTTTATAGCTGTTTTTACCCCCACTTCCCCTTATCAGTGACCAACGTTGTCAGCAGCAGGACTATATGCATACTAATGTATTCCATTTGAGTTTCAGTCTTGGAAGGGGGTTGCCTTGAGGGGACCTGACCGCTTGCCTTGATGGCTCCCTGGGGAACAGCTTGCTTGTTCTTGTAGTAGTCAATTGGATTGCTGTTATTGTTTTTTATTTTTCTTGCTGGTCTTTCTTTCAGGAAGTATCTTCTGGTCATCTAGCTGTTCCAGACTGGTCTGCTTGTCCTTTCAAGTAGAAATTTCGCACCTCAGAAGATTCTGGATGAGGATCAGGATTCTACCTATGGTCTTGTGCAATGCAATGGCTCTGCAGGGAGCCTCCTTCACTGGGCAAGTTGTAGCCCCATTTTAGGTATTCTAATTAGTTATAGTCTGAAGATGGACTTACAAGCTTTCTCTGGTGATGTTTCTGGCTATTCCTCTCTCCCCTTCAAGTGTCTATTTTACAGTAGTAGGCATGGGAAACCAAGCTTCAAAAGACAGCCAAACATCTTAACATCATTCCCCACTTTTACGTATTCAAACCACACCTCAATCTTTGTATCCCCGAGCCCTGTTTTTCCATGGTTGTGCTTACATTGTTATTTACTTCTATCCTATTTAGCCCACGTAAACCAGCCTAGCTATTCTCCCATCTGCCTTGTTTTTCCTTTCCCCTTCCCCTTATAGTGTATG
>NW_006408564.1:19282933-19288114 GCF_000296735.1 Chrysochloris asiatica | reverse complement strand
ATACATTCCATATTACAATTATTAATGGATGGTTATAGCTGTTTCTCTTCTTTTTGTGTTGTGCTACATCAGCAAATGAAGGTCTCTAAAGCTTTCTTCCATTCATGTAATCATGGTTAACTCTGCTTTGAGGAGGTAGCTCTTCCCCAGTCATATTTTGAGTATCTTCCAACCTGAGAGTCTCATCTTCCGGAATTATATCTGACAATATTCTGGTGCTTTTCATTATGTTTAAATATTCAATGTTGTATGTTATCTGACAGTGTTCTACTGCTATTTATAAGGTTTTGATGGCTAACCATTCAGGAGTAGTTCACTACTCCTTCTTCCTAGTCTGTCTTAGTCTGGAGGCTCAGCTGAAACCTGTCCACCATGGGAGACCCTGCTGGTATTTAAATACTGGTGACACAGCTTCCAGCATCACAGCAACACACAAACCACCATAGTACAACAAACTGACAGATAAGTGGTGGATATACCTCATTATTGTCACTATATAAGGAATAAATAGAGGCTTGCTAGACTACCTATCTCTAACAACTGAATTGAATAACAATATACTTTACTTATTTAAGTAAAACTTATTGAAAAATAAGTTAAGTGCATTGTTAACCAGGGAATTTTGTTCTCCGGTTGATATTTAGCAATGTCCAGAGACATTCCTATTATTTTAGAAGCACTAGTGGCCCTATGGAATAAGCACTGGATCACTAACTGTAAAATCAGTAGTTCAAACAGATCTAGTACTAAGCCCTCTATAGGACAACGATGATGATATCTGCTTCTTTAACGATGTGTAGCCTTGAAACCCCTGTACAGGAAGGCTATGAGTTAGAATTGACTTGAAGGCTGTGGGTTTGGTTTTTTGGTTTGGAGACATTTGGGTTCTCACATTGAAGGAGTTTTACTAGCACCTAGTGAGAAGGAGCTCTGGTTACGAATCAGGTTGCGAACTGCAAGCTTAGCAGTTCAAAACTACCAGCTGTTCTGCGGTAGAAAGATGAGGCTTTCTGCTCCCGTAAAGATTCACAGCCTCGGAAACCCTGTACAGGGTCGTTATGGGTTGGAACCGACTCGATGGCACTTAACAACAACAGTGAGTAGAGAGCAAAGATAACAATCTACAGTGCATAGGACAGCCACGTCAGGAAAGAATTATCCAAACCAAAATGTTAATTGTGCCAAGGTTTAGAAATCCAGGTGTATCTCTCCGTGCCTGCTCTGTAGCAATATTAAAAAAAAAAAAAATCCTAAAATCATCCAAGATTATGAAACACTTGGAAAATCCCCTTGGAAGCACAGGATATGCATAACACCCAGATGAAAATACATCTGGAGTTTGACCAAATATTTTACTTTTCATCTAAATATTTTGACGTCATGAAATAGATATTCCCACTCATCCATTTGAGATGTAAGGTGGTCAATTTGTCAATTGCTTTAGAGCTTCACAAAGCTGAATTTGCATCTGATTGCAAGCTCTGTTTTTTTCATTTCAGGAATGGCTTGCCATACTACATCTCTTTTGGAAAGGGAGGTTTGTTTGTTTTTATATATTTTTTAAAAGGTATCTTGAATTATTAAACCAGTTATTTTCCAAGCCTGCAAATGTTTTCAACATGTTACCCTACATTTCCCTTAGTCAGCACATAGTATAGCATCTTTTAAGACCTCTGTCAATTTGAAACTATTTCCTTAAGATGTTGGTATTGTTCTTTGGTGCTGTGATATTTGGGCTACTTATTCTGGCAAGAGTACATGTGTTTCTTCTAGACTCCTTCAGATTACCCAATAAGCAGGGTTAGCATAGGTTTATTTGTGCTTACTTACTAATCTATAGTGACCAGTTTCACATTTTTCTTTACCACATATGAGACTCTGCTTCTAGGTGTGACTGGCAGCTCCCTCTCAATCGTTCAGCACCTTCCTGTAGAATCAAAACCTCTTTTGAAGTTAGAGTTCTTGAGGGGGACAGAGTACCCAACAAACAACATAAGTAGAGGATAACATTTGCTTACATACATACTTGTATTGTTGTTATTAAGTGCTGTTGAATTGGTTTTGACTTTAGCAACCCCATGTAGGGTTTCTGAGAAGTGGTTGGTAGGTTTGAACCATCGATTGTTTGAGTACCCTACAGTGTCACACTGGGACTCTTAATCTGTAGTAAGATTTTTTGTTGTGAAAACCTTATAAAATGATTCACTATATATTTGTAAGTACATGTAAGCCTGTTAATTGGATAATCCGATGTCGCAGATCCCTTCATTCAAGGCCTAGCTGGGAATGTTACTTAGTCCCTAGAGGTAAATACAGTAATTTCAGGCTAACAGGAAGAATAATGGAAACAAAAGTGGTCATTTAAAAATTTCCCCTGATATACTGGATTCTTGCTTACTTCTACCCAGGAGCCAAACCATAAGGTTAATTCTCCACCCAATGTTTTATGAGAGAATAGGCGAGTACTTCTAGTTACAACTGAAAAATCTTTTTGCTGCTTCAAAGCCAAATGTTTTTACAAAAGGCATGGGGAAAAAAAATCCACTTGAGTCAAATGGATGAAAATGAGCCAAACTATGATTGTGTGGCTGATACAACTCTCCCAGCTAGTCCCCAAACACAGAAGGTGTCTTAGGGCATCACTGTCAACACTGATTGAATTGGTTTTCCATATCAACTGCTTGGAAGCTGTACATGCTGCACACATTTTGTGAGTATATTATTGAAAATTATCAGACCTGTTTTGTTCATTACCAAGAAACTGAAAAATGACCTGCACAGAGGTTGAAAGGATTTCTACAGCCAGCACAGGCTGACTTTTAAATGTATGTCCCCAAAGCTCCTGAAACTTCATGTAGGGACCCAGGCCCGGAGGATGGAATCCTTCATAATAACTCATGGAAATCTCTACTGATTCCCACTGGCCCTGAGACAATGCATAGCCTTCAATCAATGTCTGCTCACTTAATAAAGTCTCAGAGTATAAGATTTGGTCTTAAGGGGCAAATGTATTTGTTCTTGATTTTTGTTTTACACTGTATTTAACTGCAACAGATGCAAGAGAAAGAATTTTTTTTCTGCTTTATTTCAAGAAATCTGAATTCTACATTATGGAAATATGGAATCAGTCCCTGCATAGTTCCAATGATTAATATGCTTGGCTACTAACTGAAAGATTAGAGGTTCAAGTCCATCTTGAGTCACCTAAGAAGAAAGAAAGGAAGGTGATCTGCTTCCCAGAAATCCAGCCATTGAAAAGTGTCTGGAGTATAGTTCTAACCATAATTGGGGTTACCCTGAGTCCATATTGACTCTATGCTGACTGGTTTTGAGAAGCGGAAGGGCTCTAAATCTTCTTCCTAATCAATTTTATAGATCCAAAGAGCCTCTACAGGTACCTACACTAATTATGCCACAATGCGGAACAACTGACCCCCACCAGAGGTCTCTGCCCTAATGTAGAAACTGAGATTTCACTGATATTAAACTTTCTTCTTAGTTTTCTTCTGAAACTAGGTTGCCCAGCTCTTAATTATCCTGATACTTTGAACTGTTCCTTTAAAACCTTTGCTCCCTTCCCCCCACCATCTGACTTGGAAGAATCTAAATTCATTTAGTCTTAGATTAGTGGTAATTATTTACCTGTCAGACTCCAGCTGGACTATATCCCCAAAGCTGAGTCACATCATTTTGCTTCCAGTGACTGCTTCCAAGCAATTAAATCAGAGAAGCACCTGTGTAAATATGTAATGTTTGGTGATAAGAAAATGATTAGGCAATAGAAAATGAACGGGTGAAACAAATAGCGCATAGTCCCCTTTAGGGAATTTTCACTTATGTTTTTAAGCATCCCTGATCTCACAAACAAGGTCAGGTTGTTTTCCCACCCTACCTACACCTTGTTTGTTTGGAAATTGTATCTAATCTCCTATCACTAGATTTGATTATTTGCAAGTATTAAATTTTAAGGTATCATCTCATGTGTAATCTGAAAGAGAAGAAATTGAAAGAGTAAAAAACTAACCAACAACTTTCTTTTCCAAAGCTAAAATATCTGTCTCCCTGCCTATGCTAACAGTTGAGTCTTATATTATTAGGCACTGCTATCTGTGATGGGATAAGAAGCATAGTGGAAATGCCAGAGCTTTATAATCAGATATTGTTCTTGTTGTCAGTTCCAACTCATAGCGATCCTATATACAACAGAATGAAACATCGCCCACTCATCCACAATCCCAACAACTGCTACTGTACTTGAGCCTTCTATTGCTGCCACTATGCCAATCCATCTCATTGAGGGTCTTCCTCTTTTTCTCTCTCACTCCATTTTACTAAGCGTGATGTCCATCTCTAGGGACTGGTCCCTCCTGATAAAATGTCCAAAGTATGAGAGATGAAGTCTGAACATGTTGACTTCTAAGGAGCATTCTGCATATATTTCTTCTAACACAGATTGGTTCATTTTTCTAGGAGTCCGTGGTATCCTTAGTATTCTTCTCCAACACCATAATTCAAATGCATCAGGTCTTCTATGGTCTTACTGATTCATTGTCTAATTTTCACATGCATATGAGGTTATTGAAAACACCATCACTTAGATCAGGCCCAACTTAGTTCTCAAACTGACATCTGTGTTCTTGATTAAAGAAATTTTGTGCAGCAGATTTGACTAATGTGATACCTTGTTTGATTTCTTGACAGCTACTTCCTTGAGTGTTGATGGTGGGTCTAAGCAAAGTGAAGTCTTTGATAACTTCAATCTTTTTTCCATGTATCATGATGTGAATTCTTTGTCTATTGGTAAGGATTTTTGTTATGTTTGCTTTGAGTATGCAACCCATACTGAAGATTTTGATCTTCATCAGTAAATATTTCAAGTTCTCTTCATTTTCAGCATGCAGTGTTGTATTATCTGCATATTGCATGTTGTTAATCAGTCTTTCTCCAATCCTGATATCATGTTCTTCATATAACCAACTTCTCAAATTATTTACTTAGCATACTGATTAAATAAGTATGGTGAAAAATACAAGTCTGGTGCACACCTTTCCTGACTTAAACCACTCAGTGTCCCCTTGTTCTTTTCCAAAAACTGTTTCTTAGTCAAAATAAAGGTTCCACATGCACATGATTAAGTGTTATGGAATAATCTTTTTTTTTATTTTAAGGTTTTTATTGTGG
>NW_006408564.1:19276301-19277413 GCF_000296735.1 Chrysochloris asiatica | reverse complement strand
CTTCCAACTTTCTAAATATTCATTTTTATGTGGTTCAGAGCTCTGGCACCATCCCCTGAGACTGCTTGGTGCAATCTTCAATGATGTTGCTGACGGAGCTACTCAAGGCACTTCTACCCGATCTGCCATCTTGTTTGTTCTCCAGAATAATCATTCTTATCCACGTTGTCCATAGCTTGTCATGATCCAGACAGTTGAAATCCTTTGCATAGTCACATCCTTGTCTAAATCAGCTTGAAATTCTGGCAATTGCCTGTCAATGTACTCTTACAGCCATTTTTGAATTATCTTTAGTGAAATTTTACTTTCTTGTGATATTAATTATATTGTCCAAAGATTTCCACATTCTGTTTGATCCTGTCTCTTAGGAACAGGCACAAATATGGATGTCTTCCAATCAGTTGGCCAGGTAGCTATCTTTGAAATTCTTGGCAGAGTGAGTGTCTCCTTTTTCCCATCAGTATACTGAAAGATTTCAATTTGTATTCCATCAATTCCTGGAGCTATGTTCTTAGTCAATTGCTTCAGTGCATATTGGACTTCTTCCTACAGTACCATTGACTCTTAATATTCTACTTGTTAAAATGGTTGAACATCAGCCATTTCTTTTGGAATCAGACTGTATTCTTTCCATCTTCTTTTGATGCTTTCTGCATCATTCAGTATTTTGTCCAAAGAATCCTTTAGTAGTGCAAGTTGAGGCTTAATTTTTTTCTTAAGTTCTGTCAGATTGAGAAATTCTGAGTGTATCCTTCCCTTTTGGTTTTCCAACTCCAGATATTTGCACATTTCATTAAAATATTTGACTTTGCCTTCTGGAGTTGCTTTTTGAAAGTTTCTAATTAGATAGACTAGGGTTTGAATCGAAACTTCACCCCCTACTATCTCTCTGTCCTTTGATACATTGTAAGCCTCAGGTTTCCCTATTAAAACAATATAATTCTTACTCCTTTATGGCACGACCCATTAATGCCAAACTCAGTGTCAACTCCCACGTCATAATTCTACACCAGAAAATTTATCACATTGGGCCACCTCACCACTAAGCTGCAGTCTTAAATTGATTTTTATAAAGTTGCTTTCTAATGGAGAATATATATATATATATATAT
>NW_006408564.1:19273780-19274976 GCF_000296735.1 Chrysochloris asiatica | reverse complement strand
TCCATGGGCTCAAGTGTCCTCAGGTCACACCACATTTTGGACCAACCGGCTCTTCCTCTTCTCTCTCTCATCTCCAGGCCAACATGGTCAATGGACTGTGGTTGAACTCAGCCCATTTCTTCAGTGCTGCCTTTCCACCTCTTCCACTCACCAGTAGACCAGTGTGGTCGCCATCAAGCTTGCATGCCTGTTCACATGTTCACTTTGAGTTTCAGTCTTAGAGGGGAGTTTGTCCTGAAGGAAATTGATTGTTTGCCTTGATGGCTTCCTGGAGAACAGCTTGCTTATTCTTGTAGTAGCCAGTCATGCTGACATTTTTGTTTTGGGTTTTTCCTGATGATCTTTCTTTGAAGATTTATCTTCTGTTGCTCTAGCTCTTCCAGGCCAGTCTGGTTGTCCTTTTTAGTGGGAATGTCCCACCTCACACGGTTCTGGATGGGACTCAGGAGTCTACTTAAGGTCCTATAGTCTGCAAAGATTTTGCAAGAGGCCTATTTCACTGGGCAAGTTGTAGAACCCCTTTTAGGTATTCCAACCAGTTATAGGGTGAAGACGGACTTACAAGTTTTCTGTAATCATGGTTCCCAACATTCCTTTCTATCCCACTCAAGTGTCTATTTTACAATTGTAGGCAAGGGAAACCAATATTCATAAGACAGTCAAGCATTTTAGTATTATTTCCCCTCTACAAGTTATGCCTAGATCCTTGTATCACAGAACCCTGTTGTTCCAATATTTACCTCTGTCCCACTTAGGCCATGTAAACTTGTCTCAGTGTTCCCGTATCTATCTTGTTCTTCCACCCCTCCCCCTTCTTGTATTGTCCTCCCCAACACTTGAACTAAACTCCCCACCCCAACCCCACTGTTGTGGTTACCTTATATTCCATTAATTCTTCCCTCTGTTTAAGACAGTCTATTTTATCCTGTAATCTACCTGACCTTATCACCACCTGGATCTCTGTTCCTCTGTGTTTACCTTCTTTCACCTTGTAATTGTTTTGATCATAGACTGACTTCACAGATCCTCTGTTCTTATAATTTTGTTCTGTTCTTGACTTTTTCATTTGTTGATTGAGTTCAGGGTGATGCTGCCATGTACGTCATTCTCTGATTGTTGTCTGTTCTTGTTGGTTCTCAATCCAAAGAACTCCATTTAGGATGTTTTTTATAGCAGGGTTGGCTTTGGCAAAATCC
>NW_006408564.1:19271982-19273680 GCF_000296735.1 Chrysochloris asiatica | reverse complement strand
GTCCATGGACCAACTCTTGTTGGGTTCCTTTTGTGTTGATGGAATTTGTTTATTCAAAGTGGAAACCACTGCTATATCTCTTCCTGAACTCTGTGAACTTGGGCAGATCATTCATTGTTCTTCAGTTTCTTCATTTGCAAAATGGAGTTGATGGTAATTCATGCAGCGCATGATTGCATCCTCAAGGAGTTATATAAAGTACTTAGATCCCTGATTACTTGAACAAAGAAAACAGTCAATGAATGTTAGTTGTAGTGTTATTGCTATTATGATTGGGGCAAACAATAGTGAAAGTCTCAATGGCCTAATTAGTACACGTAACAGAACATTTAAATAATCAAATCTCCACAAGTCAAACAGGTCACTATTTAAAATCTTACTCTGATTCATGAAAGTCATTTTTAATTTCATTTAGTTTAAATGCACTGCTTCATTTATGATTTTTGAATAATGACAATGAAAAAGTGAGAAAGCCTTTTATAGAATGTTCTTAAGTACCCTTGATTCAATTCCTACTCGAGCTACAGTGTAAAGAGTTTCTGAGGAGGAAGTGCTGGGTTTGAAATACTGGCTGTGTGGTTTGCAGTCCAGTGTTTATCTTACAGCACCACATACTCATAGAGTCATGTCCAGTTGTATTTGGATATGGAGACGGTAATTAGTCACTACCTACTAAAATTTACTATTTGACATCAAGTGGATGCATTTGTAAGAGTAGCATACATGGCAAAAAATTATAAGAGTCAGCATTTCTGGACTCACTTTTTGAATAAATATTTTGAAACAGGATTATGGAATGTTTGTGGATATAAACATATCTCATTCTGCTGAACTAAGCTTTTATGCTACCCCAAATTACCTGAGCATTTTGTCATTTTGATAGTATCTTCTAGTTCTGGTCACTCCTTTGATTGCTTTCAGAGTTATTTTACTGCTAGCTTCCTGAACACACCAAGTTTTCCCCAAAGCCAAAAGACACACTAGTAAGTCATGAAGGAAGAGACAATATAGATATGTGGGAGGCTATAAGAGGAGTTTTAAATAAAGTAAAATTTAAAGATAAGGAGGATCACTCTATTTCGAGTGCATCGTTTCACTTCCTAATCCTTTAAGCAAACTGATCAGTATTAAATGAAAAGATGTGATGGGGTGATTTTCTATGGAAGAGAAAAAGCACTTTGAATGATTAAGCTTCCTACAAATCTTAAAAATAAATTTACTCTGAAACTTCCATTAGATCGTGTTGAGTTCAATGAGCAATAAGGCTCCTTCCATGTTTTTATTTTATTTTATTATTTTTTTTATTTAAACAGCAATGCATTTCCAAAGGTGCTGACAACTCATTGTGCCAGGGTTGAGCTCTAATGTGCTTCTACCCTTAGGCCTTTATCACTTATCTCTCTGTTGATTACCTCTGTACATAGATATGCTGTGGTCCAGCTGAGTAGGCTGAATGATAAGCATCTCAACTATAACACTCTAAAATCTCAGCAGGGAAATAGATGGTGCACTGATAGATAGTAATACATGCATGCATTTAAAAAAACATATTTTCCCATTCACTTTCAAAGCCACAGTTTAAGTACTCACATGTCCTTCCCATGAATCTATCAATTTATATATAATGCTCTAAATTTGCCATCGTTTTTTATAAACATTGATCCAGTTTTTCTAGGACATAAATCTTTCTTATACTAC
>NW_006408564.1:19258872-19271317 GCF_000296735.1 Chrysochloris asiatica | reverse complement strand
TGCTTTGGAAGAAGTACAGCCAGAGTGCTCCTTGGAGGCCAGGATGGCCAAACTTCATCTCTCAAACTTCGGACATTTTGTCAGGAGGGACCAGTCACTGGAGAAGCATATCATGTTTGGTAAGGTGGAGGGTCAGAGAAAAAGAGGAAGACACCCAATGAGATGGGTTGGCCAAGTAGCAGCATTGATGGACTCAAGCGTGGCAACAGTAGTGAGGTTGGCCCAGGATTGGGCAATGTTTCATTCTGCTGTGCATTAGGTCGCTATGAGTCAGTACCAACTCGATGGCACCTACCAACAACAATGTTGTTGACCACCACTTTTCTGTCAGTTTGTTATATTGTGGTGGCTTGTGTGTTGTTGTGATATTGGAAGCTATGGCACAGGTATTTTAAAAACTGGCAAGGTTTCAGCTGAGTGTTTACACTAACACAGATTAGAAAGTAGGAGAGACTGCCTAGTTCTGAATGTTTAGCCACTGAAAACCTTGTGAATAACAATAGAACACTGCCAGATAGCACTAAATTATTGAATATTGAAACATTATGAATAGCATATTCATATGCTTTCAGATGTAGTGCTGGAAGATGAGCCCCTCAGGTTGGATGGTACTCAAAATATAAGTGGGGGAGAGCTCCTCCTCAAAGTAGAATTGATTGTGATGATGGGAATGGAGTAAAGCCTTGGGGATCTTCACTGATGGGGCACAATGTAAAATGAGGTGAAATACCTGTAAACATCCATTAATAATCAGAACATGGAATGTATGAAGTATGAATCTAGGAGAATTGGAAATTGTCAAAAATGAAATGGAACGTATAAACATCGATATCATAAGCATTAGTGAGCTGAAATGGACTAGTATTGGTGATTTTGAATCTGACAATCATTTGGTTTACTGCGCCAGGATTGACAAACTGAAAAGAAATGGTGTTGCATTAATCATCAAAAAGAACATTTCAAGTTCTATCTTGAAGTATAATGTTATCTATGATAGGATAATATCCATACATTTACCAGGGAGTCCTGGTATAGTGCTTTGGATTAATGCACTGGTCAGATTGAATGGCAGAGTCAGCAGATCATGCTCGCCAGCCGCTCTTTGGAAATCCTATATAGGGTTGGAACCGACTCAATGGCATTTAACAATAATAAGGACAACCAGTTATTACAACTGTTATTCAAATTTAACCACCCACCATTAAAGCAAGTGATGATAAAATTGAAGAATTCTACCAACTTCTTCAGTCTGAAACTGATCAAACATGCAATCCGGATTAAATACTGGTGATTGGGATGCAAAGGTTGGAAACAAAGAGGAAGGGTCAATAGTTAGAAAGTATTGCCTTGGGATAGACACAATGATAGAGATCACATGATAGAATCTTCAGCACAAATAACGTTTTAAGCCACATAAAAGACTACTATACTCATGGACCTCACCATATGGAATACACAGAAATCAAATTGGCTACATCGTGGCACTGTGGGTTAATGTGCCAGTCTGAAAAGTTGTTTGAACTTCAAGGTTAGTGGTTCAAGCTCACCAGCTGCTACACAGGGTCATTATGGGTCGGAACGGACTTGACGGCACTTCACAAAAACAACATGGAAAGCGATGGTGAAAAGATCCATATCATTAGTTAAAAACAAGGGCAAGGGCACGCTGTGGAATAGACCACCAATTGCTCATATGCATGTTCATGCTGAAGAAGAAGAAGAAAATGAAAAGAAGCCCATGAGAGCCAAAATATGACCTTGAACATATCCCACCTGAGTTTAGACATCATCTCAAGAACAGATTTGATGCATTAGACACTAGTGACTAAAGATCAGAAGAGTTGTGCAAGAACATCATACAGGAAGAAAGCAAAGGTAATTAAGAAGACAAGGAAGAAGGAAAAGACCAAACTGATGTCCAAAGTGATTCTGAAACTTGCTTTCCAGCATAGAGATGTCAAAGCCAATGGAAAAAATGAGGAGGTAAAAAAGCTGAACAGAAAAGTTCAAAGGGCAGCTTGAGAAGACAAAATCAAATATTATAATGAAATGTACAAAGACCTAGTGTTAGAAAATCAAAAGGGAAGAGCACACTTTGCATTTCTAAAGCTGAGGAAATTGAGGAAGAAAATCAAGCCTCAACTTGCAATATTGAAGGATTCTATCAACAAAATACTGAATGATGCATAAAGTATCAAAAGAAAATGGAAGGAATATACAGAGTCACTGTACCAGAAAGGAATAGAAATATTCAAAGTAAACGAAGTACATAAAAAACAAACAAATCTGTGTTGAAGAAGTACAAACAGTCAAAACAAAGCCAGGGCCAGATTGTGGAACAGAGCTTCAGTTGTTCATATGCAAATTCAAACTGAAGCTGAAAAAAATGAAAACAAGTCCATGATAGCCAATGTATGACCTTGAATATATGCTACCTAAATTAGGAGATCATCTGAAGAACAGATTTGATACATTAAATACAAAAGACCGAAGACCAGAAGAGTTGTGGGGAGACATCAAGAACATCATGCAGGAAGAAAGCAAAAAGTCATTAAGAAGACAAGAAAGAAGGAAAAGATTAAAATGGGTGTCAGAAAAGACTCTCAAACTTGCTCTCCAGCATAGACATGCTAAAGCAAATGGAAGAAATTAGGAAGCACAAGACCTGAACAGAAAATTTCAAAGTTCAGCTGGAGAAGACAATATCAACTATTACAACAAAATGTGCAAAGATCTGGAGTCAGAAAACCAAAAAGGAAGAACACGTTCAGCATTTCTCAAGCTGGGGGAACTGAAGAAAAAAATCAAGGCTCAACTTTCGTTATTGAATAAAATTGAATAATGTAGAAAACATCAAAAGAAGATGGAAGGAATACACAGAGTCACTGTACTAAAAGGAAATGGTTGATGTTCACCCATTTCAAGAGGTAGCATATGATCAAGAGACAAAGATTCTGAAGGAAGAAGTCCAAGTTGCATTGAAGGAATTGGCAAAGAGCAAGGCACCAGGAATTAATGGAATAAAAATTGAAATATTTCAAGAAAGTGAGGCAGCATAGGAGGCACTCACTCATCTATGACAAGAAATTTGGAAGACAACTATCTGGACAACTGATTGGAAGAGATCCATATTTATGTCCATTTCCAAGAGAGGCGACCCAACAGAATGTAGAAATCATCAGACAATATCTTTGATATCCCATGAGAGTAACGTTTTACTAAAAGTAATACAAAAACGGCTACAATCATACATTGACAGAGAACTTCCAAAGGTTCAAGCTGGATTTAGAAGAGGACATGGAATGAGGGATATCATTGCTAACGTCAGATGGATCTTGGCTGAAAGCAGAGACTACCAAAAAGATGTTTACCTGTGCTTTATTGACTCTTCATAGGACTTTGATTGTTTGGACCATGAAAAGCTATGGACAACATTGCAAAGTATGAATATTTCAGAACACTTAATTGTGCTCATGAGGAACTTGTACATAAACCAAGAGGCAATTGTTCAAACATAACATAGGAAGACTGAATGCTTAAAATTAGGAAAGATGTGTGACAGGGTTGTATTCTTTCACCATACTTATTCAACCTGTATGCTGAGCAAATATTCTAAGAAGTTGGGTTACATGAAGAAAAACATGGCATCAGGATTGGAGGAAGACTCATTAACAACCTGCAATATGCACATGATACAACTTTGCTGGTTGAAAGTGAAGAAGACTTAAAATATTTACTGTTGAAGATAAAAGAGCACAACTTTCCATATGGATTGCATCTCAATGTAAAAGAAACAACAATCCTCACCACTAGATCAATAAACAATATTTTTATCAATGGAGAAAAGATTGAAGTTGACAAATACTTCATTTGTCTTGCATCAACCATCAACACTCACGGAAGCAATAGCCAAGAAATTCAAATGACATATTGCATTAGGCAAATCTGTTGCACAAGACCTTTTTAAAGTGTTGAAGAGCAAAGATGTCCGTTTGATGACTTAAGGTACGCCTGGCCCAAGCCATAGTATTTTCAATAACCTCGTATGTGTGCGAAAGTTGTCCAGTGAATAAGGAAGAGCATAGAAGAATTGATGCTTTTGAGTTATGGTGTTGGAGGAGAATATTGAAAGTACCATAGACTGCCAAAAGAACAAACAGATCTGTGTTGGAAGAAGTGCAGCCATAGTGCCCCTTGGAGCCCAGGATGGCCAGACTTTTAGTCACATACTTTGGACATATTGTCAGGAGGGACCAGTCACTGGAGAGGGATATCATATTTGGTAAGGTGGAGGGTCAGAGGAAAAGAGGAAGACCCCTAACGAGATGGATTGGCAAAGTGGCAGCATCATTGGGGTGAAGCTTAGTAACAATTATGGGATTAGTTCATAATTCTGTTCTGTTATGCATTAGGTCACTATGAGTTGGTAGCAACATGGTGTCACCTAACAACAACAACATATAAGCTTCACCAGTTTTGCTTCTCTAGAGAACCCAACATAATACAGGGGGATGGGGAGGTATCTCTTTTTTTATTTAAGAAAGATGCCTAAGATCCATTACAATTGTGTAATTTAGAACTTTCTAGGATGTAGTCAACCCCTGGTTGCAACACACATCAATATCTGTAGCTAGGGTCTTTTCATTTCTTGTCTAGCTTTCTGCCCTATATGATCTCTTTTAATATATCACTCACCCAAAGTGTTTGGGCCATTTATCATATCAGTTCCTTCCCCCCAGCTTTATTGCCTCACCAACAAGGAAACTTATATAGCAAGCCCTTTCTGGTCTGGTTTAAAGACAATTCTATCTACTCGGCAGTGCAGTCTTGAAAACCCACTCTGTTCCTGACAGTTCTGATGTGTTTCACAGGCACAACCACCCCCAGAGAAGCAGGAAAGATAGAATGGAAGAAATCATCATAAATGAGTTTGGGCATATTGTTGACTCGCTCCTTTTTTAGTCCTTAAGTCAGTGGAATTAGTGAAGCTGCTATGAACTCATGGAATAGTCAGCCTTTGAAATTCCCAGATGTCTTCAAGTTGTCTTTGAAGAATGCTTATTTTACAATGTGCGTTTTTTCTTTTCCTTAGCAAAAGAGAAAAACAGAGTAGGTTTTGTCAGAGATGTAGCTGAGATTTGGGGATAGTTCCTTTTTATTGTGGACTTGCTATGTCCCAAGCATTGTGCTTTGTTATAGGTTTGACATTCACAATAGCCTACTGGTAAGTGATCTCTATGTAACTTCAGTTTACAGATAAGAAACTAGAAGATTAGTAAGGTGCCTTAGCTTACATTACGTGAAACAGCCAATTTGTGGTGGAGTCAAGATCCAGTTCTACTTGATACCCATGTGCTAGCTGTTAACTATTATCTGAAGCCTTTTTAAAATACAGCTCATTAATATCTGTACCAAGTCAAATCATGAATATACAAATGTGTAAAAAATAAATCTTGAGTTTTTCTTAGGCTTACATTTTTTTTTACTGAAAAAACTGAAGTAGAGAGTCTGTGGGTTTTGTCTCAAAATCATTAAGTGAAATAAATAGTGGTCTGAGTCAGAAACCCACTCTTGTGACTTTTATCCTAAGCTGCTTTCCAACACAGTATTTTAAATTTAATAATAGCCATTTATTTTTTATTTGGCTGGAATTTTCTGGTTAAACATAGCACATGAAGAATTTTAAGGGTAAAGAAGATTTTAAGGGTACTGTTATAATACTGACATTATAAAATTTTATAAATTTATTGTACTCAACAAATATTTATTAAAATATTTGAGTATCCATTTTTAAATTACATTATGCTTTTTTTGCTGCCTAAACATGTAACCTTTTCTTTTCTCTCTCTCTTTTACTACCTGAATATTTTTACAGGATTAAAACAAAAGAGAAATATGCTTTTCAAATTCAAGGACATTGTCTTGGTCAGTGTAGATACCTTTCTCATCATGAAAGTTGTTCAGATGTCTGACAGATAAGAATAAAGTAGGAAATGTTTCCTTCCTCAAAATGCCCAATTATTATATGCCATTTAGAAGAACAAGGAATTAGTTTAACTGGAGTCACATAATCACTGAAAAAGTCGTATTTCAGCCACCATCACTGCAAATGCAATTACGGTAAATTCTCATGAGTCTCTGTTAATGGGAGGAGGGTGAAACATTGATGGCTGACCAGCTCAGATAATCCAAATAACTGATTTTCAGCATTTCCACTAAACCTCTTTACCAGAGTTGCTAGCACGTCATTGCTACTCTTATTTCCTTCTTTTCCGCCTTACACTCACAGTTCCCAAACTGTTGCCTTTTGGTGGAGATGTGAGTGAACAATGTAAAGGCCAAAAACCAGTGTGAGAGGAAGAAAAGGGAACAAAAGTCGATTAATCCATGGATAAATAAAAACTGGTTTAAGGTGGTACTTCTGAAATAGAAGATTTGCTATTTGTAGAATACTGTATTGATCAATATTTTAGAATCAAACATTCTTGAACATCTCAGATGCAATTTCATGAAATCCCAATTACTTAAGTATAAGACTCATTTTACTTTGTTTGAAAAATAAAAAAATTACAGATATAGTTAAAATTGTCTTTGAGTTTTATCCTCAATTTCAGGCCTAGCTCCTCTTCTCAAAATGTATCCAACCACCCTTATACCTGTTTAATATGAGGATGAGTCAAAAATTATCCATACTCTAACTGTAGAATTAATCAACTTTTAGAAAAGACAAATACATCATTTTTTAGTTATAATCTCCATGTTCTTCAGTGCACTTTGTCCATCTGTCAACAAGTTTTTGTATTCTCTTACTAGAAAATGTTGTAAGTTGACCTGCTAGCCACAATTGCGCTGCTGTCTTCACTTCATCATCAGAGGTGAATTTTCATCCTTGAAGGGCTACTTTTAGGGGCCCAAACATATAAAAGTCTGATGGCGCAAGATCAGGACTATAGGAAAGATGTTGTAACACCTCAAAACAAAGTTTCTGCTTTATGTCAACAGTGAGGACATTTATTTTTATGCAAGATCACAATATCCTTGAATAGCAGTCTTTTTTGCATTTAGTCTGAAGTTTAGGCTTCTGATCTTCAGGGAGCACCTTACTGTGAGGAACACTGTTGATTGTTGATCCTTTTTCCTGACAATGTCTCAATACAGGCCCTTGAGAATCCCAGAAAACTGTAAGCTTCAGTTTTCCTGCTGATGGTGTCATTTCAACATCTTCTTGGTTGTCAACAGTGGATATTTCCTTTCCTTACTCTATTGTTTACTCTCAGGCTCCTAGTGATGCATCCATGTCTCATCACCAGTAACGATTTTTTTAAAAGAAACTTTTACCTTCCTTCACGTATAGGTTCAAATTTTGTTTGCAGATGTACAAACGCTTCTGTTTATGTTCGTCCATGAGTGGTTTCGGTACCCATTTTGCACAAACTTTCAAAATCCAAGTCTGTTGTGTATTATTTCATAGGCATAGTCATGGCTGATTTGCAAATAATTTGCCACATAATCCTCTGTCACTTGTCTGTTCAGTAGACTCATTTAATGTGCATACTCAATGTTGTCATTAGATGTGGATGGGCGGATAATATTTTACTCATCCTTGTATTGTGTTAAATGTACACTTTTTATCTTTTGTTTTGTTTTTGTCTTATGTACTTATGTAGAAATTGAGCCATAGGAAATAAGCTTGTTCTTTTTAAATTTGCAGTATAAATATACAACCTCTATTGTTTGAGCCCTGGTGTGGTGCTGTGGGCTAATGCACCAGACTGTAAAGTAGTTTGAACTGCATGGTTGGTGGTTCAAGCTCACCAGCTGCTCCTTGGAAACCCAATACAGGGTCACTGTGGGTCAGAATCTATTCGACAGCACTTCACAACAACAATTGTTTAATTACCTCCTTTGTTTAATAGAGTCCACGTGTGGTGGTACAAATGATTAATGGACTGGGCTGCTAACCAAAAAGTTGGTGGGTTAAATCTACTGAGATAGCACAGAAGAAAGGTCTGGCAATTTCTGAAGGGGAGAAAAACAACCCAAACCACAGTCATTGAAAACGCTGTGTAGAGTGAATGATAGCAGGGACAAAAGCAGTAACTTGGAGCCCTTACAAAAGCAGGAGGAACCAACATGGCAGAATGGGCAGGTATATTATTGAAACCCTCTACAACAAAGACCCAAGAAACCATTTGAAACTGATATTGATTACAATCTTGGAACCTAAAACTTTAAAGAAATAGATCATATAATGATTAGGGGAAGAGACTGAATAGAAACATCCAACAGAGGCATATAGAATGTGAACTGCCAACTTTCACAATACACCCATTTTGAATCACTCTAAATCTTTCCTGATCTACGTACATGCCTGCACAAAGTGAGCACCCAGTTCCTGCTATAGCCATTCTTGGGTAGCTTGCACTACGATTGTGCTGTTGTTTATTGTGTTTCTCTCTTTCTTCTTAGTTCTTCCCTCCTGTTCCATTGTTTTACCTTTTTCTTCTTCTTCCCCAACTCCACTTCCTTTTGGATCCTGTGGTGTGGGTATCCACTGCCTCTAGTTCTGTGGTTAGCAGCACTTCCTGTACCCTCCATGAGCAGCAATGCTTGTTCCTACTGTAGAAGGAGCTCAGTGGTCTCACTGCAGCCTGCTTTGTCAGTTAGCACTTAAGCGTGGACTGTGCCACTTATTATTATTATTATTTTTTTTTTTGCCACTTATTTTTTTAATGTTGAGTTTTTTCCTTTCTTTTTAATTCTTCCTTCTCTTCTTCCCCACATTTCCTTCTTTTTTTCTTTTGTTTTATAGTGACACCACACACTCTAACGCTAGTAGATTGATGACACATTGTGGTTGACACCTGCCCAACTTGCTCTCAGCTGTACTACACAACCAGTGATCAGAGATGCAAACCCACATTCTCACCCACCAGAACCCAGCAAGAGGTAAAACCTCAGTGTTGCAAACCTGTGACATGCCTGCCATTTTGTCTAGATATATGAAAACAAAATAAAACAAAAAAGCAGGGTATAGCAAACCAACATACAATCAACAGATAAGTATTATAACACCACAATGGAGACTGCAGGCAACTTCAAATTACACATACACACAAAATAGGACAAGATGACGCAAACAAATGACCAAAATACAGGACCAGAAAAAACTTCAGTGGAAGAAAAGCTATTGGGCCTACCTGGTAAAAAAATTTAAAACAGTTACACTTAGGTTTTTATAGTTGATTATGAAGAAATCAAGGAAAACATAGCAAAATGCTATAAGAATTTAGGAAAATAATAATACAAGAAATTGACAAAATAAATGAAAGAATAGAAACCAAAGACAGAAATCCAGAATAGTAATACTAAAATTTTAGAAAGATATAATTCTTTTGAAGATTATGGGTTAGGCATTGGGTTGCTAACCTTAAGGACAAAGGTTCAAATCTTAAGCCTTTTTATGAGAGAAAGATGAAGGTATCTGCTCCCATAAAGAATTATTTCAGAAATGTTGATATGAATTGGAATAGATTCTGTAGCAGTGGATTTGGTTTTATGGAGGGTAGTTTTAGAAGGATAAAAAAGTAGAATTAAAGCAATAGAAGACAGAAATAGTGAAATTGAAGGAAGACAAATCTCTTAATAAGATTCTGTTAGAGAAACAATACGAACAAAGAATAAAAACAACAAAATGAAGAATACCTAAGAATTATGTGGGTCACCATCAAGAGGAATAAATTGCATGTGATCAGAATTCCATATCAGGATGAGACAAAAATTAAGCGCTAGGAAAACTCTAAAAGATTTACTGGAAGAAAACTTCCCTAGTATCTGTAAATGTTGAGAAGATATGCATTCAAAACATTCTGTGAACCCCAAGGATATACCCCAAAAGAAATTCATCAACAGATATAATCAAACTTTCCAAAACCAAAGACAAAGGAAGTATCCTGATAGTTGCTTGGGAAAAAATGAAAATTTACCTACAAAGGATAACCAATAAGTTCTGGTTTCTTGGCAAAACTCATGCAGGCATGAAGCAATGGGGTGGCATATATAAAACCCTGGAAGAAGAAGAAGAAGAAGAAGAAGAAAAGACAATCTAGAATTGCATATCCAACAAAATTGTCCCTCAAGTATAAAATAGGACATTCCAGATAAACAAATTCAGGGAATTTGTAAAAACCAGACCAATCTTATAAAAAATGATAAAGCTATCCTCTAGTTCAGAGGATGGCCAAGCCTGGGGTATCCAGGAGGTGCCCACTTTCAGGTTCCTTCCAGGATTCTGATTTTCTTCTCTTTCCTCCCAACAAAGGCATGGCACAATCTTCATTCTCTATGGCACTGACCTTTTACCAAGAGATACACAGAAGGCAATAGGATGCAGTTTCTCAAGTGATAGAAGCAGACTTTTGTTTGGACTCTGCTCAAAGTGGGGATGGTAAATATACTGCCTGGATTGCTTCTCCTCCTCTCCTATTCCTGTGCCAGATGTGCTTTGTCTATTGACGTTTCATCGAGCTCAGCTGCAGCTGCCTGACCATCTGGACTGCATGCTCTGAAAAGCTGTATGGAAGAACAGGGTAGGGTGGAGGTAATGGAAACTGCTTCTCCTGCTCTACAGGATGTCATTTCAGGAAACAGGGAAGGGAAGGGAATGGGTCTAATTGTGTCTCTTTCTCCATCGTGCACTTCTGCTACAATACACATCATGTCTCTTTGTACAAGAAGAGAAGAGAGATTAAATAATGGAGAAGATGGTGTATCACTTAACAATTTCTGAATAAATATTTGAGATTCCTAAAAAGAAAAATACTAAATGGAGTCCTTCAGATGCAGAACTAACCATGGCAGACAGCAAACAGAGATTAAGATAACACAACAACACCTGGATCAACCTAGATGTAGAAATATCAAAAAATTAAAAAAACCTATAATAATGAAAATGGGGAACCACAGATATCAACTTATAAACAATGACAACTACAAGGCAAATAGAGTGAATAAACGTACAGTTACAGAACTTACAAATGGAGAAGTCAATATATCAAGAATAAATCTCTCACCAAAATAAAGGATATCATAAATACTCAGTAAACTCTAAGACAAAAGCAGTGAAGGAAATGATAAGAAAATAGATGAACAAAATGAACCTAGCACTGAAAAATATATGGAATAAGGAAGCTATGACCAAAACAAAACAGCAACATAAAAACACAACAAAATGTCAGCAATAAATTCATACAGATCAATAATCAATGGGTATACATGGATTAAGTATACCAATCAAGAAACAGAGTAGCAGAATGTATAAGAAAATATGACCTATCAATATGCTATCTACAAGAGTCATACCTTAGACAAAATGACAAAAGTAAGCTGCACATAAAAGGATAGAAAATGTATCAAGTAAAATGATAACCAAAAATGAACATGAGTGGCAATAGTTATTTCTTATAAAATAGACTTTAAACCAAAATCTAGGAAAAATGTACAAAGATTAAAGGGTCTATCCAACAAGTGGACATAACATAATAAACATGTACAGGCTTAATGAAAGAGTCCCAAAATACATATATCACATTTTAAAAGAGTTAAAAAAGAAATAGACAGCTCCACATAATAAAAGAAGACTTTAATGCAGTCATTTTAATGAAGGACAGAAAAACTAGAAAGAAACTCAAAGATACAGAAGATTTAGACAATATAATCAACAAACTAGTCCTCACAGATGTATATAGAAAACTTCACTCAACAATAGCACAATATGCATTCTTTTCTAATGTACAAATAACATTCTCCAGAGTAGACCATATATTAGGCCATAAAGCAAGCTTCAATAAATCAATAAATTTTAAAAATATAGAAATATTATAAAGCTCCTTGTCAGATCACAGTGCTATAAAATTAGAAGCTAATGGGAAGATCAAGGAATACAAAAACAGGTAAATAGAAACATAATAACATTCTACTTAAAAACTATTGGGAAATAGGAGAAATAAAAATGAAATAAACAATTCCTTGAATCAAATGAGAATGAAAGCACACCATACAAAAATCTTTTGGACACAACAAAAGCAGTGCTCAGAGGACAATTTACCACAATAAATGCAAACATCAGAAAAGAAGAAAGAGCAACAATCAGGCCCTTAACCCAACATATCTAGTCCTAAGAAAAGAATAACAAAAAACCTGGTCACCAGAAGAATTGAAATTATAAAGAGTCAAGCAGAAATAAATGAAACAAAGCCAATAAAAAGAATCAATAGGACTATGCAGTGCAGTGAATTATTTAACATCTCTTCCAGCCATAGTCTTTGTAAACTTTCACCAAATGACTTTTTCTTGATGGGTCTGGATAAGACAAGGTGGGGGGAGTTGCTAATGATTCATTTGTGAGTGTTTGTTAGCAGAGGAAATTGTGATTGGTCAATTTTGT
>NW_006408564.1:19256119-19257647 GCF_000296735.1 Chrysochloris asiatica | reverse complement strand
TTTTTTGTTTTGTTTTTCACCAAAAATGGATCTGGTTGGTGCCAGTTGTTTTTTTGTTTGTTTTAACTGACTATTAGTTGGTTCTTTGAAAGAATTACAAAATTGACAAGCCACTGGAAAACCTAATGAAACAAAAGAAGGGGAAGATGCTGATAACACAAGTAAGAAATGAATTTGGCAATGTCACAACAGAACCACCTGAAATGAAATAAAAAGGATATTAACAGAATACTATGAAGGACTGTACTCCAACAAATTTAAAAATCTAAGAGAAATGGACAAATTTCCATACCTAGGAGAAATGAACAAATTTCTAAAAACTCACTACCTACACCAATGAACACAATCTGCTGTAGAAATGTAGAAAACTTCAACAGACCAATCAAAGAGGAAGAAATTGAGTAGTCATGAAAAGACTTACAAAAAATGTCCTGACCAGACAGCAGGACTGACAGTTTCTACCAAACATTCAGAGAAACCTGACACCAATTCTACTCAAACAGAGACCTAAAACTTCTTAGCAGAACCCTAGGCAAAATAATCTGAGAACAAATCAAACACCAAATTAAAAAAAAAAAAATCATTATCAAGTGGGATTCATTCAGGTATACAAGGATTGTTGTTGTTTGTGGTCACCTTGATTCCGACCCATAGCGACCCTGTATAAGGTTTCCAAGGAGCAGCTGGAGAGCTTGAACCACCAACCTTACAGTTCAAATGACTTTGCAGTTTGACACATTAGCCCACAGTGCCACAACAGGACTCTGTGCAAGGATTGCTGGGTCATATGATATTTTATTTCCAGTATTTTAAGGAGGTACCATACTATTTTTCACACGAGTTAAAGCATTTTACAGTCTAGGAATAATATATAAGAGTTACAGTCTCTTATTTGTTGTCTTGTTGTTGTTTTAAATTTTGCTACGAATGCTAAGATAAGATGATACCTCATTGTTGTTTTGATATGCTTATTGCTAGTACGTTGGTCACCTTAATGTCTTCTTAGATGAAGTGTATATTCATGTCCTTTCTGGCATGTGTTTTCTGCATTGACTGATAAGATTGCATGGTTCTTTTCCTTTGGTTTATTTACAGAGTAGGTTACATTGTTTTTTATGTTGCACCATACATGGTGTGCTTCACATCTAAGAAGACATTTATCTAAGAAGACATTAAAGTGAACAACAAATACATGAAGAAAAATGCTCACTGTTGTTAGTTACTGTTGTTGTTGTTGATTGCTTTCAAGTTGATTGTGACTCATAGAAACCCTATGTAGGGTTTCCAAGGAACTAGAAAGACACATATCAAAACAACAATGAGGCAGCGGGGCATGATGGTGGATAGAGTACATGTGCAGTGTAGTTGTTGTTGTTATGTGCCATGGAGTTGGTTCCGACTCATAGTGAACCTGCACAGGGTTTCTGAGGCTGTAAATCTTTACGGGAGCAGAAAGCTTCATCTTTCTCCCATGGAGCAGCTGGTAGTTTCGAAAGGCTGACCCTGAGGTTAGCAGCCCGATTCGTAA